>NC_088315.1:18635051-19009218 GCF_910592395.1 Lineus longissimus
CCTACATCGACAAGAAATGTCCCTTCACCGGTAACGTGAATATCCGTGGACGTATCCTGTCGGGCACCGTGTTGAAGATGAAGATGCAGAGGACAATCGTCATCCGACGTGACTACCTTCACTACGTCAGAAAATACAACCGATTTGAGAAGAGACACAAAAATATGTCCGTGCATCTCAGCCCATGCTTCAGGTGAGGTTTACGTCTGCTTGTGCTATTCGGAGCATATAAACACTGACAGTGGGTGGGCACGTCCAAGTCGTGAATTCTGGTGAAAAATGGGTGATTGAAGGGTTGACCATGGGCACCGCCATTTTGGCTGGGACGTGAAGTCCTAAAGCAATTGGAACTCTCTCAAAACGAAGTATTAGTGAATGCCAATTTCAAGGGTGGGAGTCGATTCTTTATTTTCCAGAGGACAGACTCCCACCCTCAACATTTTGAAGGAGTTCTTATTCCTCAAGGATTTCAAGTTCTAGCCAAAACGGTGGTGCCTATGGTCCGCCTGTCAATCCTGCTTTACAGCTACCGTCCTTATCACAACCTGTTATTTCTTATTCTCGGGGACATCCTGTCCATTCGCAGCAACCGTCCCTGTCACAACCTGTTGCTTCTTATTCTCTGGGACATCCTACTTCACAGTGACCGTCTTTGTCACAACCTGTTGCCCCTTGTCTCCAGAGACATCCCACCCTGTCTTATCATTCCTCGTCAATTGTGCTCCGCACTAGGGCTATCTCGTTCAGAAAGTATGTGGTAAGGGCCAAAATGGCATCAAGGTCTCGTTTGCACAATTTAGCTTTAGCTCTGTGTAACCTGTGATTGTTATGTCCGTTGAAAGTGCTGAGCGCTTTTGCAGTCATTATTTCTCATGTTGTCGTCTTTTTTTATTTCTTTACAGGGACGTCAAGTTGGGTGATATTGTGACCGTTGGAGAGTGCCGACCTCTCAGCAAGACTGTCAAATTTAACGTTGTCAAAGTTACGAAAGGCTCGGGCTCAAAGAAGGGCTTTGAAAAGTTTTGAATAGCAATGTAAAACTTGTACAAAGAAAAAAAAAACATTGAAAATAACTCTTTATCTTGACTCTGATCATTTTGTCTGTCGATTTTGGCTGTCCGTGCCACTGTCTGCTTGTGAAGACAAGTTTCCGAGTGCTACTGTCTGCTTGTGAAGACAAGTTCCCACTGGTACTGTCTGCTTGTGAAGACGAGTTCCCCAGTGCCACTGTGTGTGTGTGAAGACAAGTTCCCCAGTGACACTGTCTGCTTGTGAGGACAAGTTCCCAGTGCTACTGTCTGCTTCTGATGACAAGTTCCCCAGTGCTATTGTCTGCTTCTGATGACAAGTTCCCCAGTGCTACAGTCTGCTTGTGAAAGACTAGTATCTCGGTGGTACTGTGCTTATGAAGACAAGTTCGCCAGTGCTACAGTCTGCTTGTGAAAGACTAGTATCTCGGTGGTACTGTGCTTATGAAGACAAGTTCGCCAGTGCTACAGTCTGCTTGTGAAAGACTAGTATCTCGGTGGTACTGTGCTTATGAAGACAAGTTCCCCAGTGCTACAGTCTGCTTGTGAAAGACTAGTATCTCGGTGGTACTGTGCTTATGAAGACAAGTTCCCCAGTGCTACAGTCTGCTTGTGAAAGACTAGTATCTCGGTGGTACTGTGCTTATGAAGACAAGTTCCCCAGTGCTACTGTCTCCTTGTGAAGACAAGTTCCCAGTGTTGCTGTCTGGCTGTGAAGACAAGTTGCCCAGTGCAACTGTCTGCTTGTGAAGACGAGTTCCCCAGTGCTTCTGTCTGCGTGTGAAAGACAAGTTCCCAGTGCAGTGCTACTGTCTGCCTGTGAAGACAACTTCCCCAGCTTTACTGTCTGCTTGTGAAGACACGTTCCCCAGCGGCTAATGTCTGCTTATGAAGACAAGTTCCCAAGTTAAGTGTTTGTGAAAGACGGGTTTTCGGTGCTTCTGTCTGCTTATGAAGACAGCTTCCCCAGTGCTACTGTCTGCTGGTGAAGACAACTTCCCCAGCTAGTGCCAATGTCTGTTTGTGAAGAAAGGTCCCTGAAGGTGGGGATGATCAACCTTGTTGTACTCGGAACAACCTTGAATTGCTGACTCATGGTGAGATCTTTATTGCAGTTGGTGATTTTTTTAAAGGATCACGCCGTCTGCCCGTTTACATTGGTCGTCTCTTGAATGAAAATGACACACTCCACTGCCGTACCGGTACTCCAGTAAATATATGTGAACGAATGGCGATCCCCTTTAAACATCCTGGCAGCAGTGGTTTTCAATCTTCTCCCCCTCTCGATATGATGAAGGAGTATAAAAAGCCTGAATCTCAGTATGCCCTTTAACTAATTCTGATTGGAGAAGTCACGGTCTGACAGAAATACTTTTCCACCCCAATGTAGCCTCGAGAAATCTTGCTGCTGATACGAATCATCCTCGGAAGTACTCGAACGCACGGAATCAGTGCGTGCTGCAGTTTGAAAAGGTTTGTTTCGGTGGTTTTTCTTCAATAATAATGATAATGATGATAATGAAAATAATAACATGAACAAGATAATGAAGAAAAAAAGAGAAAAAAATGTGGCAGATTCACCGGGAGTCGAACCCGTGACCAGCCGAACCACGGTCTAACTCTCTGAGCGCTATACCATCAAGGCTTTCATGTCAACGTGGAGATTTTATTTGCCTGTTATCAACGAGACAGGTGATGCATGACTAGATGACATCCCTCTAATACCATTCAAGTCGTCGCCATATTGAAAACGCGCCGCAATTGTGACTAGGTCGCGCAGGTGGCAGAGTGATTGGCCGAAATAGTTCCAAGTAATCTTTTATTTCGATAGTTGTACATATTTTTCTCAATATATCGTATTTATATACCTCAGTGATATAAAAGATAATGCTTGCAGTTGATTATACGTTTGAATGGCCTCTTTGAAAAGATTTTTAGAATCGAGGTCAACAGGGTCAAAAGAAATAGTTTTTGGTGCCAATGATGTCAGCGACATGGCGGATTTGTTCTTAAGTTCGAGTCGATTCTCTTGGAATCCATTCTGTCGATGCTCACTGTGCCGGCTGTGATTTGAAGGGACAAATTAGGTTTGGGATATAGGTAACCAAAATGGCTAGTGTTCGAATTCCCGGCCTTCCGTGCACCTCTTCATTCTCTAGCATACTTATTCTCGCTAATAATGATTTTGCAAGTGTTGTGAGGTCGTTCGGATAAGTCTTGCAAATCTAAGGCCAGCAGTCACATTCTGTTTTGATGAGATCTTTATTGCAGTTGGTGATTTTTTAAAGGCTCACGTCGTCTGCCCGATTACATTGGTCGTCGCTTGAATGAAAATGACACACTCCACTGCCGTACCGGTACTCCAGTAAATATATGTGAACGAACGGCGATCCCCTTTAAACATCCTAGCAGCAGTGGTTTTCAATCCACTCGCCCTCTCGATATGACGAAGGAGTATAAAAAGCCTGCATCTCAGAATGCCCTTTAACGAATTCTGATTGGAGAAGTCCCGGTCTGACAGAAATACTTTTCCACCCCAATGTAGCCTCGAGAAATCTTGCTGCTAATACGAATCATCCTCGGTAGTACTCGAACGCACGGAATCCGTTCGTGCTGCAGTTTGAAAAGGTTTGTTTCGGTGGTTTTTCTTCAATATATACTAATGATAATGATGATAATGAAAATAATAACATGAACATGAATGGATAGATAACAAGATAATGAAGAAAAAAATAGAAAAAAATGTGACAGCTTCACCGGGAGTCGAACCCGTGACCAGCCGAACCTCGATCTAACACTCTAAGCGCTACACCGTCAAGGCTTTCATGTTCACCTGGGGATTTTATTTGCCTGTTATCAACGAGTCAGGTGATTCATGACTAGATGACATCCCTCTAATACCATTCAAGTCGTCGCCATATTGAAAACGCGCCGCAATTGTGACTAGAATGTCATCACAATGGTTTTTCGGACGATTCTAAAATGGGTACGGAGGTTCGGTCTGTGGCAGATTGTCGAAGCAAACCTTGGATATAGGTTCTCCCATCGACTGCCATATTTTCTCAAAAACCACACCCGAATCCCAAAGCGACATGTTCGACGAGTGCGGGAGCGAGTTACCAGTACTTCGGTCAGGCGCCGCTAGCGCGAGAGTTGTGACGTCACACGGGACGTCTTCTACCTCGATCGGAACTGCATTAGTGTATGAGGAACTTTATGTAAGCTGAAATAAAACACAACCCACGTTCCTAAATGTACATGCCAGTCACATGAAGACTAACAATTTGACCTCCCAGCTCCTGTCCTGTTCCATTCCAACGCATTCTGAAAATATATATTTCATTTAGGCTTTAAAATGACCACAGGGTTGTTTTTCTTATCTACTGATTACACGCAAGTGCTTTGTGCGCATTGCTTGGGGCTCTGGAGAACAGACTACTGGATGGATTTCTTTGTATTTTTGTTTTTATTGATCTAAGCAGCACGACCAAACAGGCATGACAGGATCGTCTTATTTCTCTAACCATGTACAATGTACATGTATTTGTAAATGAGGACATGTACATCGACGTTGTGGGTTGAGTTTTGACAGTTTTCGCTCTGTACCGTTTATATCGTGACGAAGCTCCATGAAATGTTTAGGTTACTTTTTGAGTATCAATGAGAAATACCCATAGACAAAATATGGCCCATCTGCGGGACCCCATTGGTCCTCGCCTCAGCTTCACTGGATGCGCAACTCATACATAAAAACTAAAACTTCCAAAAACTCGACCAGCAGATACATAGCGCTCCGGAGCCCGAAACGCAGAGGACACAAAATAAATGAAATCTTTTATAATCATCTACTGTGTCATTCATAAATAAAATCATTTATTATATGTTCTTTACAATTCATGTAATGATATCGATCAACACTTATTATTGTCTCTTTTTATATAGTATGTGTGCCTTATGATCAATCATTGCAATAATATTGCATCATTCACATATTAGGTGATTCGATGCACTACAGCGAGAAGAACTCCGTATCACTCGAAATTTCACCATCTCAACACAGACATAGTAGGCAGGTTCTGCAACCTTTACGAGCGACGAAGTACGAACTGTAGTCTGCGGTGACAGCGAGTCCTGTGCTAATTCATTTACAAGACACTCGTCAATATCATCTTATCTATAAACACATGTACTTGTAGGAGGAACCGGGGAAATTTTAAAAAGGCGTCGATTCAGTTCTAGATATTTCGTCTTTCGCAGCTCTTAAGGATTGACTGTAGGCACCATCATTTTGCTAGAACTTCAGCAAATAGAACTCCTGGAAAATGACGTTTAAAACCCCCAATATTGAATTCGACATTTACCTCCGTCGTTTAAAGAGTTCTCATTCGAGCTAAAATGGCCGTGCTTAACCCTTACTCTGGATTGCAAAACCTGCCTGAAAGTAAGTTTCTGAAATCTCACGAATTACGAACTTGGTTTTGAAAAAACTTGCGTTTTATTTTCAGTCATTTGTGGTCTGTGTGATGGATATGCAGGCTTACGCCCATTTCTGCCCTTGTCAACGCATTCCTAACGACTCGGGCTGTTTGTCGCAACCAAATCAGAATTCACTGCGTTTAAGGGAGTTCAATATGTTGGCAAACTAATTACCAGTTAAAAAACAGTGGCCGTATCGTTTTCTCGCCTAGATAACATTTCGGAATTCGTGAAACTTGCTTGTATTCGATCATTCCTACCGTCTATTAAAGACGTCACTCTACGTACCCACAGTAACCCACTCTGATACCGCCCTGTTCTGGTCCGGACTTAAAGACTCCTTTCATAGCAAAGGTGTTTCAATCACAAAGTCTCAATAGATTATTCAAACCATGTTTCATATTTTTGCATGGTTGAAGAGACACCAGGGTGTCTTATAATAGTGAAAGGGCGCTATTTCAGTCATGGATTCAGCCTAGTAAAACGACGCGCTTCCCTGAGAGGTCTCTTGATCTTTGGTTGGTCGACCGCTCAGTATCTACAATCAAACCTTGCGTCGGGAACTGGGGAATTCATTTAGTGCATAATTCCACAACAGTGATTGCGAAACCTACTGTGAGATACTTTATCTTGTATTCGAGGAGCCATTCTGGCAATGTCCGCAGAAGTTTCGATTTTGGTGGTTTTCAACCTCTTATGGTGCATGTTGAGATGGTTCTAAAACAAACCTAAACAGCAATGATGACCAGTCGCATTTATATCAACTCGGACATCTAATATGTATCACTAGTAAGCGGCTTTTTCCGACTTCTTAACGGTTTTTCTAACTTTTCCTGATTTATCCGACAAAAGTCCGACGTCAACATTGTTCGAATTTCCCTGAGAGGTCGGATTCTAAAAAAACTGTGAAAAATACCTGGCCTTCCCAAAACAGGGCAATAAAGATCAAAGGCTTTGTTGAATCGGGTTAATGAGGTGGAGTAAAAAACCCAAGGGTGACCCTAAGTGTGGACACTAATTAGCTCATTCAATTAGGTCAACTTATTAACCCCACTTAACATAGGCCTTTAATCTTCATTGCCCTATTTTGGGGATCCCTAGTATTTTACACAGGTAGGAAAAGTCAATGTCGGCAATTTTGTTGGAAAAAGTTAGAGAAACCGTTAAGACGTCGGAAGAAGCCTTCTACTAGTGTATGGACTATTACAGACCATTAATTCAATCAGAAAATAACTGAGTTATTTCATTTTCAGCCGCATATCCTGAATATCAAGGCATTCTCCAAGCAGATAGAAAGATATTCTCTCTGCAAACACTGACTTCCATCACACCATGTCACAGCCACGTAGAAACAACAATCTCAACCAGTCAATTGGCGATAAATTAGCGCGAACAAAACCATACATATAACACGTTACAAAGAACTTGGACAAAAAAGAGTGATATCTGTATTGTTTTGTTGGCGGTGAAAATCAATAGTTTGGGGACGGAGCAATCGTTATGAGTCTAGTATTTTCAATCAATCAATCAATCAACATTGGCGTTTGTAAAGCACTCCAATTACTCCGCAGGTGGGTATTCTAGAGCGCCTGTGGTTATCCTATATGATTCGATGATATAATTTTGTCAATAGATGATCGCCCGGCATGTACAAATATCAGATGTTTTTCTGTTTGTCGAAACCAGCGGAGCAAATGCAAATATAGCTCACTTTAGATATTTCATAATAGTCGCCTGTTTCATTCATGAATGACACAATAAAATTTGTGTACGAAAATCGCCGCCCAACTCTGGTATATACATGCGACTACGTATTATTTCGCTCTAAATATCCCGATAGATAGTCACTCTTTCCCAATTTTGGTAATGTATTGCATTTTTGGCTCGTGGTGGACTAGGGGCTGCGGAGCGACCGCCTCAATCTCCAACTACAGCGAGCAGGGTCGGAACTCTGTGACAGATAGTGGTTCCTCTGCATTTAGCTTCATCTGGCCAAATCTTCGATGTAATGAGGGTGATGTGGCGTGCTCCGGGGCTGCTTGCCTATATCGTTATGATACGGTTCACTCCGGCACACGTTATTGTTTCTGTCAAATGGATGCATTTGGTAGTCCTGATCGGGACTTGCTACACAGACTTGAGATTCTTATGTAAAATTCATCTCCGGTTTGTGTTGCAGGTCAAGAACCGCTACGTTCTACTGAATATGTGAGATTTACGAAAACCAAAATGGCTTAGACGATTGGCTTAGGTAGTCCATAAGTCAACTCATCCTCGTTTCAAAGATGCTGTCGACCAGGGTTACATACTACAGCAAGTTGGCGGATGATATAGCTTTTCTTCAATCCGAATTTGGTAAACATTTACTAAGGTCCCGTCGCGAGTGTACTGCATTCTGTTTTTGGGTGTTAAACTGTACGACTATAACCGTTTACGTGAATGGTAGCAGTGCGGTTTGTTACATTAGCAAAAAGAAGGGAACATGTATGGAAAAGGAAGAAGTAACGGTCAAGAAAGGATATTCTATGTATCAGGAGAAGGTAAGAAAAAGATATGATAATCAAGATGTGACGCAAGGGACGAGGCTTTTTTGTCCTGGCCCCCGTGGTGGAGTGGTGAGCTGGCGTGACGGCCAATTGACAAACAGTCGTGTTGCATGGGTTTGATTCCCTCCGGGACACATTGTTTCACCAGTGCTTCTCGACTGGTTAATCAAGGCCAGGTGGTGTATGCACCAGGAGGCTTTTTCCGACTTCTTAAAGGTTTTTCTAACTTTTTCCTGATTTATCCGACTAAAGTCCGACATTGTCCGACTTTTCCCTGAAAGGTCGGATTTCTAGAAAACTTGTTAAAAATACTAGGGCTTCCCCAAAGAGGGCATTAAAGAACAAGGGCCTATGTTGAATGGGGTTAATGAGGTGACCTAATTGAGTGAATTAATAAGTATTCACACTAGCCTAGAGTCACTCTAAGTATTTGGCTTACACCGGATGAATGAGGAAAAAGTTAGAGAAACCATTAAGAAGCGGAAAAAGCCTCCCACTTGTGATGTACTGTCTATGATGCATTCACCGAAAATAATTCTTGGGGGCTTTCGCAAAGAGTAGGGGACTCTTCTGGTCCTTGGCTTCCGTTTAAAGCCCGACTTCGCGATCGGCCACTCCGCGGCCACACAATGATAGAAGTGCGTTGGGACGAGGCGTAGAAAGAAGGCCATCAGCCAGTACTATTCACGTCAGTACTATTCACTTCTAGCGTCATCCTACAAATCAACGACGAAACAGGTGGAGCGATATTTTTAAATGATAAGCAATTTATTGCAGAAATAAAATAAAGTATACGATAAGATAATAAGAATAATGAGTTGATCTGAGTCTCAAGATAGCTCGAGATGATTTTCTTTGGCCTCGGAAAGTTCGAAACGGCAGGTCGAGAGCTGTAAGCCGAAAAAACCAACGAGCGTGATCCGGTGACAAGGTGGTATTTTGTTAATATACCTGGCAACAAATCCCACAAAACGCAAAGAAATGACAATTGATAAGTATTTCTGCTGCTTTTGACTGTGAAAGAAAGGTCATCGACGTCAATTTATACCTTGAGGGTGGGTGAGTGATCTGACGATGGCAACATCCCATCAGATCTTGACCGATTTTGATATGAATATCACGTGGCAAACCGCATTCCCGGATCGTCCTCTAGTTCCTCCGAATATTTTCGCACATTTTTTCTTGAAAATATTCCGCGTTGATAAGAATTTAAGCAGTGAAGACTTCACTTTAACGCAAAAGCACTTTTGGACACCTTCCATGAGTTTGGAAGAGTTTCTGGAAATTATTGATCGTTTTCATAGCATGTCTGACGGATAGGTAATTTTAATTTTAATAGGTGCATTTAATTAATTTAATTCAATCTAAATTAATCAATTGATTTTTTTAATTTCTTTCATTTTTAACTATTGTATGTTAAAAGATAAGATGAGATTCATTACCTTTTCTGCCATAAAATGGCTAAAAAGCAATTCTTAAAGAAATGCCAAATGGCTATGGAAATTCTAATGGGCAATGCCAAAGAAATGCGGAATGGCATATACGAAAATGTAGAATAGATACAAATAAGCCCAATAACTAGGTCCATCTAATTGCGTTTTTTATTATTAGAACAGACGTATCTTAAAGTACATCTTACGTAACAACGCATTTTTCAAACCTCCTGTTCGTGTTATTTTGGATAAACGAGAAAAACTAGATTATTTGTATCATCAACAATCTAGTTCAATGGTGTTTATTCATTCATTTCGACAACAAGATATGCATATGATAAAAACTCTTCTTGTCTACAAATTCGATGCAAATAGTAATCATAGTGACCTCCATTTGGTGTCCAACACCTCAATGTTTTCTGTTGACATGTTGGCATATTTCAACACATTGTACGATATGAAGTTGATGTTGGTTGACATTGAAGGGGAGAGGGGATTTGAGAAGTATGTATATAAGATATTTGATATATTCACCAATCAATTAAGCACAATAAAGATCCCCCATCGTCACCTTTGTTCAAAAATACGAAATTCGCAACGTTTCGATCCTCTGCTTTTTCATGATAAGATTTTGATAAGATGTGTCGATGAGCTCAGTAGAAAAAATATTTATACCATTTTCAATATGACACACGGGGACAACTTTACCACGCTTTCAGGTGGATATAATTGGCAAAGAAATCACCAGACAATTCTTCTATACAATACACCAGAGGGTTCAGTCTTTGAGCTTACTGAGGGAAGGAATGGTCTTTTATTCCATCTCTTATACCCACAAATGAATACTAAATACAATGAATGCTCTTTCCGTCTTCCTGCCCAAACGAGAACATTATGGACAGGGTATTTTTCAACGCAATCTATAGCTACATTATTCTTCTTCAACAGATATGATATATTTATAACCGTTAAAATGTTCCGAATACTGTGCACGCCACTAAATCGTTGGAATGGCGGTCACAATTATAATAACGAGGTCAAGGTCAGTCATAATGAAGAGGTCAAGGTCATAATCAATCACAATGTCCTAAGGTCAACAACTACAAACAAAAAAGGTGTCATCATGCTCAATAATGGTGATTTGATATCTCCCATTACTACGCAAGATAGAAGTAGTACCATGATTGGATACCTAAAGTGGTTTAAGTCAGGAGGCTAAGGCAAAAAAAATAGGAACAAACGATTTTGCATACTTTTATATTTGTCGGAGGTAGCGACAGCGCTGTGGCACACCAGCTCTTTCAATCTTCGTCCTTCACGTATATATGATAAATGGAAATGTATGTTTTATCCTCCTGATCAGAAGGTCAATGAATTATTATTATTATTATTTTCTCTTGTTCGTTCAGGTCTATCGACACCCATGAAATCAGTTTCACGGGGGTCGATGTTATCAAGATTTGCCCTGATAACCCTTCGATAAGACAATAGAACGACGGGAATTTAGGCCTAGGCGCGAGAGGGCTTAGTTAAAAGACAATAGACTGTGTATTGGGCTAAAAGGCCAGACTTCTGTTGACTGCGAAGTGTCAAAATAATGTCAAGAAGCTAAATTATGCTGTAGTAAAAATGATGCAGGATTACAGAAAATATACATGTATATGTATATAGTTTAAAGGAAAAAACTACAATTTTGGATAATAATCAAACGTATACAGTTTTTGGACATGCACTAGGCCTATCTATAGTAATGAAAATTTAGGTAGTTTAGTGAAACGATCGACGATGACGGAAATAACGCAACTCACACACTGGTTTGCATTGTCAGTACATGTAGTTAAATTTCAATGCAAACGAGTTTACACAACAATGCTGGCATGTTTTTTTACTCAACTCATAGAAGCAGTTGATTATCTGTCCAAAAGTGTTCTCATTCAATCACACCAGCTAACATGGAGAGGATTTTGATTTTTTATGTTCTATATTTTACTGTAACCTGCAAATGATATACTTTCGCGAAGATTTTACAGAAAAATATATTTTGACTTGAGAAATTACAATCTGAATCGAACGTCTATTGAATAGGAATTTTTAAAGAAATAACACGGGCGGCGAAAAAACATTCATTTGCAAATTGGACGTTTATTATTCAAACATTTTGAAATTCAATCTGAGGATTTCATCCTTTAGAACAAACATTTGCTGGCCTACATACATCGTGGCAGAAAGTTCTTCCTACCTCCCATTTCTGCAATTGTGAGGAAAAGGGAAAAGTTTATATATTTATTTGACCAGAAATCCAGCTCCATGGTATTCATCCATCGATTTAGACAAAGTTATGTAAGTGTGATTAAAAGTTTATGCGTGTACCAAAGTGTAAATGAGGGCAATTACCGATTGATTTTCAACATGTCCACATTCCCAACCAAGATGGTGGAGTATTCGTTTCTTCTTTACAACAGCAAGCTACTCCTTATTGACTTTGTAGGCAGAAGAGGATTCTCACATATAGTCTATAAGTTATTTAACATACTTTCTGGTCAAATAGATTCCCAACTTAGTGTTCCACATTCACATATTTGTTCGAGTTCGGATGACAAAAATGTTGAGTTACTTTACCCTATGCCTTTAAAGGATAAACTAATTATATGTTGTAAGGACAAGCGCAGAGGAGAGGGTGTTTATACATTGTTTAATATTACGTCGGAACTTGGAACAACAACTCTCTCTGGTGGATATACCTGGCGCGAAAAGTGTAGCACCTGCCAGGCATTCAATACATTAGCTGGCGATATATTTGGAATAAGAGTGTGCCAATCTTCAAAATCTTCAGAATTTTCAATTTACCGCCTTCACCAATCGAATACTCACCAACGGACCCAAGAGGAGTCGATCCCAATCCCCGAAATAGTTTCAACCAGAACAGTTTACATTTACATTGAGGAACAATCCAAACTTTTGGTAGTAGTCAAGTGGAAAGACTGTTCACTCATCAGAATTTACAGACTTCTTTGCTTAACATCAAATCCGTGGACTAACAAATCGAAATATTTTGAAGAGGTCAAGGTCAGAGTCAGCCATCTTCTTTTGGAAAGCATAGCGACCGTCGAATTCCCAATCATCGCACACAACACTGGCAGTTTGATAAAGCCTATACCAATTAAGGAAAAGCGAAAAGGTGGAGTGGGAAAAAGGGGTTTTAGATATTTCACGCTATTTAAATGGTTCAAACTAACTAATTGATATTAGCAAACAGAGTAGCAATGACCTGAGGATTTTTTGTGATTTTCTCATGACCTGTCGTTAGCCACTGTATGTCATTACGGCGCTACTGTTATAAACCAGGACCATGGGCTTGAGTAGGACGGGGCAATCCATTTCGTCATCCTGGTCATCTCTTCTGATGGACTGCCATAAATAGTTAGAACATTGGCGACTGGGTGATTAGCCATTTGGCGTTGAGTTATTCATATTAAATTTCCCAGTCAAAACCTATCATAATTACTACACAAGGCAAAAAAAGAATCACGCCAGGCAACTTTTCCAAAGAGTCATTACGAAATTATGGCGGACGCGAAGCATTGATAAAATGCTGAGGACGACAAAGGTTCAAGGAAGGCAGGGCACTTCACCAATATAAATAAAACGTCATCTTGAGGTCATTTGGAAAGGTCGAAAATCAATTAATCTCATACATTATTCGTCATTTACATGGCCTCCATCTTCAGCTTGTAGTGAAATCCACCTCTAACCTCTGTTTTAGTTCTTATTGATGGATCATAAATCGACCTGGAGAAAAGCTCACAACTCCTTGCCTTCTGCGAGAAAATAGCATGTTTGCAAGGAATATTCCACGATTGACAATACGCAATGCAGCTTATTGGTGTGCGTCGTGTTGCTGTTTCAATTGGGCCAGATACGTCATATAAGCTTCGGTCCGTGTTTGTCCGGATGTACTTCCCTCTATCAACGACGACTGAAAAAACAAAACGTAAAGAATTTAGCCAGCTACCTTTTGGGGTTCTGTTGAAGAGTTTCTGCCTTCAGCCTCGTATTTTAATACAATACTCGATTCGAGAAAGAAGTATATTGTGGTTTTGAATGAGAAACAAACACGCTACACTTGCCGAGATATCAGACCACTGATCGAGCAATAGCGATGGTCAGTGGCATTAGCTTACCTACTTGAGTGAGCTAATTAGTATTCACACTATGGGTCACTCTGAGTGTTTGGCTCACACCTCATTAACCCCATTCAATCTTTATTGACCAATTTTGGGAAGCCCTGGTATTATCACAGGTTTTAAAAAATCCGAACTTTCAGGGAAGAGTCGGACATTGTTGGACTTTTGTCAGATAAATCAGGAAAAAGTTAGAGAAACCGTCAAGACTCCTACTGGTGATAAAAGTTATGACATCGCGTACACCTACTGGCACTATGGAACTTCTTGACATTGCTTGGAGAAAGTGCATGGTGATAAACACGGAGACTACTCATGGATCCGTTAAACACACCCGCTCCATCGACTTGATAATTGTGCCAATCCCCCTTCCACCCGAGCTGATACCGCTGATGCTCGTTGTAAATACTGTCCATGTTACTTCCCATAACATGTTGCCTTTGGACAACTTGACAATTCACATACATCGCTGCTGTACGCTCTCGACGGTCCCAGGTCACAACGACAGATGTCCACCGCAGCAGGTTTGACAAGGTATCATTAATTTTGCAATGCAGGCGAATGATATTATTATTAAAAGTCTTACGGAGGTTAAACACAAATTCGTTTCGTGAAAAATAAAAGCAAAACTGGCGTGGTCTTGTCCAGTCACCTAGTAGCATCGTCTGTCTATTATGTTCGAGTATGTAAATATAAAGAGCTATAGTGAAACTAAAGCCCCTCATTTCGAATCTTGGAATTGTGATCCTTGCCGTGTTGTCCCTTATTGCCAAGACAGACCGAAATATGACTGAGTGAACGTAATCGGCGTTTCCAGTGATTCTGAATAATGAACAAATAATAAAAAAGAAAATGAAAAAAAATCATGTTACTTCACGCTACTTAGGAGCATCCTGAGGAAATCATTGGTTAACGTTCTCCGGCCCTGCTAACCACGGTGGATAACCGTACCGATTTAGCGACCAAATGGACGGTTCAAGGAACAGCCGCTCATGCACTCTAGCAGATGACGTGAGTTGAAAATCAGTATAGTAAAATATGGAAGATATGGATACATGTACATTTTTGCGATGTAGCGGCCTGGGCTTTTGCTAGATACTATCCTTAAGATCATAACGCGATGGTTTTGTCGTTTATAGGGCTATTTAATTACAATTTCAAAAAAGTTTAGTAGGGTGCCATGTCATCGCTGTCTAGTTAACGGTAGGCTGTCAGGTTTCCTCTAAAGCTATATGGAATCAACCTCTGGGGATGTGTTTCGTGGTATTTCATTCGAAATTCTGCTCTTTTCTTAATTTTTTTCGTGATTTTGACCGATTTCTGCAATGACCGTATATGTTTAAACGTACCCTCGAGTGGTTCAGCGACTTCACCTTGTGCGGTTTAACAAAGGCAATCTCTACGTCGAAATTCAGTTTCTGAGGTATACTGCTGCACTCCATGACACGGTACCGGCATGGTAATCCCAGTTCTTCTCGTCTCCATGGTCATCCTATCCATAAACGTCCAGGTTCATATAAAACAGAGTACGGTGTGCCACAAGACCTACAAGCATAAAGTGCACTTTCCGGGAGGATGTATGAGAAACTGCTTGACGAGACCGTGCATTTTCGTCGACGTTTTCTCACAAAAGTTTCTAACTTTCAATATTAGCTCTGTTTCTGTAAGTCAGAACCATATGGGCATACTGATGTAAACTACAACGACTGATGATGCATGCATTATAAGCAGAACCGGATTAAACCACAGGAACTTACCGAAAATTGTAAAAATGTGTGCTACCTTGCAAATTCGACAAAACGGAATTTCGCTGAACCGTACATATTGGTCGCTAAACCGCTACGGTTATCCACCGTGCTGACGTTAATCCCTGATTTCCTCAGGATGCTACAGGAGATGTCTTCGGGAAACTTTGTTGTTGTCCTCAAAATTAACTGGGGAAAAAGCCCTTGATTTCCGTAACTACATCATTCCATGATTGCCAACAGGGGGCGCCACCTTGTTTACCTCGTCCACGATCCGTAGAGTAGATCACAGGTGCGTGAAGATACCAGATTCATTGCGATTGATCAGCTCCGAAATAAATAATTGACACAATCTGAAGAACAAGCACTCCAAGACACAGAGGCCAATAATCAGAATTTTAGGTAAGGATGTTTTGACAGACATACTCTATGTAAAAAGGGGCGTTCATTCTGAAAAAACAGTCTTATTTGCACCACTCAAGTCAAAATAGCCTTTTTAACCTTTTTTTTGCAAAAAATGGTATATTTTGATAACAAATACTGGCTTCTGATTACAATTTTAGGTAAGGAGGTTTCGGCGGCCTATTCAATGTACACAGGTGTGCTGATGCCGAAAACAGCAGTCTTATGTAAACCACTCAAGATAAAATAGCCATTTAACCCTTTTTGGCCAAATATGACCCTAAGTGGTCAAATACTGGTTTTTATTTCAAATTTTAGGTGTACCCTATCACTCCTTTTTTCTCCAGCGTTCTATGTGTTCTGTGTGGGGGTGTCTGATTGTAGGTACGATCGCTTTGCTCTGCTATGATTCGAATATCATCAAGCGCCTATGTGCCACTTCCGGGACTTGGCGATTAAATGAACATCTATGTTGGCAGAGAGACTATTCTTGGACATGAATGGCCTTTGAAGCCATGCTCAATCCAGGGTACTCGAAGCAGCACCCTGACTCATTAGAATCTGTTGTGTTTCGTCTCTGCATCATTTGAGCGAACATGAGGTATTAAGTGATATTGGCCATCCAAGTCGGTTTGAGACCTCCTTTCGTGATTGCTTGTAAGTCCATATACCCACCTCACGTCTGGATGAGGTCCATTCAGACTATAACTGATGATAGCTGAAAGAGGAACGAGAATGTTCATAGAACCACCTCACGTCAGAATGAGGTCCATTAAGACTATAACTGATGATAGCTGAAATAGGAACGCGAATATCCTTAGACGAGAATTCTTCCAACGATATCCTTCTCTGTTTGATGGGCGGAAGTACGAGGGGAGGTGGCTCCGGTCTAGACCAATACTTCGTACTGGTCTCTCCCAGCACCTCGCACTTCGTCCCCAAAAGGGACGAAGTGCGAGGTGCCAATTGCGAAAATGATTTGTTGCCGAAACAATGGCCTGATTGGTTGGCTAGCCTTGTGACGTCAAATTATTTTTACACCGAGGGGTTTTCCTGTTTTTCTTCATGGCTTAAACTCAAATGCGTTTGGGCTGGAATTCCTGGCATTTTTCGAGCTCACACATGGGCTCGATGTACAGCGTAGCGGATCGAGGCTATATAATGGGCTAGCTGCGGTCAGGAATGAATCGGTTGGGCTCATCTTTGGGCTCGAGGGAGGTGGCTGCGATCATGCATGAATCTGTTGGGTTCATCTTTGAAGAGAAAATATCGAGTAAGAGTGGGGAAATGCGATAGAGAGCACTAAGTATGTATATAGTGGTACTCACGCTCCATATTTTGACGCCGGACTGACGCTGTCACCAAGGTAATGGTGATTGACAGCCACAAACGGGAATGCAGCAGACGTTGCATGCTTGTCATTTCCGCAGAAGAAACCCGATTATCATCGACGTGTTATACAGATGTGATCTGAGTGATCCTCTATGCATTGAGGAACGTTGATCAGTTAGCCAAATTGAAAGTGATGATACTTGTAGCACAAAAATAGTGTCCATTGTATAATGCTCTGTTCGGTGAGCCAAGGAGGCAAACTTTCAAAGGCCTATAAGTTTGTCATATAGATTGTTGAATATATACCAGATGATCGACTTCACCTTGTGCGGTTTAACAAAGGCAATATGTTCGTTAAAATTCAGTTTCAGACGTATACTGCAGCATTCCATGACACGGTACCGGTGTGCAAGGGCTAGTAGTCCTAGGGCTGATAGTCCGTGTAACAATAGCCCTCATTGCTAAATGTTTTGGTTAGGGTTAGCGGTACAATAGATCATGCTGTTTAATTGGTCAAATACAATCCTACCGGACTATGACTTCAGGGAGACTATATCCGCTGTCACACCGGCATGGTAATCCCAGTTCTTCTCGTCTCCATGGTCATCCTATCCATAAACGTCAAGGTTCATAAAAAACAGAGTATACGGTGTGCCACAAGACCTACAAGCATAAAGTGCACTTTCAGTGATTGCGTATGAGAAACTGCTCGACGAGACCGTGCATTTTCGTCGACGTTTTCTCACAAAAGTTGCTCCTGAAATAGAGTAAAATATATTGGCTAATTGAAGACAATTCCCACGCCTCGAAGGCAAAAACGATCGACTATTGGTAGTAAAGTTACCTTTTAGATTGGGAATTATGACTGTCTGGGCCATATTACGAGTGAAATGCGATAAATAATTTTTAATCGTTGAACCATACAACCCGTACACTTTCAGTGCGTTACATTGCTAAACCGGTGTACAGTAATATCGCTAAACAACGTACACTTTCACGAAGTCAACATATTTTGCAATGTATCTCAGCCAAAGGGCATGCAAATTACTTGTTACTTCGTCAGTCTTTATTGTTAGCTTTGTAGTACATGATAGCCATGCACAAATGGCGTCAATTTCAGACGCTTCGCCATAAAATGATGTCTTTGAAGATCATCAAATTTCCAACTTTCAACGTGAATATTAGCTCTTTTTCTCTAAGTCAGAACCATATGGGCATACTGATGTAAACTACAACGACTGATGATGCATGCATTATAAGCATAACCGGATTAAACCACAGAAATTTACCGAAAATTGTAAAAATGTGTGCCACCTTCGAGCAAAACGGAAGTTCGCTGAACCGTACATATTGGTCGCTAAACCGCTACGGTTATCCACCGTGCTGACGTTGATCCCTGATTTCCTCAGGATGCTAAAGGAGATGTCTTCGGGAAACTGTGTTGTTGTCCTCAAAATCATCTGGGGAAAAGCTCTTGATTTCCGTAACTACATCGTTCCATGGTTGCCAACAGGGGGCGCCACCTTGTTTACCTCGTCCACGATCCGTAGAGTAGATCACAGGTGCGTGAA
This sequence comes from Lineus longissimus, assembly GCF_910592395.1. Lineage (NCBI taxonomy): Eukaryota > Metazoa > Nemertea > Pilidiophora > Heteronemertea > Lineidae > Lineus > Lineus longissimus. The sequence continues at coordinate 18,653,766 of NC_088315.1, forward strand.
GATACCAGATTTATAGCGATTGATCAGCTCCGAAATAAATAATTGACACAATCTGAAGAACAAGCACTCCAAGAGACAGAGGCCTTTAATCAGAATTTTAGGTAAGGATGTTTTGACAGGCTTACTCTATGTAAAAAGGGGCGTTCATTCTGAAAAAACAGTCTTATTTGCACAACTGAAGTCAAAATAGCCATTTTAACCCTTTTTTGAAAAAAAATTGCCATATTTTGATAGTAAATACTGGCTTCTGATTACAATTTTAGGTAAGGAGGTTTTGGCGGCCTATTCAATGTACACAGGTGTGCTGATGCCGAAAACAGCAGTCTTATGTGAGCCACTCAAGATAAAATAGCCATTTAACTCTTTTTGCCCAAATATGACCCTAAGTGGTCAAATACTGGTTTTTATTCCAAATTTTCGGTCCACCCTGTCACTCCTTTATCTCCAGCGTTCTATGTATTCTGTGGGGGGGGGAGGGGGGAGGTATCTGATTGTAGGTACGACCGCTTTGCTCTGCTATGATTCGAATATCATCAAGCGCCCATGTGCCACATCCAAGACTTGGCGATTAAATGAACATCTATGTTGGCAGAGAGACTATTCTTGGACATGAATGGCCTTTGAAGGCATTCTCAATGCAGGGTACTCGAAGCAGCACCCTGACTCATTAGAATCTGTTGTGTTTCGTCTCTGCATCATTTGAGCGGACAATGGGTATTAAGTGATATTGGCCATCCAAGACGGTTTGAGACCTCCTTTCGTGATTGCTTGTAAGTCCATATACCTACCTCACGTCTGGATGAGGTCCATTCAGACTATAACTGATGATAGCTTGAAATAGGAACGAGAATATCCTTAGACGAGAATTCTTCCAACGATATCCTTCTCTGTTTGATGGGCGGAAGTACGAGGGGAGGTCGCTCCGGTCTAGACCAATACTTCGTACTGGTCTTTACCAGCACCTCGCACTTCGTCCCCAAAAGGGACGACGTGCGAGGTGCCTATTGCGAAAATGATTTGTTGCCGAAACAATGGCCTGATTGGTTGGCTAGCCTTGTGACGTCAAACTATTTTTACACCGAGGGGTTTTCCTGTTTTTCTTCATGGCTTGAACTCAAATGCGTTTGGGCTGGAATTCCTGGCTTTTTTCGAGCTAACATATAGCGTAGCCAATCGAGGCTTTATAATGGGGTAGCTACGTTCAGGAATGAATCGGTTGGGTTTATATCTGGGCTCGAGGGGAGGTGGGTGCGGTCAGGAATGAATCGGTTGGGTTCATCTTTGGGCTCGAGGGGAGGTGGCTGCGATCAGGAATGAATCTGTTGGGTTCATCTTTAAGAGAAAATATCGAGTATGAGTGGGGAAATGCAATAGGAAGCACTAAGTATGTATATAGTGGTACTCACGCTCCATATTTTGACGCTTGACTGACGCTGTCACCAAGGTAATGGTGATTGACAGCCACAAACGGGAATGCAGCAGACGTTGCATGCTTGTCATTACCGCAGAAGAAACCCGATTATCATCGACGTATGATACAGATTGATCTGAGTGATCCCCTATGCATTGAGGAACGTTGATCAGTAAGCCAAATTAAAAGTGATGATACTTGTAGCACAAAAATAGTGTCCATTGTATAATGCTCTGTTCGGTGAGCCAACGATGCAAACTTTCAAAGGCCTATAAGTTTGTCATATAGATTGTTATATATATACCAGACTATCGATTGCTGCATATTTCGTCATGAAGATCAATAATGTTAAAATGAAACATCATGATGGCACAATTGTGAGGTTGACTTATGATCACCATTACCTGCATTAGGCAAAGCTAGCTGGGCAGCGGGGGGGGGGGGGGGTCAGATACCACAGAAGTCACCAAAATAATGTCTTATATGCATTTATTTATGATCGGTGATTCAGGCCGAATGTTTTCAAAAAGTGTCAATTAGCCACCCCGCCCCAAGAGAGCCTCCCCTACCGAAAGACTAGCTACGCACATGACCAGTCGACTTCATGAGCAGCAGGCAGCCCCCATCGTCTTCGACCATGTGGTGTCCGTAATCTGTCTTCATCTCCAAGCAGTGATAGGGCGCAAGACATTCGTCGGCTGGTCTGGTCTGGTTCACATAGGCTCACCCATTGTTTATCGCTAATATTTCAAGTACTTTCAGCAAAGTCGAAATCTTGTGGTCAAGATGCATGGGTATGGCTGAGTGATAAAAATATTCCATGCAGAAACATGAGCGCTGCCGATGTACTGTCACGTAGTAGAGTTGGCGACTAGGGCATAAATAAGGATCAAAGACCTATGAGTGACCCTAAGTGTAAATACTAATTAGCTCACTCAATTAGGTCACCTCATTAACCCCATCCAACACAGGCCTTTGATCCATAATGCCCTATTTTGGAAAGCGAGGCCTTTGATCTTTAATGCCCTATTTTGGGAAGCCCTGATATTTTTCACCGGTTTTTTTCCTTTCTGGGAAAAGTCGGACAATGTCGGACTTTTTTCGGATAAATCAGGAAAACGGTAGAGAAACTGTTAAGAAGTCGGAAAAGCCTCTTCTAGTGAATGTATTTTGATGTTCCACACGTGCACAAGGTTATGCCGATAGTACCACGTCGCAACTGATGATACCAGTAGAGGTAATTCCTTCGTCGCTGAGTATACTGACGACTTTTGTCTTTTCTATCTGTATCACTGGAAATTTGTTATGCTGCTAGAGGATAGATGCAACTCTTTTCAATTATTATATGGCCAAAATATTCATTACTTACATGGCCTCCACTTTTAGCTTGTAGTGAAATCCTGTTTTAACCTCTGCCTTTAAGTTAGTTCTTATTTGTAAAACATAAATGGACTTTGAGAAAAGCTCACAATTCTTCGTTTTCTGCGAGAAAATAGCATGTTTGCAAGGAACAATCCACGATTTACAATACGCAATACAACTTATTGGTGTGCGCCGTGTTGCTGTTTCAATCGGGCCAGATACGTCATATAAGCTTCTGTCCGTGTTTGTCCGGATGTACTTCCCTCTATCAACGACGACTGAAAAAACAAAACGTAAAGAATTTAGCCAGCTACCTATTGGGGTTCTGTTGAAGAGTTTCTGACTTCAGCCTCGTATTTTAATACAATACTCGATTCGAGGAAGAAGTATATTGTGGTTTTGAATGAGAAACAAACACGCTACACTAGCCGAGATATCAGACCACTGATCGAGCAATAGCGATGGTCAGTGGCATTAGGTTACCTGCTTGAGTGAGCTAATTAGTATTCACACTCTGGGTCACTCTGAGTGTTTGGCTCACTCCTCATTAACCCCATTCAATCTTTATTGACCTATTTTGGGAAGCCCTGATATTATCACAGGTTTTAAAAAATCCGAACTTTCAGGGAAAAGTCCGACATTGTTGGACTTTTGTCAGATAAATCAGGAAAAAGTTAGAGAAATCGTCAAGACTCCTACTGGTGATAAAAGTTATAACATCGCGTACACCTACTGGCACTATGGAACTTCTTGACATTGCTTGGAGAAAGTGCATGGTGATAAACATGGAGACTACTCATGGATCCGATAAACACACACATTCCCTTGACTTGATAATCGTGCCAATCCCCCTTCCACCCGAGCTGATACCGCTCATGCTCGTTGTAAACACTGTCCAGGTTACTTCCCATGACATGTTGCCTTTGGACAACTTGACCATTCACATACATCGCTGCTGTACGCTCTCGACGGTCCCAAGTCACAACGACAGATGTCCACCGCAGCAGGTTTGATAAGGTATCATTAATTTTGCAATGCAGGCGAATGATATTATTATTAAAAGTCTTACGGAGGTTAAACACAAATTCGTTTCGTGAAAAATAAAAGCAAAACTGGTATGGTGTTCTCCAGTCACCTAGTAGCATCATCTGTCTATTATGTTCGAGTATGTAAATATAAAGAGCTATAGTGAAACTAAAGCCCCTCATTTCGAATCTTGGAATTGTGATCCTTGCCGTGTTGTCCCTTATTGCCAAGACAGACCGAAATATGACTGAGTGAACGTAATCGGCGTTTCCAGTGATTCTGAATAATGAACAAATAATAAAAAAGAAAATGAAAAAAAAATCATGTTACTTCACGCTACTTAGGAGCATCCTGAGGAAATCATTGGTTAACGTTCTCCGGCATTGCTAACCACGGTGGATAACCGTACCGATTTAGCGACCAAATGGACGGTTCAAGGAACAGCCGCTCATGCACTCTAGCAGATGACGTGAGTTGAAAATCAGTATAGTAAAATATGGAAGATATTGATACATTTTTGCGATGTAGCGGCCTGGGCTTTTGCTAGATACTATCCTTAAGATCATAACGCGATGGTTTTTGTCGTTTATAGGGCTATTTAATTACAATTTCAAAAAAGTTTAGTAGGGTGCCATGTCATCGCTGTCTAGTTAACGGTAGGCTGTCAGGTTCCCTCTAAAGCTATATGGAATCAACCTCTGGGGATGTGTTTCGTGGTATTTCATTCGAAATTCTGCTCTTTTCTTAATTTTTTTCGTGATTTTGACCGATTTCTGCAATGACCGTATATGTTTAAACGAACCCTCGAGTGGTTCAGCGACTTCACCTTGTGCGGTTTAACAAAGGCAATCTCTACGTCGAAATTCAGTTTCTGAGGTACATGTATACTGCTGCACTCCATGACACGGTACCGGCATAGTAATCCCAGTTCTTCTCGTCTCCATGGTCATCCTATCCATAAACGTCAAGGTTCATATAAAACAGAGTATACGATGTGCCACAAGACCTACAAGCATAAAGTGCACTCTCCGTGATGGTGTATGAGAGACTGATCGACGAGTCCGTGCGTTTTTGTTGACGTTTTCTCATAAAAGTTGCTCCTGAAATAGAGTAAAATATTTGGCTAATTGAAGACAATTCCCACGCCTCGAAGGCAAAAACGATCGACTATTGGTAGTAAAGTTACATTTTAGATTGGGAATTATGACTGTCTTGGCCATATTTCGAGTGAAATGCGATAAATAATTTTTAATCGTTGAACCATACAACTAGTACACTTTCTGTGCGTTACATTGCTAAACCGGTGTACAGTAATATCACTAAATACCGTAGACTTTCATGAAGTCAACATATTTTGCAATGTATCTCAGCCAAAGGGCATGCATATTACTTGTTACTTCGTCAGTCTTTATTGTTAGCTTTGTAGTACATAATAGCCATGCAAAAATGGCGTCAATTTCAGACGCTTCGCCATAAAATGATGTCTTTGAAGATCATCAAATTTCTAACTTTCAACGTGAATATTAGCTCTTTTTCTCTAAGTCAGAACCATAATATGGGCATACTGATGTAAACTACAACGACTGATGATGCATGCATTATAAGCAGAACCGGATTAAACCACAGGAACTTACTGAAAATTGTAAAATTGTGTGCTACCTTGAAAATTCGAGCAAAACGGAAGTTCGCTGAACCGTACATATTAGGGAGGTTCCGCACCGCCTACGATTACGATTACGATTACGATTTCGGAAAACGTAATCGTAATCGTAATCGCATCGAGAAGCAGCTAAATTCAGTTCCGCAAAAATACTCTTGATGTCATTCGAGAAACCCACGGCTCACGAACAGAGCGAATTTTCATTCCTATTTCATTGCAGTCGTGACGGTCTAAAACAGCTTTGGCCATGAAATTTGCAGGTCCTACGTCTGGTGTGCATAGTCAAAATATATTGTTTGTGAAAAACGTGACCCAGGATACTTTGGAAGTGCATGAAATTGACGTTCTCGATGATCGTTTATCACTTACGAAGATTAGCCGCCATCGTCGTAGAAACGAACCGAATATGCCGCAGACAATTTCAGGGCTGATGACGTTGCTGCAAAATTGATGACGTCATACACAAATCGTAATCGTAATCGTAATCGTAAGCGGTGCGGAACCTCCCTATTGGTCGCTAAACCGCTACGGTTATCCACCGTGCTGACGTTAATCCCTGATTTCCTCAGGATGCTACAAGAGATGTCTTCGGGAAACTGGTTTGTTGTCCACAAAATTAACTGGGGAAAAAGCCCTTGATTTCCGTAACTACATCGTTGCATGGTTGCCAACAGGGGGCGCCACCTTGTTTACCTCGTCCACGATCCGTAGAGTAGATCACAGGTACGTGAAGATACCAGATTTATAGCGATTGATCAGCTCCGAAATAAATAATTGACACAATCTGAAGTACAAGCACTCCAAGAGACGGAGGCCTTTAATCAGAATTTACGGTAAGGATGTTTTGACAGGCTTACTCTATGTAAAAAGGGGCGTTCATTCTTATTTGCACCACTGAAGTCAAAATAGCCATTTTAACCCTTTTTTGCAAAAAATTGCCATATTTTGATAGTAAAAATACTGGCTTCTGATTACAATTTTAGGTAAGGTGGGTTTTGCGGCCTATTCAATGTACACAGGTGTGCTGATGCCGAAAACAGCAGTCTTATGTGAACCACTCAAGATAAAATAGCCATTTAACTCTTTTTGCCCAAATATGACCCTAAGTGGTCAAATACTAGTTTTTATTCCAAATTTTAGGTGCACCCTATCACTCCTTTATCTCCAGCGTTCTATGTGCTGTGTGGTGGTGTCTGATTGTAGGTACGACCGCTTGGCTCTGCTATGATTCGAATATCATCAAGCGCCCATGTGCCACATCCGGGACTTGGCGATTAAATGAACATCTATGTTGACAGAGAGACTATTCTTGGACATGAATGGCCTTTGAATGCATTCTCAATGCAGGGTACTCGAAGCAGCACCCTGACTCATTAGAATCTGTTATGTTTCGTCTCTGCATCATTTGAGCGGACAATGGGTATTAAGTGATATTGGCCATCCAAGACGGTTTGAGACCTCATTGCGTGATTGCTTGTAAGTCCATATACCTACCTCACGTCTGGATGAGGTCCATTCAGACTATAACTGATGATTGCTGAAATAGGAACGAGAATATCCTTAGACGAGAATTCTTCCAACGATATCCTTCTCTGTTTGATGGGCGGAAGTACGAGGGGAGTTGGCTGTGGTCTAGACCAATACTTCGTCCCTAAAAGGGACGAAGTGCGACGTGCCTATTGCGATAATGATTTGTTGCCGAAACAATGGCTTGATTGGTTGGCTAGCCTTGTGACGTGAAATTATTTTTAAACCGAGGGGTTTTCCTGTTTTTCATCATGGCTTAAGTTTAAATGCGTTTGGGCTAGAATTCCTGGCTTTTTTCGAGCTCACACATGGGCTCGATGTACAGCGTAGCGGATCGAGGCTATATAATGGGGTAGCTGCGGTCAGGAATGAATCGGTTGGGCTCATCTTTGGGCTCGAGGGAGGTGGCTGCGATCATGCATGAATCTGTTGGGTTCATCTTTGAAGAGAAAATATCGAGTAAGAGTGGGGAAATGCGATAGAGAGCAGTAAGTATGTATATAGTGGTACTCACGCTCCATATTTTGACGCCGGACTGACGCTGTCAACGAGGTAATGGTGATTGACAACAGCCACAAACGGGAATGCAGCAGACTTTGCATGCCTGTTATTTCCGAAGAAGAAACCCAATTATCATCGACGTGTGACACAGATTAGATCTGAGTGATCAGTAAGCCAAATAATAAGTGATGATGCTTGTAGCACAAAAATAGTGTCCATTGCATAATGCTCTGTTCGGTGAGCCAAGGAGGCAAACTTTCAAAGGCCTATAAGTTTGTCATATTGATTGGTGAATATATACCAGACTATCGATTGCTGCATATTTCGTCATAAAGATCAATAAGTGTTAAAATGAAACATCATGATGGCACAATTGTGAGGTTGACTTATGATCACCATTACCTGCATTAGGCAAAGCTAGCTGGGCAGCGGGGGGGGGGTCAGATACCGCAGAAGTCACCAAAATAATGTCTTACATGTATATATTTATGATCGGTGATTCAGGCCGAATGTTTTCAAAAAGTGTCAATTAGCCACCCCGCCCCAAGCGAGCCTCCCCTACCGAAAGACCAGCTACGCACATGACCAGTCGACTTCATGCGCAGCAGGCAGCCCCAGCTTCCTCCAGTTAACCTTGGCCAGATCTTCGACCGTGTGGTGTCCGTAATCTGTCTCCATCTCTAAGCAGTGATTGGGCGCAAGACATTCGTCGGCTGGTCTGGTCTGGTTCACATAGGCTCATCCATTGTTTATCGCTAATATTTCAAGTACTTTCAGAAACATTGAAATCTTGTCGTCAAGATGCATGGGTATGGTATGACTGAGTGATAAAAATATTCCTTGTGGAAGCATGAGCGCTGCCGATGTACTGTCACGTAGTAGAGTTGGCGACTAGGGCATTAATAAGGACCAAAGACCTATGAGTGACCCTAAGTGTAAATACTAATTACCTCACTCAATTAGGTCACCTCATTAACCCCATCCAACACAGGCCTTTGATCCATAATGCCCTATTTTGGAAAGCGAGGCCTTTGATCTTTAATGCCCTATTTCGGGAAGCCCTGATATTTTTCACAGGTTTTTTCCTTTCTGGGAAAAGTCGGACAATGTCGGACTTTTGTCGGATCAATCAGGACAAAGTTAGAGAAACTGTTAAGAAGTCGGAAAAGCCTCTACTAGTGAAAGTATTTTGATATTCCACACGTGCACAAGGTTATGCTGATAGTACCACATCGCAACTGATGATACCAGTAGAGGTAATTCCTTCGCCGCCGAGTATACTGACGACTTTTGGCTTGTCTTTCTGTATCACTGGAAATGTCTTATGCTGCTCATCAGATAGAAGCAACTCTTTTCCCTCATTGCATGGCCAAATTATTCATAAATTACATGGCCTCCACTTTTAGCTTGTAGTGAAATCCTGTTTTAACCTCTGCCTTTAAGTTAGTTCTTATTTGTAAGACATAAATCGACTTTGAGAAAAGCTCACAATTCTTCGTTTTCTGCGAGAAAATAGCATGTTTGCAAGGAACAATCCGCGATTTACAATACGCAATGCAGCTTATTGGTGTGCGTCGTGTTGCTGTTTCAATCGGGCCAGATACGTCATATAAGCTTCTGTCCGTGTTTGTCCGGATGTACTTCCCTCTATCAACGACGACTGAACAAACAAAACGTAAAGAATTTAGCCAGCGACCTGTTGGGGTTCTGTTGAAGAGTTTCTGACTTCAGCCTCGTATTTAATACAATGCTCGATTCGAGGAAGAAGTATATTGTGGTTTTGAATGAGAAACAAACACGCTACACTTGCCGAGATATCAGACCACTGATCGAGCAATGGCGATGGCCAGTGGCATTAGGTTACCTACTTGAGTGAGCTAATTAGTATTAACACTCTGGGTCACTCTGAGTGTTTGGCTCACTCCTCATTAACCCCATTCAATCTGTATTGACCTATTTTGGGAAGCCCTGGTATTATCACAGGTTTTAAAAAATCGAAACTTTCAGGGAAAAGTCGGACATTGTCGGACTTTTGTCAGATAAATCAGGAAAAAGTTAGAGAAACCGTCAAGACTCATACTGGTGATGTAAGTTATGACATCGCGTACACCTACTGGCGCTATAGAACTTCTTGACATTGCTTGGAGAAAGTGCATGGTGATAAACACGGAGGCTACTCATGGATCCGATAAACACACCCATTTTATCGTCTTGATGATCGTTCCATTCCGCCTTCCACCCGAGCTGATACCGCTCATGCTCGTTGTAAACACTGTTCAGGTTACTTCTCATGACATGTTGCCTTCGGACAACTTGACCATTCACATACATCGCTGCTGTACGCTCTCGACGGTCCCAAGTCACAACGACAAATGTCCACCGTGGCAAGTTTAATAAGGTATCTTTAATTTTGCAAACCAGGTGAATGATATCATTATTGAAAGTCTGAAGGAGGCTAAACACAAATTCGTTTCTTGAAAAATGAAAGCAAAACAGGTATGGTTTTCTCCAGTCACCTAGTAGCATCGCCCTTTTATTATGTTCGAGTATGTAAATATAAAGAGCTAGAGTGAAACTAAAGCCTCTCATTTCGAATCTTGGAATTGTGATCCTTGCCGTGTTGTCCCTAATTGCCAAGACAGACCGGAAAATGGCTGAGTGAACGTAATCGGCGTTACCAGTGATTCTGAATAATGAACAAATAATAAAAATGAAAATGAAAATGAAATCATGTTACTTCACACTAGTTAAGAGCATCCTGAGGAAATCATGAGTTAACGTTCTCCGGTTCTGCTAACCACGGTGGAAAACCGTAGCGATTTAGCAACCAAATGGGCGGTTCAAGGAATAGCCGCTTATGCACTCAAGCAGACGGCGTGAGTTGAAAATCAGTACAGTAAAATATGGAAGATATGGATAAATTTTTGCGATGTGACGGCCTGGACTCGAAGCAGCACCCTGACTCATTAGAATCTGTTATGTTTCGTCTTTACATCATTTGAGCGGACAATGGGTATAAAGTGATATTGGCAATCAAAGACGGTTTGACACCTCCTTTCGTGATTGATTGTAAATCCATATACCTACCTCACGTCTGGATGAGGTCCATTCAGACTATAACTGATGATAGCTGAAAGGAGAACGAGAATTCATCAAATGATGTCCTTCTCTGTTTGATGGGCGGAAGTACGAGGGGAGGTGGCTGTGGTCAGGACCAATACTTCGTCCCCAAAAGGGACGAACCCCAAAACGGACGAAGTGCGAGGTGCCTATTGCGAAAATGATTTGTTGCCAAAACAATGGCCTGATTAGTTGGCTAGCCTTGTGACGTCAAATTATTATTACACCGATGGGTTTTCCTGTTTTTCTTCATGGCTTAAACTTAAATGCGTTTGGGCTAGAATTCCTTGCCTTTTTCGAGCTTACACATGAGCTCGATGTGGGGGGGGGGGGGGGGGGGTCGTCGCATTGTGCTCAGCTGCACTTGACCCCCAGTCATTTGGAGGGGTTGTCTTTAAAGGGAAGACAATTACAAACAATACCTCACTCCTCTTCATACTTGCTAGAATAACTGAGCTGCCTTGATTTTTGTAAAAGGGAAACCTATATACAAATCTATATTCTCAATTTTTTATCCAAACTTGCTAACTGTCATGTTAAGTATCCTTAAAGACGTAATCTCGCTCAGGTAATCCCATTGACGTCTTCACGTTGAGACTGATCATGAACGACTCTGTTAAATCTAATGGGGTTTTAAACAATCCGGCCAAGGACCCCAGTTGCATGTTCTGCAATCAATGTAACTGGAGTAGATGTATTGTTTATCTTATCTTTGCGTAGAGCATCGTATTCGCGTGTGTGAATGGATATAGTCATGTCTGTCATGCAGCGGTCAATGAAAACCTTGTATCCCCGCCCAGTTGATCATCGATCGCCACTAATTTAGTGTCGACTTTTCTGTCGAATTAGACTCATGTTACAGAGTTTGTATTGACCGCTGCAGGCTTTGGAAAAAAAAGCAGTTCCGATATGATATTATAGAAAAAGAACCACTCAAAATATACGGCATTTCGCTAATAAATTATAATTCAAGTTGACAATTTTCAATTGCGAAAGTATGTCCTGAATTGCCGTGAAGGTGCAGACAGACATTCAAATGCTATAGACACCAAGTTTCAGGAGATTCGTATGCACACACTGTAATAACTGTACTACGGCATTGTGTATAAATGCATTTCTATTGCCCTGAAGACCTATGAGTGACCCTAAGTGTAAATACTAATTAGCTCACTCAATAAGGTCACTTCATTAGCCCCATCCAACACAGGCCTTTGATCTCTAATGCCCTATTTTGGAAAGCGAGGCCTTTAATCTTTAATGCCCTATTTTGGGAAGCCCTGATAATTTTCACCGGTTTTTTTCCCTTTCTGGGAAAAGTCGGACAATGTCGGACTTTTGTCGGATAAATCAGGAAAAAGTTAGAGAAACTGTTAAAAAGTCGGAAAGCCTCTACTAGTGAAAGTATTTTGATGTTCCACACGTGCACAAGGTTATGCCGATAGTACCACTTCGCAACTGATGATACCAGTAGAGGTAATTCCTTCGCCGCCGAGTATACTGACGACTTTTGGCTTGTCTATCTGTATCAATGGAAATTTGTTATGCCGCTCATCAGATAGAAGCAACTCTTTTCAATCATTACATCACCAAATTATTCATTAATTACATGGCCTCCACTTTTACGGCGTTAGACGTAATCTCCATCGTTCAATCCGTAACGACATCGGCTTCTGGCTTTGGAATATTCCGATCAACGGTTTATGATCTGTGACCACGGTGAAAGGGGAAGTCGAACCGTATAAGTATAGGCGGAAGTGTTCTGTTGCCCAGACCACTGCGAGCATTTCTCTTTCTGTCTGCGAGTATCTCGTCTCAACGTCGGTGAGCGCGCAACTAGCGTACGAAACAACGCGACCTTCTTGCATCAGAATCGAGCCTAATCCGCGGGGCCCTGCGTCAACGATGAGTTCAGTTTTCTTACGCGGGTCATAGTACGACATGACCTTTGCTCCGGTGAGCGCAGTCTTCAAGTCTGTTAGCGCTTTTTCAAGTTCCGCGTTCCACTGCCATTCTGTCTTATCATGCGTTAACTCTCTAAGGGGCGCTGTTATGCTAGCATACCATGGAATGAAGCGCGAGAGGTATTGGGCCATTCCGAGTAACGAACGTATTCCACTCTTGTCCGTCGGGGCAGGCGCATCTCTTATGGCTTCGATCTTCTTCACATCTGCGGTTACACCAGCGCTATTGAAGATATGACCGTAGAACTTCACTTCTGACTGATAGAAGTGACACTTGGGCATGTTGAGACGAATTCCGTATTCTTTCAGTCTCTCCATCACGGCTATCAAACTCTTGTCGTGTTCAGCTTTATCTTTGCCATGGATAATGATATCGTCGAGATATTTCGACAGTTCGGTATGTCACTCAGAATTTCGGCGATTGCGTTCTGAAAGATTTCCGACGCGGCGTTTATCCCAAAGAAAAGACGTTTGTAGCGTCTAAGACCAAGATGGGTGGTGAACGTGGTGATAAAACGTGATTCCTTTGCAAGTTCTAGTTGATGATACGCGCTACTCAAATCTAGGGTACTGAACACAGTGGATCCGTTCAAATCCGTTACTAGATCATCAAGAGTCGGCATAAGATGTCTTTCACGTTTTATCGCTTTATTTGCCTCGCGCATGTCAACACAAATGCGAATTGCTCCTGATTTCTTGGGGACTGTAACTATGGGACTTATCCACGGTGTCGGACCATCGACTTTCTCTATAATGTCAAGTTCCTCTAGACGCTGTAGCTCTTTCTCTACATCTTTGCGGATATGGAAAGGTATGCGACGGTGAGGTTGCTGCTTCGGCTTGACGTCTTTATCAATGTGAAGTGTCACAGGTTCACGTTTGATCTTGCCTACACCGGAGAAGAGTTCTTCTACTTCTTCAGCGAGTCAGGAAGGGTCTTGGAGCTGGACGGATTGGGCCTCGTTTTCGATTTAACCTCATGTACGATCTTCAAGATTCCTAAATCCGACGCGGTCTTGAAACCAAGTAAATTCCCTCCTCCTTCAGTCACGTAGAACTTCGACCATTTGGTTTCGGACTTGTGACGTGCTGTGGCTCGGAACATTCCTTTCAGCAGTATGGGCGTCTTGCTACCATAGGGGAATACCTGTGTGTCAGCTGGAAGCAACGGGTCTATACCAGGTTGGGCTCGGCGAATAACGTTGAACGTCTTGGAGTCGACTAGGTTGACGGATGCTCCCGAATCTATCATCATGGGGACTCTGGCCATTTTTGGTTTCTTTCCGATTGTTATCGTACACAGCGTTGGGTTGTTGGACTAGGCAGCTTGGGTAAAGTAACAGTAGTCAGAATCTTCGTCAGCCTCTGTCATCAGGGTGTTAGCGCTGTTGGTCTTTGAACGGCACATCCTCCCGAAGTGTCCTATCTTCTTGCAACGATGGCACTCCTGACCATTGGCGGGACAATTACTACTGACTTTGTGGGGTCTCCCTCCACACTTACCACAGTTCTGGTCGTTGTGTCGCTGCTGGGGTCTGGTATCTCGACCATCGCGACGTCTGTCCTGGTCCGGCTTCGATTGTGACTGGAAACGACGTGTCTTCTGCTTAGGTCTGCTCTGTCTTTGGCTCCCTTTGCCTTGGCTCTTGTCATTGGCTCTAATCTTGTTAACGGTTTGATGTTGCGATTCTTCAAGCTTGGTTGCTTGGTGCTCACTCAATTCAAATGCGCGGCCAGTATCTAGAATTTTAGTTAAATTCATGTCTTCACGCAACGCTTTTCTGCGAAGTTGATGTGAATTAGTGCCGGTTATGATTTGAGCGCAAATCTCGCGGTCTACATTCGCGAAATCACATGTCTTGGCAAGTTTTCTCAAGCGAGTATGGTAGGCATCAAGCGTTTCATCCTTTGCTTGAGTACACTGTCTGAAGTTGTATACCTCGAATGCTACGTTCTTCTTGGGTAGAAAATGCGCAGTTAACTTAGCCTTAGCAGTATTATAGTCATCATCATCGCCTGTCTCTGTCAACGTGTCGAATATCTCATCTACATCAGGTCCTGCGTAATGTAGTAGCAATGCTCTCTTCCTTGTGGGATCAGTTAAACCTATTCCAACAAAGAGTCTCTCAAATCTAGCCAACCACCTTTCCCATCTGGGGCCAATAGCGGTAGGGTCAGTATGAGGATCAAATGAAGCAAAGTTAGGTAGAGATATCATCGGTTGAGGCGCAACAGCGGCAGCTGGGTCAGCAGGAGCTCGTACTGGTGATGGCATCTTGGCAACACGGTACTAATATTCTAAATATTATGAGCAAGACTGCTAGAAACTAGGGATATTATAATACTGCACAGTAAACGATAGTGTCGACATCTAACGGTAACACGCGGAAACGCATTCACACGGGCTACATACAGCGCGGCGAGATTTCTATTCTACATGAACGATTGCACGTACACATACATAGCGATAGCGCGTACATTACGCATATATTTCTCGCGGCGTGGTCACAGACTTTTTAAACCGTTAAATTCACAGTAATAACTGCACGCATTTTTCAAAATGTCCACTTCTACGGGTTCTTGGTATCTTACTTCAGCATCGAATATCCTCGTCGCCAGATATAATGTCGTGAGGGACTAATGCAGAGCCATTCCTGTAGAGCAGGTCACAGAACAGACAAGCTAATCGGTTCGCCATTACAACAACAAGGTTTATTATAAAACACGGAATATCAATATGCGAAACGACAGAACATTACACCACCTCACGTCTGAATGAGGTCCATTAAGACTATAACTGATGACAGCTGAAATAGGAAAGAGAATGTCCTTAGACGAGAATTCTTCCAGCGATATCCTTCTCTGTTGAATGGGCGGAAGTACGAGGGGAGGTGGCTCCGGTCTAGACCAATACTTCGTACTGGTCTATACCAGCACCTCGCACTTCGTCCCCAAAAGGGACGAAGTGCGAGGTGCCTATTGCGAAAATGATTTGTTGCCGAAACAATGGCCTGATTGGTTGGCTGGCCTTGTGACGTCAAACTATTTTTACACCGAGGGGTTTTTGCTGTTTTTCTTCATGGCTTAAACTCAAATGCGTTTGGGCTGGAATTCCTGGCTTTTTTCGAGCTCACACATAGGCTCGATGTACAGCACAGCCAATCGAGGCTATAAAATGGGCTAGCTACGTTCTGGAATGAATCGGTTGGGTTTATATCTGGGCTCGAGGGGAGGTGCGTGCGGTCAGGAATGAATCGGTTGGGTTCATCTTTGGGCTCGAGGGGAGGTGGCTGCGATCAGGAATGAATCTGTTGGGTTCATCTTTGAAGAGAAAATATCGAGTAAGAGTGGGGAAATGCAATAGGAAGCACTAAGTATGTATATAGTGGTACTCATGCTCAATATTTTGACGCCGGATTGACGCTGTCACCAAGGTAATGGTGATTGACAGCCACAAACGGGAATGCAGCAGAAGTTGCATGCCTGTCATTTCCGCAGAAGAAACCCGATTATCATCGACGTGTGACACAGATTAGATCTGATCGATCATCAATTATGCATTGAGGAACGTTGATCAGTTAGCCAAATTGAAAGTGATGATGCTTGCTGCACAAAAATAGTGTCCATTGTATAATGCTCTGTTCGGTGAGCCAACGATGCAAACTTTCAAAGGCCTATAAGTTTGTCTTATAGATTGTTATATATATACCAGACTATCGATTGCTGCATATTTCGTCATGAAGATCAATAATGTTAAAATGAAACATCATGATGGCACAATTGTGAGGTTGACTTATGATCACCATAACCAGCATTAGGCAAAGCTAGCTGGGCAGCGGGAGGGGGGGGGGTCAGATACCGCAGAAGTCACCAAAATAATGTCTTACATGTATATATTTATGATCGATGATTCAGGCCGAATGTTTTCAAAAAGTGTCAATTAGCCACCCCGCCCCAAGAGAGCCTCCCCTACCGAAAGACTAGCTACGCACATGACCAGTCGACTTCATGCGCAGCAGGCAGCCCCATCGTCTTCGACCATGTGGTGTCCGTAATCTGTCTTCATCTCCAAGCAGTGATAGGGCGCAAGACATTCGTCGGCTGGTCTGGTCTGGTTCACATAGGCTCACCCATTGTTTATCGCTAATATTTCAAGTACTTTCAGAAACATTGAAATCTTGTGGTCAAGATGCATGGGTATGGTATGACTGAGTGATAAAAATATTCCTCGTAGAAACATGAGCGCTGCCGATGTACTGTCACGTAGTGGAGTTGGCGACTAGGGCATTAATAAGGATCAAAGACCTATGAGTGACCCTACGTGTAAATACTAATTAGCTCACTCAATTAAGTCACCTCATTAACCCCATCCAACGCAGGCCTTTGATCTCTAATGCCCTATTTTGAAAAGCGAGGCCTTTGATATTTAATGCCCTACTTTGGGAAGCCCTGATATTTTTCACAGGTTTTTTCCTTTCTGGGAAAAGTCGGACAATGTCGGACTTTTGTCGGATAAATCAGGAAAAAGTTAGAGAAACTGTTAAGAAGTCGGAAAAGCCTCTACTAGTGAAAGTATTTTGATATTCCACACGTGCACAAGGTTATGCTGATAGTACCACATCGCAACTGATGATACCAGTAGAGGTAATTCCTTCGCCGCCGAGTATACTGACGACTTTTGGCTTGTCTTTCTGTATCACTGGAAATGTCTTATGCTGCTCATCAGATAGAAGCAACTCTTTTCCCTCATTACATGGCCAAATTATTCATAAATTACATGGCCTCCACTTTTAGCTTGTAGTGAAATCCTGTTTTAATCTCTGCCTTTAAGTTAGTTTTTTTCTGTAAAACATAAATTGACTTTGAGAAAAGCTCACATTTCTTTGCTTTCTGCGAGAAAATAGCATGTTTGCAAGGAACAATCCACGATTGACAATACGCAATGCAACTTATTGGTGTGCGTCGTGTTGCTGTTTCAATCGGGCCAGATACATCATATAAGCTTCTGTCCGTGTTTGTCCGGATGTACTTCCCTCTATCAACGACGACTGAAAAAACAAAACGTAAAGAATTTAGCCAGCTATTCCTATTCGGGTTCCGTTGAAGAGTTTGTGATTTCAGCCTCGCCGTATCGAGTATTTTAATACAATACTCGATTCGAAGAAGAAGTATATTGTGGTTTTGAATAAGAAACAAACACGCTGCACTTGCCGAGATATCAGACCACTGATCGAGCAATAGCGATGGTCAGTGGCATTAGGTTACCTACTTGAGTGAGCTAATTAGTATTCACACTTTGGGTCACTCTGAGTGTTTGGCTCACACCTCATTAACCCCATTCAATCTTTATTGACCTATTTTGGGAAGCCCTGGTATTATCACAGGTTTTAAAAAGTCCAAACTTTCAGGGAAAAGTCGGACATTGTTGGACTTTTGTCAGATAAATCAGGAAAAAGTTAGAGAAACCGTCAAGACTCCTACTGGTGATAAAAGTTATGACATCGCGTACACCTACTGGCACTATGGAACTTCTTGACATTGCTTCGAGAAAGTGCATGGTGATAAACACGGAGACTACTCATGGATCCGTTAAACACACCCGCTCCATCGACTTGATAATTCTGCCAATCCCCCTTCCACCCGAGCTGATACCGCTGATGCTCGTTGTAAACACTGTCCATGTTACTTCCCATGATATGTTGCCTTTGGACAACTTGACAATTCACATACATCGCTGCTGTACGCTCTCGACGGTCCCAAGTCAGAACAACAGATGTCCACCGTAGCAAGTTTAATAAGGTATCATTAATTTTGCAATGCAGGCGAATGATATTATTATTAAAAGTCTTACGGAGGTTAAACACAAATTCGTTTCGTGAAAAATAAAAGCAAAACTGGTATGGTGTTCTCCAGTCACCTAGTAGCATCGCCATTCTATTATGTTCGAGTATGTAAATATATAGAGCTATAGTGAAACTAAAGCCCCTCATTTCGAATCTTGGAATTGTGATCCTTGCCGTGTTGTCCCTTATTGCCAAGACAGACCGAAATATGACTGAGTGAACGTAATCGGCGTTTCCAGTGATTCTGAATAATGAACAAATAATAAAAAAGAAAATGAAAAAAAAATCATGTTACTTCACGCTACTTAGGAGCATCCTGAGGAAATCATTGGTTAACGTTCTCCGGCCCTGCTAACCACGGTGGATAACCGTACCGATTTAGCGACCAAATGGACGGTTCAAGGAACAGCCGCTCATGCACTCTAGCAGATGACGTGAGTTGAAAATCAGTATAGTAAAATATGGAAGATATGGATACATTTTTGCGATGTAGCGGCCTGGGCTTTTGCTAGATACTATCCTTAAGATCATAACGCGATGGTTTTTGTCGTTTATAGGGCTATTTAATTACAATTTCAAAAAAGTTTAGTAGGGTGCCATGTCATCGCTGTCTAGTTCACGGTAGGCTGTCAGGTTCCCTCTAAAGCTATATGGAATCAACCTCTGGGGATGTGTTTCGTGGTATTTCATTCGAAATTCTGCTCTTTTCTTAATTTTTTTCGCGATTTTGACCGATTTCTGCAATGACCGTATATGTTTAACGAACCCGCGAGTGGTTCAGCGACTTCACCTTGTGCGGTTTAACAAAGGCAATCTCTACGTCGAAATTCAGTTTCTGAGGTATACTGCTGCACTCCATGACACGGTGACGGCATAGTAATCCCAGTTCTTCTCGTCTCCATGGTCATCCTATCCATAAACGTCCAGGTTCATATAAAACAGAGTACGGTGTGCCACAAGACCTACAAGCATAAAGTGCACTTTCCGGGAGGATGTATGAGAAACTGCTTGACGAGACCGTGCATTTTCGTCGACGTTTTCTCACAAAAGTTTCAAACTTTCAACGTGAATATTAGCTCAGTTTCTGTAAGTCAGAACCATATGGGCATAGTGATGTAAACTACAACGACTGATGATGCATGCATTATAAGCAGAACCGGATTAAACCACAGGAACTTACCGAAAATTGTAAAAATGTGTGCTACCTTGAAAATTCGACAAAACGGAAATTCGCTGAACCGTACATATTGGTCGCTAAACCGCTACGGTTATCCACCGTGCTGTCGTTAATCCCTGATTTCCTCAGGATGCTACAAGAGATGTCTTCGGGAAACTTTGTTGTTGTCCTCAAAATTAACTGGGGAAAAATCCCTTGATTTCCGTAACTACATCATTTCATGATTGCCAACAGGGGGCGCCACCTTGTTTACCTCGTCCACGATCCGTAGAGTAGATCACAGGTGCGTGAAGATACCAGATTCATTGCGATTGATCAGCTCCGAAATAAATAATTGACACAATCTGAAGAACAAGCACTCCAAGACACAGAGGCCAATAATCAGAATTTTAGGTAAGGATGTTTTGACAGACATACTCTATGTAAAAAGGGGCGTTCATTCTGAAAAAACAGTCTTATTTGCACCACTCAAGTCAAAATAGCCTTTTTAACCTTTTTTTGCAAAAAATGGTATATTTTGATAACAAATACTGGCTTCTGATTACAATTTTAGGTAAGGAGGTTTCGGCGGCCTATTCAATGTACACAGGTGTGCTAATGCCGAAAACAGCAGTCTTATGTAAACCACTCAAGATAAAATAGCCATTTAACCCTTTTTGGCCAAATATGACCCTAAGTGGTCAAATACTGGTTTTTATTTCAAATTTTAGGTGTACCCTATCACTCCTTTTTCTCCAGCGTTCTATGTGTTCTGTGGGGGGGGGGGGGGGGGGTGGTGTCTGATTGCAGGTACGATCGCTTTGCTCTGCTATGATTCGAATATCATCAAGCGCCTATGTGCCACTTCCGGGACTTGGCGATTAAATGAACATCTATGTTGGCAGAGAGACTATTCTTGGACATGAATGGCATTTGAAGCCATGCTCAATGCAGGGTACTCGAAGCAGCACCCTGACTCATTAGAATCTGTTGTGTTTCGTCTCTGCATCATTTGAGCGAACATGAGGTATTAAGTGATATTGGCCATCCAAGTCGGTTTGAGACGTCCTTTCGTGATTGCTTGTAAGTCCATATACCCACCTCACGTCTGGATGAGGTCCATTCAGACTATAACTGATGATAGCTGAAAGAGGAACGAGAATGTTCATAGAACCACCTCACGTCAGAATGAGGTCCATTAAGACTATAACTGATGATAGCTGAAATAGGAACGCGAATATCCTTAGACGAGAATTCTTCCAACGATATCCTTCTCTGTTTGATGGGCGGAAGTACGAGGGGAGGTGGCTCCGGTCTAGACCAATACTTCGTACTGGTCTCTCCCAGCACCTCGCACTTCGTCCCCAAAAGGGACGAAGTGCGAGGTGCCAATTGCGAAAATGATTTGTTGCCGAAACAATGGCCTGATTGGTTGGCTAGCCTTGTGACGTCAAACTATTTTTACACCGAGGGGTTTTCCTGTTTTTCTTCATGGCTTAAACTCAAATGCGTTTGGGCTGGAATTCCTGGCATTTTTCGAGCTCACACATGGGCTCGATGTACAGCGTAGCGGATCGAGGCTATATAATGGGCTAGCTGCGGTCAGGAATGAATCGGTTGGGCTCATCTTTGGGCTCGAGGGAGGTGGCTGCGATCATGCATGAATCTGTTGGGTTCATCTTTGAAGAGAAAATATCGAGTAAGAGTGGGGAAATGCGATAGAGAGCACTAAGTATGTATATAGTGGTACTCACGCTCCATATTTTGACGCCGGACTGACGCTGTCACCAAGGTAATGGTGATTGACAGCCACAAACGGGAATGCAGCAGACGTTGCATGCTTGTCATTTCCGCAGAAGAAACCCGATTATCATCGACGTGTTATACAGATGTGATCTGAGTGATCCTCTATGCATTGAGGAACGTTGATCAGTTAGCCAAATTGAAAGTGATGATACTTGTAGCACAAAAATAGTGTCCATTGTATAATGCTCTGTTCGGTGAGCCAATGAGGCAAACTTTCAAAGGCCTATAAGTTTGTCATATAGATTGTTGAATATATACCAGATGATCGACTTCACCTTGTGCGGTTTAACAAAGGCAATATGTTCGTTAAAATTCAGTTTCAGACGTATACCGCAGCATTCCATGACACGGTACCGGTGTGCAAGGGCTAGTAGTCCTAGGGCTGATAGTCCGTGTAACAATAGCCCGCATTGCTAAATGTTTTGGTTAGGGTTAGCGGTACAATAGATCATGCTGTTTAATTGGTCAAATACAATGCTACCGGACTATGACTCCAGGGAGACTATATCCGCTGTCACACCGGCATGGTAATCCCAGTTCTTCTCGTCTCCATGGACATCCTATCCATAAACGTCAAGGTTCATAAAAAACAGAGTATACGGTGTGCCACAAGACCTACAAGCATAAAGTGCACTTTCAGTGATTGCGTATGAGAAACTGCTCGACGAGACCGTGCATTTTCGTCGACGTTTTCTCACAAAAGTTGCTCCTGAAATAGAGTAAAATATTTGGCTAATTGAAGACAATTCCCACGCCTCGAAGGCAAAAACGATCGACTATTGGTAGTAAAGTTACCTTTTAGATTGGGAATTATGACTGTCTGGGCCATATTACGAGTGAAATGCGATAAATAATTTTCAATCGTTGAACCATACAACCCGTACACTTTCAGTGCGTTACATTGCTAAACCGGTGTACAGTAATATCGCTAAACAACGTACACTGTCACGAAGTCAACATATTTTGCAATGTATCTCAGCCAAAGGGCATGCAAATTACTTGTTACTTCGTCAGTCTTTATTGTTAGCTTTGTAGTACATGATAGCCATGCAAAAATGGCGTCAATTTCAGACGCTTCGCCATGAAATGATGTCTTTGAAGATCATCAAATTTCTAACTTTCAACGTGAATATTAGCTCTTTTTCTCTAAGTCAGAACAATAATATGGGAATACTGATGTAAACTACAACGACTGATGATGCATGCATTATAAGCAGAGCCGGATTAAACCACAGGAACTTACTGAAAATTGTAAAATTGTGTGCTACCTTGAAAATTCGAGCAAAACGGAAGTTTGCTGAACCGTACATATTGGTCGCTAAACCACTACGGTTATCCACCGTGCTGACGTTAATCCCTGATTTCCTCAGGATGCTACAAGAGATGTCTTCGGGAAACTTTGTTGTTGTCCTCAAAATTAACTGGGGAAAAAGCCCTTGATTTCCGTAACTACATCGTTCCATGATTGCCAACAGGGGACGCCACCTTGTTTACCTCGTCCACGATCCGTAGAGTAGATCACAGGTGCGTGAAGATACCAGATTTATAGCGATTGATCAGCTCCGAAATAAATAATTGACACAATCTGAAGTACAAGCACTCCAAGAGACGGAGGCCTTTAATCAGAATTTACGGTAAGGATGTTTTGACAGGCTTACATTAAGTAAAAAGGGGCGTTCATTCTTATTTGCACCACTGAAGTCAAAATAGCCATTTTAACCCTTTTTTGCAAAAAATTGCCATATTTTGATAGTAAAAATACTGGCTTCTGATTACAATTTTAGGTAAGGTGGGTTTTGCGGCCTATTCAATGTACACAGGTGTGCTAATGCCGAAAACAGCAGTCTTATGTGAACCACTCAAGATAAAATAGCCATTTAACTCTTTTTGCCCAAATATGACCCTAAGTGGTCAAATACTAGTTTTTATTCCAAATTTTAGGTGCACCCTATCACTCCTTTATCTCCAGCGTTCTATGTGTTCTGTGTGGTGGTGTCTGATTGTAGGTACGACCGCTTGGCTCTGCTATGATTCGAATATCATCAAGCGCCCATGTGCCACATCCGGGACTTGGCGATTAAATGAACATCTATGTTGACAGAGAGACTATTCTTGGACATGAATGGCCTTTGAATGCATTCTCAATGCAGGGTACTCGAAGCAGCACCCTGACTCATTAGAATCTGTTATGTTTCGTCTCTGCATCATTTGAGCGGACAATGGGTATTAAGTGATATTGGCCATCCAAGACGGTTTGAGACCTCATTGCGTGATTGCTTGTAAGTCCATATACCTACCTCACGTCTGGATGAGGTCCATTCAGACTATAACTGATGATTGCTGAAATAGGAACGAGAATATCCTTAGACGAGAATTCTTCCAACGATATCCTTCTCTGTTTGATGGGCGGAAGTACGAGGGGAGTTGGCTGTGGTCTAGACCAATACTTCGTCCCCAAAAGGGACGAAGCGCGACGTGCCTATTGCGATAATGATTTGTTGCCGAAACAATGGCTTGATTGGTTGGCTAGCCTTGTGACGTGAAATTATTTTTAAACCGAGGGGTTTTCCTGTTTTTCATCATGGCTTAAGTTTAAATGCGTTTGGGCTAGAATTCCTGGCTTTTTTCGAGCTCACACATGGGCTCGATGTACAGCGTAGCGGATCGAGGCTATATAATGGGGTAGCTGCGGTCAGGAATGAATCGGTTGGGCTCATCTTTGGGCTCGAGGGAGGTGGCTGCGATCATGCATGAATCTGTTGGGTTCATCTTTGAAGAGAAAATATCGAGTAAGAGTGGGGAAATGCGATAGAGAGCAGTAAGTATGTATATAGTGGTACTCACGCTCCATATTTTGACGCCGGACTGACGCTGTCAACGAGGTAATGGTGATTGACAACAGCCACAAACGGGAATGCAGCAGACTTTGCATGCCTGTTATTTCCGAAGAAGAAACCCAATTATCATCGACGTGTGACACAGATTAGATCTGAGTGATCAGTAAGCCAAATAATAAGTGATGATGCTTGTAGCACAAAAATAGTGTCCATTGCATAATGCTCTGTTCGGTGAGCCAAGGAGGCAAACTTTCAAAGGCCTATAAGTTTGTCATATTGATTGGTGAATATATACCAGACTATCGATTGCTGCATATTTCGTCATAAAGATCAATAAGTGTTAAAATGAAACATCATGATGGCACAATTGTGAGGTTGACTTATGATCACCATTACCTGCATTAGGCAAAGCTAGCTGGGCAGCGGGGGGGGGGGGGGGGTCAGATACCACAGAAGTCACCAAAATAATGTCTTACATGTATATATTTATGATCGGTGATTCAGGCCGAATGTTTTCAAAAAGTGTCAATTAGCCACCCCGCCCCAAGAGAGCCTCCACTACCGAAAGACTAGCTACGCGCATGAACAGTCGACTTCATGCGCAGCAGGCAGCCCCCATCGTCTTCGACCATGTGGTGTCCGTAATCTGTCTTCATCTCCAAGCAGTGATAGGGCGCAAGACATTCGTCGGCTGGTCTGGTCTGGTTCACATAGGCTCACCCATTGTTTATCACTAATATTTCAAGTACTTTCAGAAACATTGAAATCTTGTGGTCAAGATGCATGGGTATGGTATGACTGAGTGATTAAAATATTCCTCGTAGAAACATGAGCGCTGCCGATGTACTGTCACGTAGTAGAGTTGGCGACTAGGGCATTAATAAGGATCAAAGACCTATGAGTGACCCTAAGTGTAAATACTAATTAGCTCACTCAATTAAGTCACCTCATTAACCCCATCCAACACAGGCCTTTGATCCATAATGCCCTATTTTGGAAAGCGAGGCCTCTGATCTTTAATGCCCTATATTGGGAAGCCCTGATATTTTTCACCGGTTTTTTTTCCTTTCTGGGAAAAGTCGGACAATGTCGGACTTTTGTCAGATAAATCAGGAAAAAGTTAGAGAAACTGTTAAGAAGTCGGAAAAGCCTCTACTAGTGAAAGTATTTTGATATTCCACACGTGCACAAGGTTATGCTGATAGTACCACATCGTAACTGATGATACCAGTAGAGGTAATTCGTTCGCCGCCGAGTATACTGACGACTTTTGGCTTGTCTTTCTGTATCACTGGAAATGTCTTATGCTGCTCATTAGATAGAAGCAACTCTTTTCACTCATTACATGGCCGAATTGATCATAAATTACATGGCCTCCACTTTTAGCTTGTAGTGAAATCCTGTTTTAACCTCTGCCTTTAAGTTAGTTTTTTTCTGTAAAACATAAATCGACTTTGAGAAAAGCTCACATTTCTTTGCTTTCTGCGAGAAAATAGCATGTTTGCAAGGAACAATCCACGATTGACAATACGCAATGCAACTTATTGTTGTGCGTCGTGTTGCTGTTTCAATCGGGCCAGATACGTCATATAAGCTTCGGTCCGTGTTTGTCCGGATGTACTTCCCTCTATCAACGACGACTGAAAAAACAAAACGTAAAGAATTTAGCCAGCTACCTATTGGGTTCTGTTGAAGAGTTTGTGATTTCAGCCTCGCCGTATCGAGTATTTTAATACAATACTCGATTCGAAGAAGAAGTATATTGTGGTTTTGAATAAGAATTCTAAAATACCTTGGTACCGTAAAGTCAACTTTTAAATGGAAAATGCATAAGCCTCGTTCTGAGAGTGGAGTGTTTTGGAAACGCAACCAAGATGCTCTACCAAAGTTCCCTCGGGTTGCACTAAAATGTGGAAACCATGCACACAGCTCACTTCAGAAGTTTGAGGCTCTCAAAACACTGCTTCAAACACCAATCAGCCAAGGAAGCATCAACCACCCTAAGTTTTTTAATGAGCATTACACACATTTGCTGAGAAAAACGCTCCAAATAGCCCATTTGCGCGGATTTTAGCATCACTTCCTATGTGCGCTGCCGTAACATAATGTAAACAACGGCGCTACCGGCGCTCCGGGCAGGCGATGGATGGAATTTGCCAAATTCGCACATATTCAAGTTATTTTCGTGGCCTATCTTTTTAAGTTTGAGGTATTTTAGAATAGAAATTGAACCCTCGGCTTCGGACCTTGGTTGAGTTACCAAGACACTCGGGTGGAGCTAAAATTTCGTCCAAACCCTCGCCTATCGGCTCGGGTTTGGACTGTATTTTAGCTCCACCCTCGAATGTCTTGGTAACTCAACCAAGGTCCTCCGCCTCGGGTTCAATTCCTTAAACAAACACGCTACACTAGCCGAGATATCAGACCACTGATCGAGCAATAGCGATGGTCAGTGGCATTAGGCTACCTACTTGAGTGAGCTAATTAGTATTCACACTTTGGGTCACTCTGAGTGTTTGGCTCACACCTCATTAACCCCATTCAATCTTTATTGACCTATTTTGGGAAGCCCTGATATTATCACAGGTTTTAAAAAATCCGAACTTTCAGGGAAAAGTCGGACATTGTTGGACTTTTGTCAGATAAATCAGGAAAAAGTTGAGAAACCGTCAAGACTCCTACTGGTGACAAAAGTTATAACATCGCGTACACCTACTGGCGCTATGGAACTTCTTGACATTGCTTGGAGAAAGTGCATGGTGATAAACACGGAGACTACTCATGGACCCGATAAACACACCCATTCCATCGACTAGATAATCCTGCCAATCCCCCTTCCACGCGAGCTGATACCGCTCATGCTTGTTGTAAACACTGTCCAGGTTACTTCTTATGACATGTTGCCTTTGGACAACTTGACCATTCACATACATCGCTGCTGTACGCTCTCGACGATCCCAAGTCACAACGACAGATGTCCACCGTAGCAGGTTTAATAAGGTATCTTTATTTTTGCAATGCATGCGAATGATATTATTATTTAAAGTCTTAAGGAGGCTAAACAATAATTCGTTTCTTGAAAAATAAAGCTGAAACTGGCGTGGTCTTGTCCAGTCACCTAGTAGCATCGTCTGTCTAGTATGTTCGAGTATGTAAATATAAAGAGCTATAGTGAAACTAAAGCCTCTCATTTCGAATCTTGGAATTGTGATCCTTGCCGTGTTGTCCCTAATTGTCAAGACAGACCGGAATATGACTGAGTGAACGTAATCGGCGTTTCCAGTGATTCTGAATGAGGAACAAATAATGAACAAGATAATGAAAACAAAATCATGTTACTTCACGCTATCACGAAATCATTGGTTAACGTTCTCCGGCCCTGCTAACCACGGTGGATGATCGTAACGGTTCAGCGACCAAATGGACGGTTCAAGGAACAGTCGCTTATGCACTCTAGCGGATGACGTGAGTTGAAAATCAGTATAGTAAAATATGGAAGATATGGATAAATTTTTGCGATGTAGTGGCCTGGGCTTTTGCTAGATACAATTTACTATCCTTCAGATCATAACGCGATGGTTTTTGTCGTTTATAGGGCTATTTAATTACAATTTTTAAAAAGTTTAGTAGGGTACCATGTCATCGCTGTCTAGTTAACGGTAGGCTGTCAGGTTTCCTCTAAAGCTATATGGAATCAACCTCTGGGGATGTGTTTCGTGGTATTTCATTCGAAATTCTGCTCTTTTCTTAATTTTTTTCGTGATTTTGACCGATTTCTGCAATGACCGTATATGTTTAACGAACCCGCGAGTGGTTCAGCGACTTCACCTTGTGCGGTTTAACAAAGGCAATCTCTACGTCGAAATTCAGTTTCTGAGGTATACTGCTGCACTCCATGACACGGCGACGGCATAGTAATCCCAGTTCTTCTCGTCTCCATGGACATCCTATCCATAAACGTCAAGGTTCATATAAAACAGAGTATACGGTGTGCCACAAGACCTACAAGCATAAAGTGCACTTTCAGTGATTGCGTATGAGAAACTACTCGACGAGGCCGTGCATTTTTGTTGACGTTTTCTCATAAAAGTTGCTCCTGAAATAGAGTAAAATATTTGGCTAATTGAAGACAATTCCCACGCCTCGAAGGCAAAAACGATCGACTATTGGTAGTAAAGTTACCTTTTAGATTGGGAATTATGACTGTCTGGGCCATATTACGAGTGAAATGCGATAAATAATTTTTAATCGTTGAACCATACAACCCGTACACTTTCTGTGTGTTATATTGCTAAACCAGTGTACAGTAATATCGCTAAATACCGTACACTTTCATGAAGTCAACATATTTTGCAATGTATCTCAGCCAAAGGGCATGCATATTACTTGTTACTTCGTCAGTCTTTATTGTTAGCTTTGTAGTACATGATAGCCATGCAAAAATGGCGTCAATTTCAGACGCTTCGCCTTGTTTACCTCGTCCACGATCACAGGTGCGTGAAGATACCAGATTTATAGCGATTGATCAGCTCCGAAATAAATAATTGACACAATCTGAAGAACAAGCACTCCAAGAGACAGAGGCCTTTAATCAGAATTTTAGGTAAGGATGTTTTGACAGGCTTACTCTATGTAAAAAGGGGCGTTCATTCTGAAATAGCAGTCTTATTTGCACCACTCAAGACAAAATAGCCATTTTAACCCTTTTTGCAAAAATTGCCATATTTTGATAATAAATACTGGCTTCTGATTACAATTTTAGGTAAGGTGGGTTTTTGCGGCCTATTCAATGTAGACAGGTGTGCTGATGCCGAAAACAGCAGTCTTATGTGAACCACTCAAGATAGCCATTTAACACTTTTTGGCCAAATATGACCCTAAGTGGTCAAATACTGGTTTTTATTCCAAATTTTAGGTGCACCCTATCACTCCTTTATCTCCAGCGCTCTATGTGTTCTGTGTGGGGGGTGTCTGATTGTTGGTACGATCGCTTTGCTCTGCTATGATTCGAATATCATCAAGCACCTATGTGCCACATCCGGGACTTGGCGATTTAATGAACATCTACGTTGGCAGAGAGACTATTCTTGGACCTGAATGGCCTTTGAAGCCATTCTCAATGCAGGGTACTCGAAGCGGCAGACCTCCTTTCGTGATTGCTTGTAAGTCCATATACCCACCTCACGTCTGGATGAGGTCCATTCAGACTATAACTGATGATAGCTGAAAGAGGAACGAGAATGTCCTTAGACGAGAATTCTTCCAACGATATCCTTCTCTGTTTGATGGGCGGAAGTACGAGGGGAGTTGGCTGTGGTCTAAACCAATACTTCGTCCCCAAAAGGGACGAAGTGCGACGTGCCTATTGCGATAATGATTTGTTGCCGAAACAATGGCTTGATTGGTTGGCTAGCCTTGTGACGTCAAATTATTTTTAAACCGAGGGGTTTTCCTGTTTTTCATCATGGCTTAAGTTTAAATGCGTTTGGGCTAGAATTCTTTGCTTTTTTCGAGCTCACACATGGGCTCGATGTACAGCAACGTACTCTCTACTATACCACAGTAGAGCATTTCACTGTTGTCGATATCGCATTAAACAGTGAACATTCTACTGTGTGTTTGCGTTTGCGCACATTCTCTGCGCAACGAAGAATACCATTGAATATTATATAAATATTGCATGTCAAGCCATAGAATAGTCAAAATTTTTTGTCAGGTCAAAAATTATTTCACGAGGCTTTAAACCAAACCTTGAAGAAATCGGACCAGCAGGTTTTGCACAGCGACCCAAACCACTGTCAAAGTGATTTTTAATCGGCGGATACGCAAATCATGTATGGAGCCAAGACGTGTACATTATGTACCGTACTGTGGACAGTGTGTGTTTACATTAGCAGACGATGTTTGTTTGAAGCGAGTCCAGGCCCAACTTGAATGCCTTGTACTTTCTGTTCGTGGATGTAACAGTCCCACCCAATACAACCTACCTACTTTGTGGGTGTAATTCAAGACCCTGACAGTATCACAGTACTGTGCAACTTCCTGGCTTAAAACGTCGTAAATATGCTGTTTTTTATCGCCGATTTCGTCGAAATCTTAATGGCCGCCATTTGCAATATCGCGTCATCGATGACGTCAGCCGTGGAATAATGCCGTGGAATAGTCAAAATTATCGCATGGCACGTGGTCGTGAATGACGCGACGTGATTGGCTCACATACTAATGAGGTATGATAATCTGGAATATTGTTGAATGACCACGTGTTTTTAATTTGTACTATATATATAGTTTTTGACTGTAGCCGAATAGATGATAAATCAATAAATCAATTTGAATTTGAAATGTTGACTCTTTTATTTCATTTTAGCAGTGAGGATGGGCGGCTACAGGCGGTATCATATCCAACAACATGTCACAATAAGATACCTTTTTCCCCTATGTGCCAGGAGTGTGAGGGGTTGGGGTGGTTAGGTCCTCTCATTCCCAGCTGCCAGTCACAGTCTGGTAAATTTTTGTCTCAAGTATGAATTTTGGCAATGATCATGGGTCGGGGTCCTATCATTCCCAGCCACGAGTCACAATCTGATAACTTTTTGTCTCACGTATGAAGTTTGGCAGTGATCATGGGTCGGGGTCCTATCATTCACAGCCACGAGTCACAATCTGGGAACTTTTTGTCGCACATATAAAGTTTGGCAGTGATCATGGGTCGGGGTCCTATCATTCCACGCCACGAGTCACAATCTGGTAAATTTTTGTCTCACGTATGAAGTTTGGCAGTGATCATGGGTCGGGGTCCTATCATTCACAGCCACGAGTCACAATCTGGTAACTTTTTGTCTCACATATAAAGTTTGGCAGTGGTCATGGGTCGGGGTCCCATCATTCCAAGCCGTAAGTCACAATCAGGAATTTTTTTGTCTCACATATAAAGTTTGGCAGTGATCAGGGGTCGGGGTCCTATCATTCACAGCCACGAGTCACAATCTGGTAACTTTTTGTCTCACGTATGGGCCCACTCATTGTTAATTCAAGAAGCGGATAATAGACGGCGAAAGCATCTGGCCAACTGTGAACTGTCTACTGTGTAAGTGGAAAATGGAGACAGTGAAGAGTTCACTGTTTTGTGCGGAGCATGCTCTGTGTACAGCGTAGCGGATCGAGGCTATATAATGGGGTAGCTGCGGTCAGGAATGAATCGGTTGAGTTCATCTTTGGGCTCGAGGGGAGGCGGCTGCGATCAGGAATGAATCTGTTGGGTTCATCTTTGAAGAGAAAATATCGAGTAAGAGTGGGGAAACGCGATAGAGAGCACTAAGTATGTATATAGTGGTACTCACGCTCCATATTTTGACGCCGGACTGACGCTGTCAACGAGATAATGGTGATTGACGACAGCCACAAACGGGAATGCAGCAGACTTTGCATGCCTGTTATTTCCGAAGAAGAAACCCAATTATCATCGACATGTGACACAGATTAGGTCTGAGTGATCAGTAAGCCAAATAATAAGTGATGATGCTTGTAGCACAAAAATAGTGTCCATTGTATAATGCTCTGTTCGGTGAGCCAAGGAGGCAAACTTTCAAAGGCCTATAAGTTTGTCATATTGATTGGTGAATATATACCAGACTATCGATTGCTGCATATTTCGTCATAAAGATCAATAAGTGTTAAAATGAAACATCATGATGGCACAATTGTGAGGTTGACTTATGATCACCATTACCTGCATTAGGCAAAGCTAGCTGGGCAGCGGGGGGGGGGGGGCAGATACCGCAGAAGTCACCAAAATAATGTCTTACATGTATATATTTATGATCGGTGATTCAGGCCGAATGTTTTCAAAAAGTGTCAATTAGCCACCCCGCCCCAAGAGAGCCTCCCAGACCGAAAGACTAGCTACGCACATGACCAGTCGACTTCATGCGCAGCAGGCAACCCCCATCGTCTTCGACCATGTGGTGTCCGTAATCTGTCTTCATCTCCAAGCAGTGATAGGGCGCAAGACATTCGTCGGCTGGTCTGGTCTGGTTCACATAGGCTCACCCATTGTTTATCACTAATATTTCAAGTACTTTCAGAAACATTGAAATCTTGTGGTCAAGATGCATGGGTATGGTATGACTGAGTGATTAAAATATTCCTCGTAGAAACATGAGCGCTGCCGATGTACTGTCACGTAGTAGAGTTGGCGACGAGGGCATTAATAAGGATCAAAGACCTATGAGTGACCCTAAGTGTAAATACTAATTAGCTCATTCAATTAAGTCACCTCATTAACCCCATCCAACACAGGCCTTTGATCCATAATGCCCTATTTTGGAAAGCGAGGCCTCTGATCTTTAATGCCCTATATTGGGAAGCCCTGATATTTTTCACCGGTTTTTTTCCTTTCTGGGAAAAGTCGGACAATGTCGGACTTTTGTCGGATAAATCAGGAAAAAGTTAGAGAAACTGTTAAGAAGTCGGAAAAGCCTCTACTAGTGAAAGTATTTTGATATTCCACACGTGCACAAGGTTATGCTGATAGTACCACATCGTAACTGATGATACCAGTAGAGGTACATGTAATTCGTTCGCCGCCGAGTATACTGACGACTTTTGGCTTGTCTTTCTGTATCACTGGAAATGTCTTATGCTGCTCATTAGATAGAAGCAACTCTTTTCACTCATTACATGGCCAAATTGATCATAAATTACATGGCCTCCACTTTTAGCTTGTAGTGAAATCCTGTTTTAACCTCTGCCTTTAAGTTAGTTTTTTTCTGTAAAACATAAATCGACTTTGAGAAAAGCTCACATTTCTTTGCTTTCTGCGAGAAAATAGCATGTTTGCAAGGAACAATCCACGATTGACAATACGCAATGCAACTTATTATTGTGCGTCGTGTTGCTGTTTCAATCGGGCCAGATACGTCATATAAGCTTCGGTCCGTGTTTGTCCGGATGTACTTCCCTCTATCAACGACGACTGAAAAAACAAAACGTAAAGAATTTAGCCAGCTACCTATTGGGTTCTGTTGAAGAGTTTGTGATTTCAGCCTCGCCGTATCGAGTATTTTAATACAATACTCGATTCGAAGAAGAAGTATATTGTGGTTTTGAATAAGAATTCTAAAATACCTTGGTACCGGAAAGTCAACTTTTAAATTGAAAATGCATAAGCCTCGTTCTGAGAGTGGAGTGTTTTGGACACGCAACCAAGATGCTCTACCAAAGTTCCCTCGGGTTGCACTAAAATGTGGAAACCATGCACACAGCTCACTTCAGAAGTTTGAGGCTCTCAAAACACTGCTTCAAACACCAATCAGCCAAGGAAGCATCAACCACCCTAAGTTTTTTAATGAGCACTACACATATTTGCTGAGAAAAACGCTCCAAATAGCCCATTTGCGCGGATTTTAGCATCACTTCCTATGTGCGCTGTCGTAACATAATGTAAACAACGGCGCTACCGGCGCTCCGGGCAGGCGATGGATGGAATTTGCCAAATTCGCACATATTCAAGTTATTTTCGTGGCCTATCTTTTTAAGTTTGAGGTATTTTAGGATAGAAATTGAACCCTCGGCTTCGGACCTTGGTTGAGTTACCAAGACACTCGGGTGGAGCTAAAATTTCGTCCAAACCCTCGCCTATCGGCTCGGGTTTGGACTGTATTTTAGCTCCACCCTCGAGTGTCTTGGTAACTCAACCAAGGTCCTCCGCTTCGGGTTCAATTCCTTAAACAAACACGCTACACTAGCCGAGATATCAGACCACTGAACGAGCAATAGCGATGGTCAGTGGCATTAGGCTACCTACTTGAGTGAGCTAATTAGTATTCACACTTTGGGTCACTGTGAGTGTTTGGCTCACACCTCATTAACCCCATTCAATCTTTATTGACCTATTTTGGGAAGCCCTGATATTATCACAGGTTTTAAAAAATCCGAACTTTCAGGGAAAAGTCGGACATTGTTGGACTTTTGTCAGATAAATCAGGAAAAAGTTGAGAAACCGTCAAGACTCCTACTGGTGACAAAAGTTATAACATCGCGTACACCTACTGGCACTATGGAACTTCTTGACATTGCTTCGAGAAAGTGCATGGTGATAAACACGGAGACTACTCATGGATCCGTTAAACACACCCATTTTCACGACTTGATAATCCTGCCAATCCCCCTTCCACCCGAGCTGATACCGCTTATGCTTGTTGTAAACACTGTCCAGGTTACTTCTTATGACATGTTGCCTTTGGACAACTTGACCATTCACATACATCGCTGCTGTACGCTCTCGACGATCCCAAGTCACAACGACAGATGTCCACCGTAGCAGGTTTAATAAGGTATCTTTATTTTTGCAATGCAGGCGAATGATATCATCATTAAAAGTTTTAAGGAGGTAAAACAATAATTCGTTTCTTGAAAAATAAAGCTGAAACTGGCGTGGTCTTGTCCAGTCACCTAGTAGCATCGTCTGTCTATTATGTCCGAGTATGTAAATATAAAGAGCTATAGTGAAACTAAAGCCCCTCATTTCGAATCTTGGAATTGTGATCCTTGCCGTGTTGTCCCTAATTGTCAAGACAGACCGGAATATGACTGAGTGAACGTAATCGGCGTTTCCAGTGATTCTGAATGAGGAACAAATAATGAACAAGATAATGAGAAAAAAAATCATGTTACTTCACGCTATCACGAAATCATTGGTTAACGTTCTCCGGCCCTGCTAACCACGGTGGATGATCGTAACGGTTCAGCGACCAAATGGACGGTTCAAGGAACAGCCGCTCATGCACTCTAGCAGATGACGTGAGTTGAAAATCAGTATAATAAAATATGGAAGATATTGATAAATTTTTGCGATGTAGTGGCCTGGGCTTTTGCTAGATACTATCCTTAAGATCATAACGCGATGGTTTCTGTCGTTTATAGGGCTATTTAATTACAATTTCAAAAAAGTTTAGTAGGGTGCTATGTCATCGCTGTCTAGTTAACGGTAGGCTGTCAGGTTCCCTCTAAAGCTATATGGAATCAACCTCTGGGGATGTGTTTCGTGGTATTTCATTCGAAATTCTGCTCTTTTCTTAATTTTTTTCGTGATTTTGACCGATTTCTGCAATGACCGTATATGTTTAAACGAACCCTCGAGTGGTTCAGCGACTTCACCTTGTGCGGTTTAACAAAGGCAATCTCTACGTCGAAATTCAGTTTCTGAGGTATACTGCTGCACTCCATGACACGGTACCGGAATGGTAATCCCAGTTCTTCTCGTCTCCATGGTCATCTTATCCATAAACGTCCAGGTTCATATAAAACAGAGTACGGTGTGCCACAAGACCTAAAAGCATAAAGTGCACTTTCCGGGAGGATGTATGAGAAACTGCTTGACGAGACCGTGCATTTTCGTCGACGTTTTCTCACAAAAGTTTCTAACTTTCAACGTGAATATTAGCTCTGTTTCTGTAAGTCAGAACCATATGGGCATACTGATGTAAACTACAACGACTGATGATGCATGCATTATAAGCAGAACCGGATTAAACCACAGGAACTTACCGAAAATTGTAAAAATGTGTGCTACCTTGCAAATTCGACAAAACGGAATTTCGCTGAACCGTACATATTGGTCGCTAAACCACTACGGTTATCCACCGTGCTGACGTTAATCCCTGATTTCCTCAGGATGCTACAAGAGATGTCTTCGGGAAACTTTGCTGTTGTCCTCAAAATTAACTGGGGAAAAATCCCTTGATTTCCGTAACTACATCATTCCATGATTGCCAACAGGGGGCGCCACCTTGTTTACCTCGTCCACGATCCGTAGAGTAGATCACAGGTGCGTGAAGATACCAGATTCATTGCGATTGATCAGCTCCGAAATAAATAATTGACACAATCTGAAGAACAAGCACTCCAAGACACAGAGGCCATTAATCAGAATTTTAGGTAAGGATGTTTTGACAGACACACTCTTTGTAAAAAGGGGCGTTCATTCTGAAAAAACAGTCTTATTTGCACCACTCAAGTCAAAATAGCCTTTTTAACCTTTTTTTGCAAAAAATGGTATATTTTGATAACAAATACTGGCTTCTGATTACAATTTTAGGTAAGGAGGTTTCGGCGGCCTATTCAATGTACACAGGTGTGCTAATGCCGAAAACAGCAGTCTTATGTAAACCACTCAAGATAAAATAGCCATTTAACCCTTTTTGGCCAAATATGACCCTAAGTGGTCAAATACTGGTTTTTATTTCAAATTTTAGGTGTACCCTATCACTCCTTTTTCTCCAGCGTTCTATCTGTTCTGTGGGGGGGGGGGGGGGGGTGGTGTCTGATTGTAGGTACGATCGCTTTGCTCTGCTATGATTCGAATATCATCAAGCGCTTATGTGCCACATCCGGGACTTGGCGACTTAATGAACATCTATGTTGGCAGAGAGACTATTCTTGGACATGAATGGCCTTTGAAGCCATGCTCAATGCAGGGTACTCGAAGAAGCACCCTGACTCATTAGAATCTGTTGTGTTTCGTCTCTGCATCATTTGAGCGAACATGAGGTATTAAGTGATATTGGCCATCCAAGTCGGTTTGAGACCTCCTTTCGTGATTGCTTGTAAGTCCATATACCCACCTCACGTCTGGATGAGGTCCATTCAGACTATAACTGATGATAGCTGAAAGAGGAACGAGAATGTTCATAGAACCACCTCACGTCAGAATGAGGTCCATTAAGACTATAACTGATGATAGCTGAAAGAGGAACTTATACCCACCTCACGTCTGGATGAGGTCCATTCAGACTATAACTGATGATAGCTGAAAGAGGAACGAGAATGTTCATGGAACCACCTCACGTCAGAATGAGGTCCATTAAGACTATAACTGATGATAGCTGAAAGAGGAACTTATACCCACCTCACGTCTGGATGAGGTCCATTCAGACTATAACTGATGATAGCTGAAATAGGAACGAGAATATCCTTAGACGAGAATTCTTCTAACGATATCCTTCTCTGTTTGATGGGCGGAAGTACGAGGGGAGGTGGCTCCGGTCTAGACCAATACTTCGTTCTGGTCTATCCCAGCACCTCGCACTTCGTCCCCAAAAGGGACGAAGTGCGACGTGCCTATTGCGAAAATGATTTGTTGCCGAAACAATGGCCTGATTGGTTGGCTAGCCTTGTGACGTCAAACTATTTTTACACCGAGGGGTTTTCCTGTTTTTCTTCATGGCTTAAACTCAAATGCGTTTGGGCTGGATTTCCTGGCATTTTTCGAGCTCACACATGGGCTCGATGTACAGCGTAGCGGATCGAGGCTACATAATGGGCTAGCTGCGGTCAGGAATGAATCGGTTGGGCTCATCTTTGGGCTCGAGGGAGGTGACTGCGATCATGCATGAATCTGTTGGGTTCATCTTTGAAGAGAAAATATCGAGTAAGAGTGGGGAAATGCGATAGAGAGCAGTAAGTATGTATATAGTGGTACTCACGCTCCATATTTTGACGCCGGACTGACGCTGTCACCAAGGTAATGGTGATTGACAGCCACAAACGGGAATGCAGCAGACGTTGCATGCTTGTCATTTCTGCAGAAGAAACCCGATTATCATCGACGTGTTATACAGATGTGATCTGAGTGATCCTCTATGCATTGAGGAACGTTGATCAGTTAGCCAAATTGAAAGTGATGATACTTGTAGCACAAAAATAGTGTCCATTGTATAATGCTC
Organism: Lineus longissimus; assembly: GCF_910592395.1. Taxonomy (NCBI): domain Eukaryota; kingdom Metazoa; phylum Nemertea; class Pilidiophora; order Heteronemertea; family Lineidae; genus Lineus; species Lineus longissimus. The sequence continues at coordinate 18,691,700 of NC_088315.1, forward strand.
TGTTCGGTGAGCCAAGGAGGCAAACTTTCAAAGGCCTATAAGTTTGTCATATAGATTGTTGAATATATACCAGATGATCGACTTCACCTTGTGCGGTTTAACAAAGGCAATATGTTCGTTAAAATTCAGTTTCAGACGTATACTGCAGCATTCCATGACACGGTACCGGTGTGCAAGGGCTAGTAGTCCTAGGGCTGATAGTCCGTGTAACAATAGCCCGCATTGCTAAATGTTTTGGTTAGGGTTAGCGGTACAATAGATCATGCTGTTTAATTGGTCAAATACAATCCTACCGGACTATGACTTCAGGGAGACTATATCCGCTGTCACACCGGCATGGTAATCCCAGTTCTTCTCGTCTCCATGGTCATCCTATCCATAAACGTCAAGGTTCATAAAAAACAGAGTATACGGTGTGCCACAAGACCTACAAGCATAAAGTGCACTTTCAGTGATTGCGTATGAGAAACTGCTCGACGAGACCGTGCATTTTCGTCGACGTTTTCTCACAAAAGTTGCTCCTGAAATAGAGTAAAATATATTGGCTAATTGAAGACAATTCCCACGCCTCGAAGGCAAAAACGATCGACTATTGGTAGTAAAGTTACCTTTTAGATTGGGAATTATGACTGTCTGGGCCATATTACGAGTGAAATGCGATAAATAATTTTTAATCGTTGAACCATACAACCCGTACACTTTCAGTGCGTTACATTGCTAAACCGGTGTACAGTAATATCGCTAAACAACGTACACTTTCACGAAGTCAACATATTTTGCAATGTATCTCAGCCAAAGGGCATGCAAATTACTTGTTACTTCGTCAGTCTTTATTGTTAGCTTTGTAGTACATGATAGCCATGCAAAAATGGCGTCAATTTCAGACGCTTCGCCATAAAATGATGTCTTTGAAGATCATCAAATTTCTAACTTTCAACGTGAATATTAGCTCTTTTTCTCTAAGTCACAACCATAATATTGGCATACTGATGTAAACTACAACGACTGATGATGCATGCATTATAAGCAGAACCGGATTAAACCACAGGAACTTACTGAAAATTGTAAAATTGTGTGCTACCTTGAAAATTCGAGCAAAACGGAAGTTTGCTGAACCGTACATATTGGTCGCTAAACCACTACGGTTATCCACCGTGCTGACATTAATCCCTGATTTCCTCAGGATGCTACAGGAGATGTCTTCGGGAAACTTTGTTGTTGTCCTCAAAATTAACTGGGGGAAAAGCCCTTGATTTCCGTAACTACATCGTTCCATGATTGCCAACAGGGGGCGCCACCTTGTTTACCTCGTCCACGATCCGTAGAGTAGATCACAGGTGCGTGAAGATACCAGATTCATAGCGATTGATCAGCTCCTAAATAAATAATTGACACAATCTGAATAACAAGTACTCCAAGATACAGTGGCCTTTAATCAGAATTTTAGGTAAGGATGTTTTGACAGGCTTACTCTTTGTAAAAAGGGGCGTTCATTCTAAAATAGCAGTCTTATTTGCACCACTCAAGACAAAATAGCCATTTTAACCCTTTTTTGCAAAAAATGATATATTTTGATATTAAATACATATTTACTAGCTTCTGATTAGAATTTTAGGTAAGGTGGTTTCGCGATCGGCAGGCCTATTCAATGTAGACAGGTGTGCTGATGCCGAAAACAGCAGTCTTATGTGAACCACTCAAGTTAAAATAGCCATTTTAACTCATTTTGGCCAAATATGACCCTAAGTGGTCAAATACTGGTTTTTATTCCAAATTTTAGGTGCACCCTATCACTCCTTTATCTCCAGCGTTCTATGTGTTCTGTGTGGGGGTGTCTGATTGTAGGTACGATCGCTTTGCTCTGCTATGATTCGAATATCATCAAGCACCTATGTGCCACATCCGGGACTTGGCGATTTAATGAACATCTACGTTGGCAGAGAGACTATTCTTGGACCTGAATGGCCTTTGAAGCCATTCTCAATGCAGGGTACTCGAAGCGGCAGACCTCCTTTCGTGATTGCTTGTAAGTCCATATACCCACCTCACGTCTGGATGAGGTCCATTCAGACTATAACTGATGATAGCTGAAAAAGGAACGAGAATGTTCATAGAACCACCTCACGTCAGAATGAGTTCCCTTAAGACTATAACTGATGATAGCTGAAAGAGGAACGAGAATATCCTTAGACGAGAATTCTTCCAACGATATCCTTCTCTGTTTGATGGGCGGAAGTACGAGGGGAGTTGGCTGTGGTCTAGACCAATACTTCGTCCCCAAAAGGGACGAAGTGCGACGTGCCTATTGCGATAATGATTTGTTGCCGAAACAATGGCTTGATTGGTTGGCTAGCCTTGTGACGTCAAATTATTTTTAAACCGAGGGGTTTTCCTGTTTTTCATCATGGCTTAAGTTTAAATGCGTTTGGGCTAGAATTCCTGGCTTTTTTCGAGCTCACACATGGGCTCGATGTACAGCGTAGCGGATCGAGGCTATATAATGGGGTAGCTGCGGTCAGGAATGAATCGGTTGGGCTCATCTTTGGGCTCGAGGGAGGTGGCTGCGATCATGCATGAATCTGTTGGGTTCATCTTTGAAGAGAAAATATCGAGTAAGAGTGGGGAAATGCGATAGAGAGCAGTAAGTATGTATATAGTGGTACTCACGCTCCATATTTTGACGCCGGACTGACGCTGTCAACGAGGTAATGGTGATTGACAACAGCCACAAACGGGAATGCAGCAGACTTTGCATGCCTGTTATTTCCGAAGAAGAAACCCAATTATCATCGACGTGTGACACAGATTAGATCTGAGTGATCAGTAAGCCAAATAATAAGTGATGATGCTTGTAGCACAAAAATAGTGTCCATTGCATAATGCTCTGTTCGGTGAGCCAAGGAGGCAAACTTTCAAAGGCCTATAAGTTTGTCATATTGATTGGTGAATATATACCAGACTATCGATTGCTGCATATTTCGTCATAAAGATCAATAAGTGTTAAAATGAAACATCATGATGGCACATTTGTGAGGTTGACTTATGATCACCATTACCTGCATAAGGCAAAGCTAGCTGGGCAGCGGGGGGGGGGGGGGGGGGCGTCAGATACCGCAGAAGTCACCAAAATAATGTCTTACATGTATATATTTATGATCGGTGATTCAGGCCGAATGATTTCAAAAAGTGTCAATTAGCCACCCCGCCCCAAGAGAGCCTCCCCTACCGAAAGACTAGCTACGCACATGACCAGTCGACTTCATGCGCAGCAGGCAGCCCCCATCGTCTTCGACCATGTGGTGTCCGTAATCTGTCTTCATCTCCAAGCAGTGATAGGGCGCAAGACATTCGTCGGCTGGTCTGGTCTGGTTCACATAGGCTCACCCATTGTTTATCGCTAATATTTCAAGTACTTTCAGCAAAGTTGAAATATTGTGGTCAAGATGCATGGGTATGGTATGACTGAGTGATAAAAATATTCCATGCAGAAACATGAGCGCTGCCGATGTACTGTCACGTAGTAGAGTTGGCGACTAGGGCTTTAATAAGGATCAAAGACCTATGAGTGACCCTAAGTGTAAATACTAATTAGCTCACTCAATTAGGTCACCTCATTAACCCCATCCAACACAGGCATTTGATCTCTAATGCCCTATTTTGGAAAGCGAGGCCTCTGATCTTTAATGCCCTATTTTGGGAAGCCCTGATATTTTTCACCGGTTTTTTTCCTTTCTGGGAAAAGTCGGACAATGTCGGACTTTTGTCGGATAAATCAGGAAAAAGTTAGAGAAACTGTTAAGAAGTCGGAAAAGCCTCTACTAGTGAAAGCATTTTGATATTCCACACGTGCACAAGGTTATGCCGATAGTACCACATCGCAACTGATGATACCAGTAGAGGTAATTCCTTCGCCGCCGAGTATACTGACGACTTTTGGCTTGTCTTTCTGTATCACTGGAAATGTCTTATGCTGCTCATCAGATAAAAGCAACTCTTTTCCCTCATTGCATGGCCAAATTATTCATAAATTACATGGCCTCCACTTTTAGCTTGTAGTGAAATCCTGTTTTAACCTCTGCCTTTAAGTTAGTTCTTATTTGTAAGACATAAATCGACTTTGAGAAAAGCTCACAATTCTTCGTTTTCTGCGAGAAAATAGCATGTTTGCAAGGAACAATCCGCGATTTACAATACGCAATGCAGCTTATTGGTGTGCGTCGTGTTGCTGTTTCAATCGGGCCAGATACGTCATATAAGCTTCTGTCCGTGTTTGTCCGGATGTACTTCCCTCTATCAACGACGACTGAAAAAACAAAACGTAAAGAATTAAGCCAGCTACCTATTGGGGTTCTGTTGAAGAGTTTGTGACTTCAGCCTCGTATTTTAATACAATACTCGATTCGAGGAAGAAGTATATTGTGGTTTTGAATAAGAAACAAACACGCTACACTTGCCGAGATATCAGACCACTGATCGAGCAATAGCGATGGTCAGTGGCATTAGGTTACCTACTTGAGTGAGCTAATTAGTATTCACACTTTGGGTCACTCTGAGTGTTTGGCTCACACCTCATTAACCCCATTCAATCTGTATTGACCTATTTTGGGAAGCCCTGATATTATCACAGGTTTTAAAAAATCCGAACTTTCAGGGAAAAGTCGGACATTGTCGGACTTTTGTCAGATAAATCAGGAAAAATTAGAGAAACCGTTAAGACTCCTACTGGTGATATAAGTTATGACATCGCGTACACCTACTGGCGCTATGGAACTTCTTGACATTGCTTGGAGAAAGTGCATGGTGATAAACACGGAGGCTACTCATGGATCCGATAAACACACCCACTTCACCGTGCTCATCCCCCATCCATCCGAGCTAATACCGCTCATGCTCGTTGTAAACACTGTCCAGGTTACTTCCCATGACATGTTGCCTTTGGACAACTTGACCATTCACATACATCGCTGCTGTACGCTCTCGACGATCCCAAGTCAGAACAACAGATGTCCACCGTAGGAAGTTTCATAAGGTATCATTAATTTTGCAATGCAGGCGAATGATATTATTATTAAAAGTCTTACGGAGGTTAAACACTAATACGTTTCGTGAAAAAAAATAAAAGCAAAACTGGTATGGTGTTGTCCGGTCACCTAGTAGCACCGCCATTCTATTATGTTCGAGTATGTAAATATAAAGAGCTATAGTGAAACTAAAGCCTCTCATTTCGAATCTTGGAATTGTGATCCTTGCCGTGTTGTCCCTAATTGTTAAGACAGACCGGAATATGACTGAGTGAACGTAATCGGCGTTTCCAGTGATTCTGAATGAGGAACAAATAATGAACAAGATAATGAAAAAAAAATCATGTTACTTCACGCTATCACGAAATCATTGGTTAACGTTCTCCGGCCCTGCTAACCACGGTGGATGATCGTAACGGTTCAGCGACCAAATGGACGGTTCAAGGAACAGTCGCTTATGCACTCCAGCAGATGACGTGAGTTGAAAATCAGTATAGTAAAATATGGAAGATATGGATAAATTGTTGCGATGTGGTGGCCTGGGCTTTTGCTAGATACTATCCTTCAGATCAGAACGCGATGGTTTTTGTCGTTAATAGGGCTATTTAATTACAATTTTAAAAAAGTTTAGTAGGGTACCATGTCATCGCTGTCTAGTTAACGGTAGGCTGTCAGGTTCCCTCTAAAGCTATATGGAATCAACCTCTGGGGATGTGTTTCGTGGTATTTCATTCGAAATTCTGCTCTTTTCTTAATTTTTTTCGTGATTTTGACCGATTTCTGCAATGACCGTATATGTTTAAACGAACCCTCGAGTGGTTCAGCGACTTCACCTTGTGCGGTTTAACAAAGGCAATCTCTACGTCGAAATTCAGTTTCTGAGGTATACTGCTGCACTCCATGACACGGTACCGGCATGGTAATCCCAGTTCTTCTCGTCTCCATGGTCATCCTATCCATAAACGTCAAGGTTCATATAAAACAGAGTATACGGTGTGCCACAAGACCTACAAGCATAAAGTGCACTCTCCGTGATGGTGTATGAGAGACTGATCGACGAGTCCGTGCGTTTTTGTCGACGTTTTCTCATAAAAGTTGCTCCTGAAATAGAGTAAAATATTTGGCTAATTGAAGACAATTCCCACGCCTCGAAGGCAAAAACGATCGACTATTGGTAGTAAAGTTACATTTTAGATTGGGAATTATGACTGTCTTGGCCATATTTCGAGTGAAATGCGATAAATAATTTTTAATCGTTGAACCATACAACTCGTACACTTTCTGTGTGTTATATTGCTAAACCAGTGTACAGTAATATCGCTAAACATCGTACACTTTCATGAAGTCAACATATTTTGCAATGTATCTCAGCAAAAGGGCATGCAAATTACTTGTTACTTCGTTAGTCCTTATTGTTAGCTTTGTAGTACATGATAGCCATGCACAAATGGCGTCAATTTCAGACGCTTCGCCATAAAATGATGTCTTTGAAGATCATCAAATTTCCAACTTTCAACGTGAATATTAGCTCTTTTTCTCTAAGTCAGAACCATATGGGCATACTGATGTAAACTACAACGACTGATGATGCATGCATTATAAGCATAACCGGATTAAACCACAGGAATTTACCGAAAATTGTAAAAATGTGTGCCACCTTGAAAATTCGAGCAAAACGGAAGTTCGCTGAACCGTACATATTGGTCGCTAAACCGCTACGGTTATCCACCGTGCTGACGTTGATCCCTGATTTCCTCAGGATGCTACAAGAGATGTCAACGGGAAACTGTGTTGTTGTCCTCAAAATCATCTGGGAAAAGCTCTTGATTTCCGTAATTATATTGTTCCATGGTTGCCAACAGGGGGCGCCATCTTGTTTACCTCGTCCACGATCCGTAGAGTAGATCACAGGTGCGTGAAGATACCAGATTTATAGCGATTGATCAGCTCCGAAATAAATAATTGACACAATCTGAAGAACAAGCACGCCAAGAGACAGAGGCCTTTAATCAGAATTTTAGGTAAGGATGTTTTGACAGGCTTACTCTATGTAAAAAGGGGCGTTCATTCTGAAAAAACAGTCTTATTTGCACACCTGAAGTCAAAATAGCCATTTTAACCCTTTTTTGAAAAAAAATTGCCATATTTTGATAGTAAATACTGGCTTCTGATTACAATTTTAGGTAAGGAGGTTTTGGCGGCCTATTCAATATACACAGGTGTGCCGATGCCGAAAACAGCAGTCTTATGTGAGCCACTCAAGATAAAATAGCCATTTAACTCTTTTTGCCCAAATATGACCCTAAGTGGTCAAATACTGGTTTTTATTCCAAATTTTCGGTCCACCCTGTCACTCCTTTATCTCCAGCGTTCTATGTATTCTGTGGGGCGGGGGGGGGGGGGGGGGGGATGTATCTGATTGTAGGTACGACCGCTTTGCTCTGCTATGATTCGAATATCATCAAGCGCCCATGTGCCACATCCGAGACTTGGCGATTAAATGAACATCTATGTTGGCAGAGAGACTATTCTTGGACATGAATGGCCTTTGAAGGCATTCTCAATGCAGGGTACTCGAAGCAGCACCCTGACTCATTAGAATCTGTTGTGTTTCGTCTCTGCATCATTTGAGCGGACAATGGGTATTAAGTGATATTGGCCATCCAAGACGGTTTGAGACCTCCTTTCGTGATTGCTTGTAAGTCCATATACCTACCTCACGTCTGGATGAGGTCCATTCAGACTATAACTGATGATAGCTTGAAATAGGAACGAGAATATCCTTAGACGAGAATTCTTCCAACGATATCCTTCTCTGTTTGATGGGCGGAAGTACGAGGGGAGGTGGCTCCGGTCTAGACCAATACTTCGTACTAGTCTTTACCAGCACCTCGCACTTCGTCCCCAAAAGGGACGACGTGCGAGGTGCCTATTGCGAAAATGATTTGTTGCCGAAACAATGGCCTGATTGGTTGGCTAGCCTTGTGACGTCAAACTATTTTTACACCGAGGGGTTTTCCTGTTTTTCTTCATGGCTTGAACTCAAATGCGTTTGGGCTGGAATTCCTGGCTTTTTTCGAGCTAACACATAGCGTAGCCAATCGAGGCTTTATAATGGGGTAGCTACGTTCAGGAATGAATCGGTTGGGTTTATATCTGGGCTCGAGGGGAGGTGGGTGCGGTCAGGAATGAATCGGTTGGGTTCATCTTTGGGCTCGAGGGGAGGTGGCTGCGATCAGGAATGAATCTGTTGGGTTCATCTTTGAAGAGAAAATATCGAGTATGAGTGGGGAAATGCAATAGGAAGCACTAAGTATGTATATAGTGGTACTCACGCTCCATATTTTGACGCTTGACTGACGCTGTCACCAAGGTAATGGTGATTGACAGCCACAAACGGGAATGCAGCAGACGTTGCATGCTTGTCATTACCGCAGAAGAAACCCGATTATCATCGACGTATGATACAGATTGATCTGAGTGATCCCCTATGCATTGAGGAACGTTGATCAGTAAGCCAAATTAAAAGTGATGATACTTGTAGCACAAAAATAGTGTCCATTGTATAATGCTCTGTTCGGTGAGCCAACGATGCAAACTTTCAAAGGCCTATAAGTTTGTCTTATAGATTGTTATATATATACCAGACTATCGATTGCTGCATATTTCGTCATGAAGATCAATAAGTGTGTAAATGAAACATCATGATGGCACAATTGTGAGGTTGACTTATGATCACCATTACCTGCATTAGGCAAAGCTAACTGGGCAGCGGGGGGGGGGGGGGTGTCAGATACCACAGAAGTCACCAAAATAATGTCTTACATGTATATATTTATGATCGGTGATTCAGGCCGAATGTTTTCAAAAAGTGTCAATTAGCCACCCCGCCCAAGAGAGCCTCCCAGACCGAAAGACTAGCTACGCACATGACCAGTCGACTTCATGCGCAGCAGGCAGCCCCATCGTCTTCGACCATGTGGTGTCCGTAATCTGTCTTCATCTCCAAGCAGTGATAGGGCGCAAGACATTCGTCGGCTGGTCTGGTCTGGTTCACATAGGCTCACCCATTGTTTATCGCTAATATTTCAAGTACTTTCAGAAACATTGAAATCTTGTGGTCAAGATGCATGGGTATGGTATGACTGAGTGATAAAAATATTCCTCGTGGAAGCATGAGCGCTGCCGATGTACTGTCACGTAGTAGAGTTGGCGACTAGGGCATTGATAAGGATCAAACACCTGTGAGTGACCCTAAGTGTAAATACTAATTAGCTCACTCAATTAAGTCACCTCATTAACCCTATCCAACCCAGGTCTATGACCTCAAATGCTCTATTTTGGGAAGCCCTGATATTTTTCACAGGTTTTTTCCTTTCTGGGAAAAGTCGGACAATGTCGGACTTTTTTCGGATAAATCAGGTAAACGGTAGAGAAACTGTTAAGAAGTCGGAAAAGCCTCTTCTAGTGAATGTATTTTGATGTTCCACACGTGCACAAGGTTATGCCGATAGTACCACGTCGCAACTGATGATACCAGTTAAAGGCCATATATCAAGGTTTGAAAACATGCTTGATACTCATGAAATATGTTGAGGGTTAAAAAAACAAGATCCCAGACATTAAAAAAATTCTAATAATAAAGTCATTATTTAGTTATTTCAATTTTCAATTTTAAACTATTTGAATTTCCCACCACACACAACTTTAGATTAGTTCCACATGTGGCCGCTAGGGATTTTTTGATGACGTAGATCAGGTCAGTCAGAACAAAGCAAGATGGCTTCCGCATACAGTTCAGAGAGAGAGAGCAGTGAATTTGAGGATGTTTTGGTCGATACAGAAGGATATTTAAACGTTGAGCCGTACATGTTCGAACCATCAATATCACTAGATCATAATGAGAGTGATCATTCGGACGAAAGTGATTAGAATTTGTGATTAATCAATTTGCATGGCAGACCTGCCGATATAGCAAAGAAGACATTGATAGACGGTTGCAGATGCATAACATGTATGATTTTTGAACAGACTAATGTTGCACAATATTGTTTCGCCTCGTCAGTGTTGTATCGCCAGTTAATTCATGACGCTGAACTACTATTGAAAAGTGACGGTATTATGCACAATCATCTTGACGTGACGATATAATGCCGTGCAACGTTAGATAGGCCTAGATGTCAGATGACAATAATCTGTCATTGACAGTGGCTGTCACTGACCCTGACCTGTGTCGCTGTCACCTTGCTATGGCTGGAACACAAGAAGACACTATGCGGTATCACAGGCCCCAATAGGGCCTACACATTATGTATAACAACCGACCTCAGCAGCCTCGGGCATGAAATGCAATTGACATGGTTGGAACAGCTGTTTTTAACAAGTGGCATTTAATATCCAGTTGGATGCAGATATCCGGCTTCATGTGATAATCCGTATCGATAAAGTGATCACTGCAAAGTTTGGCCGAAGGCCCAGGCTCCCAACACTCCAAACGTTTGCACTTCCGAATCCACAGCTTCCTCCTCTCTCGTTCAACTGGCTTTGGAAATTCATGAAAATGGGTCCCATCCGTCATTCGATTGTTCTTTGTGCTATCCTTGACACAATTCGGACCCACACAATACACCATAGTGAATGAAACACATTACTTCCAGGTGTGCATAATTAATTAAGGCCCTCCTGCTTTTATGACTGCATGACATGTACAGATAACCTGATCTACATCACAACTTTTGCTGAACCCGCCGCCTGGCTCTAACAAGCCAGTTGCTAGCCTGATTAGGTAATCAAGTTGTCAAACACATAATTGGCTATATCTTCAAAATGAATGGAGGTAATTGCATTTGGTTTTCTGTATTGTATAAAGTGTTAGGTACACTTTTGAAATCGTCTTACAGCAGAAAATGGCAAAAAACCTTGATATATGGCCTTTAAGGTAATTCCTTCGTCGCCGAGTATACTGACGACTTTTGGCTTGTCTATCTGTATCACTGGAAATGTCTTATGCTGCTCATCAGATAGAAGCAACTCTTTTCACTCATTACATGACCAAATTATTCATTAATTACATGGCCTCCACTTTTAGCTTGTAGTGAAATCCTGTTTTAACCTCTGCCTTTAAGTTAGTTCTTATTTGTAAAACATAAATCGACTTTGAGAAAAGCTCACAATTCTTCGTTTTCTGCGAGAAAATAGCATGTTTGCAAGGAACAATCCGCGATTTACAATACGCAATGCAACTTATTGTTGTGCGTCGTGTTGCTGTTTCAATCGGGCCAGATACGTCATATAAGCTTCGGTCCGTGTTTGTCCGGATGTACTTCCCTCTATCAACGACGACTGAAAAAACAAAACGTAAAGAATTTAGCCAGCTACCTATTGGGGTTCTGTTGAAGAGTTTGTGATTTCAGCCTCGCCGTATCGAGTATTTTAATACAATACTCGATTCGAGGAAGAAGTATATTGTGGTTTTGAATGAGAAACAAACACGCTACACTTGCCGAGATATCAGACCACTGATCGAGCAATAGCGATGGTCAGTGGCATTAGGTTACCTACTTGAGTGAGCTAATTAGTATTCACACTTTGGGTCACTCTGAGTGTTTGGCTCACACCTCATTAACTTTCAAGGAAAAGTCGGACATTGTCGGACTTTTGTCAGATAAATCAGGACAAAGTTAGAGAAACTGTTAAGAAGTCGGAAAAGCCTCTACTAGTGAATGTATTTTGATGTTCCACACGTCCACAAGGTTATGCCGATAGTACCACGTCGCAACTGATGATACCAGTAGAGGTAATTCCTTCGTCGCCGAGTATACTGACGATTTTTGGCTTTTCTATCTGTATCACTGGAAATTTGTTATGCTGCTAGAGGATAGATGCAACTCTTTTCAATTATTATATGGCCAAATTATTCATTAATTACATGGCCTCCACTCTAGCTTGTAGTGAAATCCTGTTTTAACCTCTGCCTTTAAGTTAGTTCTTATTTGTAAAACATAAATCGACTTTGAGAAAAGCTCACAATTCTTCGTTTTCTGCGAGAAAATAGCATGTTTGCAAGGAACAATCCGCGATTTACAATACGCAATGCAACTTATTTGTGTGCGTCGTGTTGCTGTTTCAATCGGGCCAGATACGTCATATAAGCTTCGGTCCGTGTTTGTCCGGATGTACTTCCCTCTATCAACGACGACTGAACGAACAAAACGTAAAGAATTTAGCCAGCTACCTATTGGGGTTCTGTTGAAGAGCTTCTGACTTCAGCCTCGTATTTTGATACAATACTCGATTCGAGGAAGAAGTATATTGTGGTTTTGAATGAGAAACAAACACGCTACACTTGCCGAGATATCAGACCACTGATCGAGCAATTATGGCAAGCCAAAGCGGAATTTATTCAAGACTTTAGAATTACCATTCAAGAAGTTAAATATAAGTTCAAGAAGGAAATATATGTTCAAGACTAAAATATGTTCAACCTTGAATCAAATGTTTTCAACCTTGAATAAAATATGTTCAACCTTGAATAAAATATGTCCAACCTTGAACAAAATATATTCAACCTTGAACAAAATATATTCAAGACTCACGTGACCATATTCAAGACGCACGTGACCACAAAATTGATGACGTAGTTGCTCATGTTTTGATGCTTTACGGACTTTCCCGAACCCATGGTACTTTAGTTGCGTTTCGGAGCTCGAATTGTTCGCACGAGGTTTTGACACATGGTTGTACACGTACCTAGCCGCCTACACCTGACATGTACTGTAATCCTACACATCATGACATGGATGCAGAGTGAATGTCAGAGTCGATACATGTTTCACAGACATATCAGGCAAATTTTAGGTTCAAAATGCGCAATGCCTCTCACCTTTCATTCTTAAGGCCGACACCACCAGTGTATCGGATTCTCGTTGTCTTTTGACATGTTTGAGTGTTTAGGCTATACAGGCAATCAATCATGTCGTGAAACAGAACGCATCAAAAGTACCACAGATTCTACGCTCTACGTCATCAATTTTATGGTCACGTGCGTCTTGAATATGGTCACGTGAGTCTTGAATATATTTTGTTCAAGGTTGAATATATTTTGTTCAAGGTTGGACATATTTTATTCAAGGTTGGACATATTTTATTCAAGGTTGAACATATTTTATTCAAGGTTGAACATATTTTATTCAAGGTTGAAAACATTTGATTCAAGGTTGAACATATTTTAGTCTTGAACATATATTTCCTTCTTGAACTTATATTTAACTTCTTGAATGGTAATTCTAAAGTCTTGAATAAATTCCGCTTTGGCTTGCCATAAGCAATAGCGATGGTCAGGGGCATTAGGTTACCTACTTGAGTGAGCTAATAAGAATTCACACTTTGGGTCACTCTGAGTGTTTGGCTCACACCTCATTAACCCCATTCAATCTTTATTGACCTATTTTGGGAAGCCCTGATATTATCACAGGTTTTAAAAAATCCGAACTTTCAGGGAAAAGTCCGACATTGTTGGACTTTTGTCAGATAAATCAGGAAAAAGTTAGAGAAATCGTCAAGACTCCTACTGGTGATAAAAGTTATAACATCGCGTACACCTACTGGCACTATGGAACTTCTTGACATTGCTTGGAGAAAGTGCATGGTGATAAACATGGAGACTACTCATGGATCCGATAAACACACACATTCCCTTGACTTGATAATCGTGCCAATCCCCCTTCCACCCGAGCTGATACCGCTCATGCTCGTTGTAAATACTTTCCAGGTTACTTCCCATGACATGTTGCCTTTGGACAACTTGACCATTCACATACATCGCTGCTGTACGCTCTCGACGGTCCCAAGTCAGAACAACAGATGTCCACCGTAGCAAGTTTAATAAGGTGTCTTTAATTTTGCATTTTAGGTGAATGATATCTTTATAATGAGTCTGACGGAGGCTAAACACTAATACGTTTCGTGTAAAATAAAAGCAAAACTGGTATGGTGTTCTCCAGTCACCTAGTAGCACTGCCATTCTATTATGTTCGAGTATGTAAATATAAAGAGCTATAGTGAAACTAAAGCCCCTCATTTCGAATCTTGGAATTGTGATCCTTGCCGTGTTGTCCCTAATTGCCAAGACAGACCGAAATATGACTGAGTGAACGTAAGCTGCGTTACCAGTGATTCTGAATAATGAACAAATAATAAAAATGAAAATGAAAATGAAATCATGTTACTTCACACTAGTTAAGAGCATCCTGAGGAAATCATGAGTTAACGTTCTCCGGCCCTGCTAACCACGGTGGAAAACCGTAGCGATTTAGCAACCAAATAGGCGGTTCAAGGAATAGCCGCTTATGCACTCAAGCAGACGGCGTGAGTTGAAAATCAGTATAGTAAAATATGGAAGATATGGATAAATTTTTGCGATGTGACGGCCTGGACTCGAAGCAGCACCCTGACTCATTAGAATCTGTTATGTTTCGTCTTTGCATCATTTGAGCGGACAATGGGTATAAAGTGATATTGGCAATCAAAGACGGTTTGACACCTCCTTTCGTGATTGATTGTAAATCCATATACCTACCTCACGTCTGGATGAGGTCCATTCAGACTATAACTGATGATAGCTGAAAGGAGAACGAGAATTCATCAAATGATGTCCTTCTCTGTTTGATGGGCGGAAGTACGAGGGGAGGTGGCTGTGGTCAGGACCAATACTTCGTCCCCAAAAGGGACGAACCCCAAAACGGACGAAGTGCGAGGTGCCTATTGCGAAAATGATTTGTTGCCAAAACAATGGCCTGATTAGTTGGCTAGCCTTGTGACGTCAAATTATTATTACACCGATGGGTTTTCCTGTTTTTCTTCATGGCTTAAACTTAAATGCGTTTGGGCTAGAATTCCTTGCCTTTTTCGAGCTTACACATGAGCTCGATGTGGGGGGGGGGGGGGGCGTCGCATTGTGCTCAGCTGCACTTGACCCCCAGTCATTTGGAGGGGTTGTCTTTATAGGGAAGACAATTACAAACAATACCTCACTCCTCTTCATACTTGCTAGAATAAATGAGCTGCCTTGATTTTTGTAAAAGGGAAACCTATATGCAAATCTATATTCTCAATTTTTTATCCAAACTTGCTAACTGTCATGTTAAGTATCCTTAAAGACGTAATCTCGCTCAGGTAATCCCATTGACGTCTTCACGTTGAGACTGATCATGAACGACTCTGTTAAATCTAATGGGGTTTTAAACAATCCGGCCAAGGACCCCAGTTGCATGTTCTGCAATCAATGTAACTGGAGTAGATGTATTGTTTATCTTAATCTTTGCGTAGAGCATCGTATACGCGTGTGTGAATTGATATAGTCATGTCTGTATCCTTAAAGACGTAATCTCGCTCAGGTAATCCCATTGACGTCTTCACGTTGAGACTGATCATGAACGACTCTGTTAAATCTAATGGGGTTTTAAACAATCCGGCCAAGGACCCCAGTTGCATGTTCTGCAATCAATGTAACTGGAGTAGATGTATTGTTTATCTTAATCTTTGCGTAGAGCATCGTATACGCGTGTGTGAATTGATATAGTCATGTCTGTCATGCAGCGGTCAATGAAAACCTTGTATCCCCGCCCAGTTGATCATCGATCGCCACTAATTTAGTGTCGACTTTTCTGTCGAATTAGACTCATGTTACAGAGTTTGTATTGACCGCTGCAGGCTTTGGAAAAAAAAGCAGTTCCGATATGATATTATAGAAAAAGAACCACTCAAAATATACGGCATTTCGCTAAAAAATTATAATTCAAGTTGACAATTTTCAATTGCGAAAGTATGTCCTGAATTGCCGTGAAGGTGCAGACAGACATTCAAATGCTATAGACACCAAGTTTCAGGAGATTCGTATGCACACACTCTAATAACTGTACTACGGCATTGTGTATAAATGCATTTCTATTGCCCTGAAGACCTATGAGTGACCCTAAGTGTAAATACTAATTACCTCACTCAATAAGGTCACCTCATCAGCCCCATCCAACACAGGCCTTTGATCTCTAATGCCCTATTTTGGAAAGCGAGGCCTTTAATCTTTAATGCCCTATTTTGGGAAGCCCTGATAATTTTCACCGGTTTTTTTCCCTTTCTGGGAAAAGTCGGACAATGTCGGACTTTTGTCGGATAAATCAGGAAAAAGTTAGAGAAACTGTTAAAAAGTCGGAAAGCCTCTACTAGTGAAAGTATTTTGATGTTCCACACGTGCACAAGGTTATGCCGATAGTACCACTTCGCAACTGATGATACCAGTAGAGGTAATTCCTTCGTCGCCGGGTATACTGACGACTTTTGGCTTGTCTATCTGTATCAATGGAAATTTGTTATGCCGCTCATCAGATAGAAGCAACTCTTTTCAATCATTACATCACCAAATTATTCATTAATTACATGGCCTCCACTTTTAGCTTGTAGTGAAATCCTGTTTTAACTTCTGCCTTTTAGTTAGTTCTTATTTGTAAAACATAAATGAACTTTGCGCGGACATGGGGTATTAAGTTTTATTGGCCATCCAAGACGGTTTGAGACCTCCTTTCGTGATTGCTTGTAAGTCCATATACCTACCTCACGTCTGGATGCTGTCCATTCAGACTATAACTGATGATAGCTGAAAGAGGAACGAGAATGTTCATATACCCACCTCACGTCTGGATGAGGTCCATTCAGACTATAACTGATGACAGCTGAAAGAGGAACGAGAATGTTCATAGAACCACCTATAATGTCGTGAGGGACTAATGCAGAGCCATTCCTGTAGAGCAGCTCACAGAACAGACAAGCTAATCGGTTCGCCATTACAACAACAAGGTTTATTATAAAACACGGAATATCAATATACGAAACGATAGAACATTACATCCACCCCCTTTTGGATGAAAAGGTTTACGCTCAATAAGTCCAGACGCGGATGTTGGTATCAAAATAAAAACATAATCTCAAATTAAACACTTTTCCTGGAAGCGCAGAATAAACACAAGATTGTCTCTGACTCAAGAATTGTCCTTTTCTTGAATTTGAATGTTCTCGAAGTTATGAATTAGAACATGGCGCAAATAGCGAATCACTCTTCACTTAGTCCTTACACGGATAATGTCTTCATTACCAGAATAAAAGCACATCCATATCGAACTTGAAGTGTCCTATTTAGAACAAAATAAAAGTGCACTATATGAATATTGAAGGTCCACTACATGAATATAGAACAGTTCAAACACATAAAACTCAGAACAGGGTGTTCTTAACGAAGAACAAAGTCTTTGAATCTTGGGTTAGGCCTCTTCGTTCGAGTTGATCTCCGGAGTGGTTGTGAGGTAGTCTCAGTCATCACAGGCAGTTTCTGGTTGGAGGTCTCAGGCTCAGAAATACCAGAAGGTGTCTCAGGTGCTATAGTGGGCGGAGCATCTGAGTCAGGAATCTCAACTTCCTCTTCCTGAATGTTTTCAAACAGGCTTTCAGGCACCCGTTTGAAAAACGTTAGGTTGCGAGTTATCTTTCGATCATCTCGCTCGGCTGTCAGCATATTACCATCTCGACGCGTTATCTTTAATGGATCTGGATCGAATGGCGGCGTTAGCTTGTTACGTTTCTGCTGACGAACTACAACGGTGTCTCCTTCGGCAATGTTGCTTTCAGTAGCGTTGCGTCTGCGATCTGCATACATTTTGATCTTCTGCTTGCGTTCATTGTCAGTGTCTCTCATTGACGATTGAGAACGAGTTTTCAACTCTGGGTTGAAATCGGCACATGGAAGCTGGGTTTTCATCCTACGACCATAGAGGGCTTCGAATGGCGAGACACCTGTTGTTGAATGTGGTGTCGCACGATACTGGCGTAGAAACTTCTGTAGTTCCTGCTTCCAATTGCGGCCTTCGATGTGTGCGGCTTGCACAGTCTTCGTGATGTTTCTCATAAAAACGTTCTGCTTCACCGTTAGCTTGGGGATATAACGGAGTCACTCTGCGGTGTTGAAAACCGAGGTATTCAGCGAAACGTTTGAAATCATGGCTCGTGAACGGAGGTCCGTTGTCGGATTTCAAAATCGACACAACTCCGTGGCGTGACATAATGGCGTCTATCTTTGGTATGACTGTCTTTGCGGCGGTAGAAGCTATAACTTCAACCTCGGGGTAACGACTGTAGTCATCCATCATCACGAGTAGGTAGTCAGCGCTTGGGACTGGCAAAGGACCGTAAAAATCCACAGAGACTTCTTCCCAGGGACCATTCGGCAGCTTTGTCATGCGTAGCGGCTCTTGTTTGCTGGCTCTTCCGGACATAGCTTGGCAAGGCAGACAGTCCTTGACACATTCTTCAACCATGGCGTCGATGGACGGAAACCATACTTTTTCTCTCAGCAACATCTTCGTTTTGACGATGCCCTGATGACCAACGTGAGCAAGGTCAATGGCTCTTCTCTGCAGTGGGTCAGGCATTACCAGTCTTCTCCCTCGGAGGACGATACCATTATGAACGATCAGCTCATCTTGGAAACGTTTGAATGGCTTCAGGCACTCTTCATCTCGTCTCCAGTAGCCAGTTTCGATAGCTACTTTAAGCTTCTGCAGGGTATGGTCTCGTAAGGTTTCTGATTTTACTTCTTCGAGTTGCATGGCTTTTGGAACCGCATTGTCAATGACATAGTTGACGTAATCATCGACAAAGTTTGCTCTGTTCTGCTCATTGCCTACTACAGGATGGCGACTGCAAAAGTCGGCTGGGTTGGCTTCGTTCCTTCCAGGTCGATATTCCAACTTGTAGTTATACGGCGTTAGACGTAATCTCCATCGTTCAATCCGTAACGACATCGGCTTCTGGCTTTGGAATATTCCGATCAACGGTTTATGATCTGTGACCACGGTGAAAGGGGAAGTCGAACCGTATAAGTATAGGCGGAAGTGTTCTGTTGCCCAGACCACTGCGAGCATTTCTCTTTCTGTCTGCGAGTATCTCGTCTCAACGTCGGTGAGCGCGCAACTAGCGTACGAAACAACGCGACCTTCTTGCATCAGAATCGAGCCTAATCCGCGGGGCCCTGCGTCAACGATGAGTTCAGTTTTCTTACGCGGGTCATAGTACGACATGACCTTTGCTCCGGTGAGCGCAGTCTTCAAGTCTGTTAGCGCTTTTTCATGTTCCGCGTTCCACTGCCATTCTGTCTTATCATGCGTTAACTCTCTAAGGGGCGCTGTTATGCTAGCATACCATGGAATGAAGCGCGAGAGGTATTGGGCCATTCCGAGTAACGAACGTATTCCACTCTTGTCCGTCGGGGCAGGCGCATCTCTTATGGCTTCGATCTTCTTCACATCTGCGGTAACACCAGCGCTATTGAAGATATGACCGTAGAACTTCACTTCTGACTGATAGAAGTGACACTTGGGCATGTTGAGACGAATTCCGTATTCTTTCAGTCTCTCCATCACGGCTATCAAACTCTTGTCGTGTTCAGCTTTATCTTTGCCATGGATAATGATATCGTCAGAGATATTTCGACAGTTCGGTATGTCACTCAGAATTTCGGCGATTGCGTTCTGAAAGATTTCCGACGCGGCGTTTATCCCAAAGAAAAGACGTTTGTAGCGTCTAAGACCAAGATGGGTGGTGAACGTGGTGATAAAACGTGATTCCTTTGCAAGTTCTAGTCGATGATACGCGCTACTCAAATCTAGGGTACTGAACACAGTGGATCCGTTCAAATCCGTTACTAGATCATCAAGAGTCGGCATAAGATGTCTTTCACGTTTTATCGCTTTATTTGCCTCGCGCATGTCAACACAAATGCGAATTGCTCCTGATTTCTTGGGGACTGTAACTATGCGACTTATCCACGGTGTCGGACCATCGACTTTCTCTATAATGTCAAGTTCCTCTAGACGCTGTAGCTCTTTCTCTACATCTTTGCGGATATGGAAAGGTATGCGATGGTGAGGTTGCTGCTTCGGCTTGACGTCTTTATCAATGTGAAGTGTCACAGGTTTACGTTTGATCTTGCCTACACCGGAGAAGAGTTCTTCATACTTCTTCAGCGAGTCAGGAAGGGTCTTGGAGCTGGACGGATTGGGCCTCGTTTTCGATTTAACCTCATGTACGATCTTCAAGATTCCTAAATCCGACGCGGTCTTGAAACCAAGTAAATTCCCTCCTCCTTCAGTCACGTAGAACTTCGACCATTTGGTTTCGGACTTGTGACGTGCTGTGGCTCGGAACATTCCTTTCAGCAGTATGGGCGTCTTGCTACCATAGGGGAATACCTGTGTGTCAGCTGGAAGCAACGGGTCTATACCAGGTTGGGCTCGGCGAATAACGTTGAACGTCTTGGAGTCGACTTGGTTGACGGATGCTCCCGAATCTATCATCATGGGGACTCTGGCCATTTTTGGTTTCTTTCCGATTGTTATCGTACACAGCGTTGGGTTGTTGGACTAGGCAGCTTGGGTAAAGTAACAGTAGTCAGAATCTTCGTCAGCCTCTGTCATCAGAGTGTTAGCGCTGTTGGTCTTTGAACGGCACATCCTCCCGAAGTGTCCTATCTTCTTGCAACGATGGCACTCCTGACCATTGGCGGGACAATTACTACTGACTTTGTGGGGTCTCCCTCCACACTTACCACAGTTCTGGTCGTTGTGTCGCTGCTGGGGTCTGGTATCTCGACCATCGCGACGTCTGTCCTGGTCCGGCTTCGATTGTGACTGGAAACGACGTGTCTTCTGCTTAGGTCTGCTCTGTCTTTGGCTCCCTTTGCCTTGGCTCTTGTCATTGGCTCTAATCTTGTTAACGGTTTGATGTTGCGATTCTTCAAGCTTGGTTGCTTGGTGCTCACTCAATTCAAATGCGCGGCCAGTATCTCGAATTTTAGTTAAATTCATGTCTTCACGCAACGCTTTTCTGCGAAGTTGATGTGAATTAGTGCCGGTTATGATTTGAGCGCAAATCTCGCGGTCTACATTCGCGAAATCACATGTCTTGGCAAGTTTTCTCAAGCGAGTATGGTAGGCATCAAGCGTTTCATCCTTTGCTTGAGTACACTGTCTGAAGTTGTATACCTCGAATGCTACGTTCTTCTTGGGTAGAAAATGCGCAGTTAACTTAGCCTTAGCAGTATTATAGTCATCATCATCGCCTGTCTCTGTCAACGTGTCGAATATCTCATCTACATCAGGTCCTGCGTAATGTAGTAGCAATGCTCTCTTCCTTGTGGGATCAGTTAAACCTATTCCAACAAAGAGTCTCTCAAATCTAGCCAACCACCTTTCCCATCTGGGGCCAATAGCGGTAGGGTCAGTATGAGGATCAAATGAAGCAAAGTTAGGTAGAGATATCATCGGTTGAGGCGCAACAGCGGCAGCTGGGTCAGCAGGAGCTCGTACTGGTGATGGCATCTTGGCAACACGGTACTAATATTCTAAATATTATGAGCAAGACTGCTAGAAACTGGGGATATTATAATACTGCACAGTAAACGATAGTGTCGACATCTAACGGTAACACGCGGAAACGCATTCACACGGGCTACAAACAGCGCGGCGAGATTTCTATTCGACATGAACGATTGCACGTACACATACATAGCGATAGCGCGTACATTACGCATATATTTCTCGCGGCGTGGTCACAGACTTTTTAAACCGTTAAATTCACAGTAATAACTGCACGCATTTTTCAAAATGTCCACTTCTACGGGTTCTTGGTATCTTCCTTTAGCATCGAATATCCTCGTCGCCAGATATAATGTCGTGAGGGACTAATGCAGAGCCATTCCTGTAGAGCAGGTCACAGAACAGACAAGCTAATCGGTTCGCCATTACAACAACAAGGTTTATTATAAAACACGGAATATCAATATGCGAAACGACAGAACATTACACCACCTCACGTCTGAATGAGGTCCATTAAGACTATAACTGATGACAGCTGAAATAGGAAAGAGAATATCCTTAGACGAGAATTCTTCCAACGATATCCTTCTCTGTTGAATGGGCGGAAGTACGAGGGGAGGTGGCTCCGGTCTGGACCAATACTTCGTACTGGTCTATACCAGCACCTCGCACTTCGTCCCCAAAAGGGACGAAGTGCGAGGTGCCTATTGCGAAAATGATTTGTTGCCGAAACAATGGCCTGATTGGTTGGCTGGCCTTGTGACGTCAAACTATTTTTACACCGAGGGGTTTTTGCTGTTTTTCTTCATGGCTTAAACTCAAATGCGTTTGGGCTGGAATTCCTGGCTTTTTTCGAGCTCACACATAGGCTCGATGTACAGCACAGCCAATCGAGGCTATATAATGGGCTAGCTACGTTCTGGAATGAATCGGTTGGGTTTATATCTGGGCTCGAGGGGAGGTGCGTGCGGTCAGGAATGAATCGGTTGGGTTCATCTTTGGGCTCGAGGGGAGGTGGCTGCGATCAGGAATGAATCTGTTGGGTTCATCTTTGAAGAGAAAATATCGAGTATGAGTGGGGAAATGCAATAGGAAGCACTAAGTATGTATATAGTGGTACTCACGCTCAATATTTTGACGCCGGATTGACGCTGTCACCAAGGTAATGGTGATTGACAGCCACAAACGGGAATGCAGCAGAAGTTGCATGCCTGTCATTTCCGCAGAAGAAACCCGATTATCATCGACGTGTGACACAGATTAGATCTGAGTGATCATCAATTATGCATTGAGGAACGTTGATCAGTTAGCCAAATTGAAAGTGATGATGCTTGCTGCACAAAAATAGTGTCCATTGTATAATGCTCTGTTCGGTGAGCCAACGATGCAAACTTTCAAAGGCCTATAAGTTTGTCATATTGATTGGTGAATATATACCAGACTATCGATTGCTGCATATTTCGTCATAAAGATCAATAAGTGTTAAAATGAAACATCATGATGGCACAATTGTGAGGTTGACTTATGATCACCATTACCTGCATTAGGCAAAGCTAGCTGGGCAGCGGGGGGGGGGGGGGGGTCAGATACCGCAGAAGTCACCAAAATAATGTCTTACATGTATATATTTATGATCGGTGATTCAGGCCGAATGTTTTCAAAAAGTGTCAATTAGCCACCCCGCCCCAAGAGAGCCTCCCAGACCGAAAGACTAGCTACGCACATGACCAGTCGACTTCATGCGCAGCAGGCAGCCCCCATCGTCTTCGACCATGTGGTGTCCGTAATCTGTCTTCATCTCCAAGCAGTGATCGGGCGCAAGACATTCTTCGGCTGGTCTGGTCTGGTTCACATAGGCTCACCCATTGTTTATCACTAATATTTTAAGTACTTTCAGCAAAGTCGAAATCTTGTGGTCAAGTTGCATGGTTATGGTATGGCTGAGTGATAAAAATATTCCTCGTAGAAACATGAGCGCTGCCGATGTACTGTCACGTAGTAGAGTTGGCGACTAGGGCATTAATAAGGATCAAAGACCTATGAGTGACCCTAAGTGTAAATACTAATTAGCTCACTCAATTAGGTCACCTCATTAACCCCATCCAACACAGGCCTTTGATCCATAATGCCCTATTTTGGAAAGCGAGGCCTTTGATCTTTAATGCCCTATTTTGGGAAGCCCTGATATTTTTCACAGGTTTTTTCCTTTCTGGGAAAAGTCGGACAATGTCGGACTTTTGTCGGATAAATCAGGAAAAAGTTAGAGAAACTGTTAAGAAGTCGGAAAAGCCTCTACTAGTGAAAGTATTTTGATATTCCACACGTGCACAAGGTTATGCCGATAGTACCACATCGCAACTGATGATACCAGTAGAGGTAATTCCTTCGCCGCCGAGTATACTGACGACTTTTGGCTTTTCTTTCTGTATCACTGGAAATGTCTTATGCTGCTCATTAGATAGAAGCAACTTTTTTCCCTCATCACATGGCCAATTTATTCATAAATTACATGGCCTCCACTTTTAGCTTGTAGTGAAATCCTGTTTTAACCTCTGCCTTTAAGTTAGTTTTTTTCTGTAAAACATAAATCGACTTTGAGAAAAGCTCACATTTCTTTGCTTTCTGCGTGAAAATAGCATGTTTGCAAGGAACAATCCACGATTGACAATACGCAATGCAACTTATTGTTGTGCGTCGTGTTGCTGTTTCAATCGGGCCAGATACGTCATATAAGCTTCGGTCCGTGTTTGTCCGGATGTACTTCCCTCTATCAACGACGACTGAAAAAACAAAACGTAAAGAATTTAGCCAGCTACCTATTGGGGTTCTGTTGAAGAGTTTGTGACTTCAGCCTCGTATTTTAATACAATACTCGATTCGAGGAAGAAGTATATTGTGGTTTTGAATAAGAAACAAACACGCTACACTTGCCGAGATATCAGACCACTGATCGAGCAATAGCGATGGTCAGTGGCATTAGGTTACCTACTTGAGTGAGCTAATTAGTATTCACACTTAGGGTCACTCTGAGTGTTTGGCTCACACCTCATTAACCCTATTCAATCTGTATTGACCTATTTTGGGAAGCCCTGATATTATCACAGGTTTTAAAAAATCCGAACTTTCAGGGAAAAGTATGACATTGTCGGACTTTTGTCAGATAAATCAGGAAAAGTTAGAGAAACCGTTAAGACTCCTACTGGTGATAAAAGTTATAACATCGCGTACACCTACTGGCGCTATGGAACTTCTTGACATTGCTTGGAGAAAGTGCATGGTGATAAACACGGAGGCTACTCATGGATCCGATAAACACACCCACTCCACCGTGCTCATCCCCCATCCATCCGAGCTGATACCGCTCATGCTCGTTGTAAACACTGTCCAGGTTACTTCCCATGACATGTTGCCTTTGGACAACTTGACCATTCACATACATCGCTGCTGTACGCTCTCGACGGTCCCAAGTCAGAACAACAGATGTCCACCGTAGCAAGTTTAATAAGGCGTCTTTAATTTTGCATTTTAGGTGAATGATACCTTTGTGATAAGTCTGACGGAGGTGAAACACAAATTCGTTTCGTGAAAAATAAAAGCAAAACTGGTATGGTGTTGTCCAGTCACCTAGTGGCATCGCCAGTCTATCATGTTGGAGTATGTATATATAAAGAGCTATAGTGAAACTAAAGCCCCTCATTTCGAATCTTGGAATTGTGATCCTTGCCGTGTTGTCCCTAATTGCCAAGACAGACCGGAATATGACTGAGTGAACGTAATCGGCGTTTCCAGTGATTCTGAATGAGGAACAAATAATGAAAAAGAAAATGAAAAAAAAATCATGTTACTTCACACTATCACGAAATCATTGGTTAACGTTCTCCGGCCCTGCTAACCACGGTGGATAACCGTCCGATTTAGCGACCAAATGGACGGTTCAAGGAACAGCCGCTCATGCACTCTAGCAGATGACGTGAGTTGACAATCAGTATAATAAAATATGGAAGATATTGATAAATTTTTGCGATGTAGTGGCCTGGGCTTTTGGTAGATACTATCCTTCAGATCAGAACGCGATGGTTTTTGTCGTTTATAGGGCTATTTAATTACAATTTTTAAAAAGTTTAGTAGGGTACCATGTCATCGCTGTCTAGTTAACGGTAGGCTGTCAGGTTCCCTCTAAAGCTATATGGAATCAACCTCTGGGGATGTGTTTCGTGGTATTTCATTCGAAATTCTGCTCTTTTCTTAATTTTTTTCGTGATTTTGACCGATTTCTGCAATGACCGTATATGTTTAAACGAACCCTCGAGTGGTTCAGCGACTTCACCTTGTGCGGTTTAACAAAGGCAATCTCTACGTCGAAATTCAGTTTCTGAGGTATACTGCTGCACTCCATGACACGGTACCGGCATAGTAATCCCAGTTCTTCTCGTCTCCATGGACATCCTATCCATAAACGTCAAGGTTCATATAAAACAGAGTATACGGTGTGCCACAAGACCTACAAGCATAAAGTGCACTCTCCGTGATGGTGTATGAGAAACTGCTCGACGAGACCGTGCATTTTTGTCGACGTTTTCTCACAAAAGTTGCTCCTGAAATAGAGTAAAATATTTGGCTAATTGAAGACAATTCCCACGCCTCGAAGGCAAAAACGATCGACTATTGGTAGTAAAGTTACATTTAAGATTGGGAATTATGACTGTCTGGGCCATATTTCGAGTGAAATGCGATAAATAATTTTTAATCGTTGAACCATACAACCCGTACACTTTCTGTGTGTTATATTGCTAAACCGGTGTACAGTAATATCGCTAAACATCGTACACTTTCATGAGGTCAACATATTTTGCAATGTATCTCAGCAAAAGGGCATGCATATTACTTGTTACTTCGTCAGTCTTTATTGTTAGCTTTGTAGTACATGATAGCCATGCAAAAATGGCGTCAATTTCAGACGCTTCGCCATAAAATGATATCAAATTTCTAACTTTCAACGTGAATATTAGCTCTTTTTCTCTATGTCAGAACCATAATATGGGCATACTGATGTAAACTACAACGACTGATGATGCATGCATTATAAGCAGAACCGGATTAAACCACAGGAACTTACCAAAAATTATAAAAATGTGTGCTACCTTGAAAATTCGAGCAAAACGGAAGTTCGCTGAACCGCACATATTGGTCGCTAAACCGCTACGGTTATCCACCGTGCTGACGTTAATCCCTGA
Organism: Lineus longissimus; assembly: GCF_910592395.1. Lineage (NCBI taxonomy): Eukaryota > Metazoa > Nemertea > Pilidiophora > Heteronemertea > Lineidae > Lineus > Lineus longissimus. The sequence continues at coordinate 18,718,373 of NC_088315.1, forward strand.
TTTCCTCAGGATGCTACAAGAGATGTCTTCGGGAAACTGTGTTGTTGTCCACAAAATTAACTGGGGAAAAAGCCCTTGATTTCCGTAACTACATCGTTGCATGGTTGCCAACAGGGGGCGCCACCTTGTTTACCTCGTCCACGATCCGTAGAGTAGATCACAGGTGCGTGAAGATACCAGATTCATTGCGATTGATCAGCTCCGAAATAAATAATTGACACAATCTGAAGAACAAGCACTCCAAGAGACAGAGGCCTTTAATCAGAATTTTAGGTAAGGATGTTTTGACAGGCTTACTCTATGTAAAAAGGGGCGTTCATTCTTATTTGCACCACTGAAGTCAAAATAGCCATTTTAACCCTTTTTTGCCAAAAATTGCCATATTTTGATCGTGAATACTGGCTTCTGATTACTATTTTAGGTAAGGAGGTTTTGGCGGCCTATTCAATGTACACAGGTGTGCTGATGCCGAAAACAGCAGTCTTATGTGAACCACTCAAGATAAAATAGCCATTTAACCCTTTTTGGCCAAATATGACCCTAAGTGGTCAAATACTGGATTTTATTTCAAATTTTAGGTACACCCTATCACTCCTTTATCTTCAGCGTTCTATGTATTCTGTGGGGGGCGGGGGGGGTATCTGATTGTAGGTACGACCGCTTGGCTCTGCTATGATTCGAATATCATCAAGCGCCCATGTGCCACATCCGGGACTTGGCGATTAAATGAACATCTATGTTGGCAGAGAGACTCTTCTTGGACATGAATGGCCTTTGAAGCCATGCTCAATGCAGGGTACTCGAAGCAGCACCCTGACTCATTAGAATCTGTTGTGTTTCGTCTCTGCATCATTTGAGCGAACATGAGGTATTAAGTGATATTGGCCATCCAAGTCGGTTTGAGACCTCCTTTCGTGATTGCTTGTAAGTCCATATACCCACCTCACGTCTGGATGAGGTCCATTCAGACTATAACTGATGATAGCTGAAAGAGGAACGAGAATGTTCATAGAACCACCTCACGTCAGAATGAGGTCCATTAAGACTATAACTGATGATAGCTGAAATAGGAACGAGAATATCCTTAGACGAGAATTCTTCCAACGATATCCTTTTCTGTTTGATGGGCGGAAGTACGAGGGGAGGTGGCTCCGGTCTAGACCAATACTTCGTACTGGTCTATCCCAGCACCTCGCACTTCGTCCCCAAAAGGGACGACGTGCGAGATGCCTATTGCGAAAATGATTTGTTGCCGAAACAATGGCCTGATTGGTTGGCTAGCCTTGTGACGTCAAACTATTTTTACACCGAGGGATTTTCCTGTTTTTCTTCATGGCTTGAACTCAAATGCGTTTGGGCTGGAATTCCTGGCATTTTTCGAGCTCACACATGGGCTCGATGTACAGCGTAGCGGATCGAGGCTATATAATGGGCTAGCTGCGGTCAGGAATGAATCGGTTGGGCTCATCTTTGGGCTCGAGGGAGGTGGCTGCGATCATGCATGAATCTGTTGGGTTCATCTTTGAAAAATATCGAGTAAGAGTGGGGAAATGCGATAGAGAGCACTAAGTATGTATATAGTGGTACTCACGCTCCATATTTTGACGCCGGACTGACGCTGTCAACGAGATTATGGTGATTGACAGCCACAAATGGGAATGCAGCAGACTTTGCATGCCTGTCATTTCCGCAGAAGAAACCCGATTATCATCGACGTGTTATACAGATGTGATCTGAGTGATCCTCTATGCATTGAGGAACGTTGATCAGTTAGCCAATTGAAAGTGATGATACTTGTAGCACAAAAATAGTGTCCATTGTATAATGCTCTGTTCGGTGAGCCAATGAGGCAAACTTTCAAAGGCCTATAAGTTTGTCATATAGATTGTTGAATATATACCAGATGATCGACTTCACCTTGTGCGGTTTAACAAATGCAATATGTTCGTTAAAATTCAGTTTCAGACGTATACCGCAGCATTCCATGACACGGTACCGGTGTGCAAGGGCTAGTAGTCCTAGGGCTGATAGTCCGTGTAACAATAGCCCGCATTGCTAAATGTTTTGGTTAGGGTTAGCGGTACAATAGATCATGATGTTTAATTGGTCAAATACAATGCAACCGGACTATGACTCCAGGGAGACTATATCCGCTGTCACACCGGCATGGTAATCCCAGTTCTTCTCGTCTCCATGGTCATCCTATCCATAAACGTCAAGGTTCATAAAAAACAGAGTATACGGTGTGCCACAAGACCTACAAGCATAAAGTGCACTTTCAGTGATTGCGTATGAGAAACTGCTCGACGAGACTGTGCATTTTCGTCGACGTTTTCTCACAAAAGTTGCTCCTGAAATAGAGTAAAATATATTGGCTAATTGAAGACAATTCCCACGCCTCGAAGGCAAAAACGATCGACTATTGGTAGTAAAGTTACCTTTTAGATTGGGAATTATGACTGTCTGGGCCATATTACGAGTGAAATGCGATAAATAATTTTTAATCGTTGAACCATACAACCCGTACACTTTCAGTGCGTTACATTGCTAAACCGGTGTACAGTAATATCGCTAAACAACGTACACTTTCACGAAGTCAACATATTTTGCAATGTATCTCAGCCAAAGGGCATGCAAATTACTTGTTACTTCGTCAGTCTTTATTGTTAGCTTTGTAGTACATGATAGCCATAAAATGATGTCTTTGAAGATCATCAAATTTCTAACTTTCAACGTGAATATTAGCTCTTTTTCTCTAAGTCAGAACCATAATATGGGCATACTGATGTAAACTACAACGACTGATGATGCATGCATTATAAGCAGAACCGGATTAAACCACAGGAACTTACTAAAAATTGTAAAATTGTGTGCTACCTTGAAAATTCGAGCAAAACGGAAGTTTGCTGAACCGTACATATTGGTCGCTAAACCACTACGGTTATCCACCGTGATGACATTAATCCCTGATTTCCTCAGGATGCTACAGGAGATGTCTTCGGGAAACTTTGTTGTTGTCCTGAAAATTAACTGGGGAAAAATCCCTTGATTTCCGTAACTACATCGTTCCATGATTGCCAACAGGGGGCGCCACCTTGTTTACCTCGTCCACGATCCGTAGAGTAGATCACAGGTGCGTGAAGATACCAGATTCATAGCGATTGATCAGCTCCTAAATAAATAATTGACACAATCTGAATAACAAGTACTCCAAGATACAGTGGCCTTTAATCAGAATTTTAGGTAAGGATGTTTTGACAGGCTTACTCTTTGTAAAAAGGGGCGATCATTCTAAAATAGCAGTCTTATTTGCACCACTCAAGACAAAATAGCCATTTTAGCCCTTTTTTGCAAAAAATGTCATATTTTGATATTAAATACATATTTACTAGCTTCTGATTAGAATTTTAGGTAAGGTGGTTTCGCGATCGGCAGGCCTATTCAATGTAGACAGGTGTGCTGATGCCGAAAACAGCAGTCTTATGTGAACCACTCAAGTTAAAATAGCCATTTTAACACATTTTGGCCAAATATGACCCTAAGTGGTCAAATACTGGTTTTTATTCCAAATTTTAGGTGCACCCTATCACTCCTTTATCTCCAGCGTTCTATGTGTTCTGTGTGGGGGTGTCTGATTGTAGGTACGATCGCTTTGCTCTGCTATGATTCGAATATCATCAAGAGCCTGTGCCACATCCGGGACTTTGCGATTTGATGAACATCTACGATGGCAGAGAGACTATTCTTGGACCTGAATGGCCTTTGAAGCCATTCTCAATGCAGGGTACTCGAAGCGTCAGACCTCCTTTCGTGATTGCTTGTAAGTCCATATACCCACCTCACGTCTGGATGAGGTCCATTCAGACTATAACTGATGATAGCTGAAAGAGGAACGAGAATGTTCATAGAACCACTTCACGTCTGGATGAGGTCCATTAAGACTACTAGCATATACCCGAGGCGCGGGCTGTTCGAGGTATAAAAATCGGATTGTGTGGGTGCTGGTATGTTGTGGGTTTGGTGTAAATGGGGTGCTGGTTTGTGAGTAACACTTTTTTTCATGAGTGTAATACTTCTTGAAAACGGAACTATGTAACCATGTACATGATGTACAGGCGTCCACAATGCTAAACCAATTCTCGGAAAACCAAGATGGTGCAGACTGGTGATGTACTCGATATCAGCCAGCGATTAGCACCTGAATGGTTTAAGTTACCGGTGTGTGCGTAAATCGTTGGGTACATTGTGTCCTAAGATGAGCTATTTGTGAATAAATGGCCGTCTCGAGGTGGAAAAGCAGCATTTTTCCTTCAGATATGGGCGCCGCCATCTTGCATGCTGGCGTCAGTGACGTCGATTGTGATTGGTGGATGATGCGCGCATGGAAGGGACCATTTGAACAGGACATCTGATTGGTTGATAGCGGAGGTGGGAGGTTGCTCGGCAATTTTCGTGACGGTAATAATGCAGAGAGATAACTGATGGACTTCTCGGCGAAGAGATTACTTGGAGCTCTCCAGTTGACGGCATCTCCACAAAGTTGTTATTTATTCCAAAACCACCAAGATATTCGACGTATGACACCCTCAGTGACACTCTTACTTATGATCCACACCTACGAAACCAAAAGTTGCAAGAATTCGACGCATTTTCGAGGCCCAATTTTGAAACAAAAATCGCCTCCTATTTAGCGGCCACAACGCGCATTATAGTATAGATAACTGATGATAGCTGAAATAGGAACGAGAATATCCTTAGACGAGAATTCTAGTAATAGGGAAACGTATGTACGACTTTCCTACGACTTTTCTAGGAATTTGGGAAAAAAACTTCACCCTTCATCATTATTCATGTACATTTGTCAAGAATTCATTGTTTTAACCCACAAACACTACCAAAAACCCAACATGGAAAAAATTCTGTTAACACTGGGGGTCTTTGGTTTTTTTTAAATTTTTTTAAATTTTTTTTTCCCCAAAAACCTAACAAACTTACCAAACTTACTAAAATACGTAACATGGATAAAACTACAAGTTTCCCTATTACTTGAGTTATCCCTATTACTTACTTATTGTCTCTGCTAATTAAATATGAAAAAGATCTATTGCCTTAGATGTAAGGAAATTACAGGTAATTCGGGTAAGTTAACTCATCACATTACTTCAAATGGACACAGATATCTACTGGTCAAGTGCTCGAAATGTCACAAGAATAAAAGCAAGTTTACTACTTAATGATTTTTTTTATTCTAAATCATGAGTGAAGGAATGTACAGTTATGTCATTTAGAGAAGTATTTCAGTCAAATTAACCAGGTAACATCTATGAATCAGGTAACACCTATGAAACAAAATGGTTACATTAGACCAATGGTTGAATCGTTACCGAAAATCTCTGAAGAAGATCCGGTCAAAGTGCACATGAACCAGATAACACCTATTACTCAGGTAACACCTATTACTCAGGTAACACCTATGAAACTGTATGATACCCAGTTGTCAACAAAATTTAACTGATAGTGGCCTTAAAGCTAATTTAACTGAAACTGGCCTTAAAGCTAAACAAGACTTAGAAATTTTAGTTGCAACTGGGAAAAGCAAGGATTTACTTAATAAACAACTAACTTTTAATGACTTAGATAATATGACAGAAAAGGAACTCTTAAAACACCACAGAATCTACCAGACAAAGATGGCTGCCAGACTTAATGATTCTTTGGGTAAGACAGTACCTAAAGCTTACACTAAATTATCAAGGTGGTTATTACCAATAGATGACGAGGATGATCTTTACCATGACCTCAGAAATGATTACATCGTTACCAATGAACTTGACAAATGGCTTGGATGGTTGAGTTTGAGAATGGGTGCACTAACTGCTCTTGCCTCATCAACACTGATCACTTTAGGACATTGTCAAGAAACAAAATCTGCAAATGAACATGAAAATTTCATAAGATTAAATGGGAGTGGAATCGAACATGGGAGTGGAACCGAACATGGAAGTGGTTCAGGACAAAGTTCAGAGAGCAGAGACCGAGAGCATAGCTCGAGTGACAGACAGTGAAAAGCCCATTGGACAAAGTCCCGAGAACAGAGTTCGCATTAAGAGAGAAAGATCAGAAAAACAAATTGCATGGTCTCGAGAATTAGGTAAAAGATCTCAGGAATTCAAGAAGTCAAAAAAGGAGAGGTTTACTGGGAAAGAAGATGAACCCAGGAAAGACGATGAACCCGAACAAAGTTTAACTCAACCAGAGCCTGAGGTTACCACAAATACTGGAAGTTCCAGGAGTACAACACTGTATGTCATTTTAGCTGCATTTGGTTTTGCAGTCATCATTTACTGCTATCCTAAGATTAAAACTAACAAGAAAGTACGAGTAGGTAGTAAACCAGAAGGTGGTGTACCAGAAGTTAGTAAACCAGAAGTTAGCAAACCAGAAGGTAGTAAATTAAAGGGTATTAAACCAGAAGGGTGTTACACAACTCCTAAAACATGTAATCTTAGTTTAATGGAGTAGAATTACTCAAACACACTATTCTTAGTTTCAAGTGAAAAATTTAAAGTAACTGAGCTACCTCTGAAATTAACTATTTTACCATTCTCATCCGTGATTTCAAAGTTGACTTGATTTGTACATTTTTTGTTAACTATTTTCTTGCAATTGAGTTCATATCTCTGGTATTGTACCTGATCACCATCTTCAACAGGAACGATACATAAAATGTCAGAAGGTTTATTGTTGTAGAGGGTCTTAGCTTTATCAACCAAATTTGATCTTAAAAATAGTTCTGTTCTGTAAAAGTTAAGTGGCTTGGTGGAGTAGTATTTTCCTTTTTGATTAAATTCTGTTTGTTTGAAACCTAAGTTTTCATTCCACATTCGATAATACATTTGGGCCTCTTCATCTACTTCACTTAATCTGAATACCTTATCTTCCGTTAGTTCAATTATCAGGTAATTGCTTTTGTCGCAGTAGAAATTAACATGATTGATTCCTCTCTTTAGAAATGTTCTTTGAATAGAATTACAGAAGTCTGATAAACTGTAATGACTATTATGCATTATCTTGGTAGTATTTATGATTTTAGTTTTGAAGAAAATACTCATTAATATGTTACCATACCCAGTTAGAAAATCACCAGGGTACCAAGAGTTAAAGAATGAAATCGATTTCAAAGTGATCGATTTTATGTTCAAAGGGTCTGTTAAGTTAAGCTCAAATATGGCTTCATCGCATTCATTCTCAAAAATTATGAAGTCCATTTCTATTTAATTAAAATGATTTAATTAAAGTGATTTAATTACATGTAGTTAAACATTCATTAAGGTTAAACATTCATTAAGGTTAAACATTCATTAAATCACTGTAATCAATGTATTTTTCATAGTAAATACCGAAAGGCAATGTAGAGATGCCATCCTCCAAGATGAAATGCTTATCATCGAAAGGACTTAAGCTTTTCTTATCAATCTCTTCCAGATACATTTGATGCTTTTCTGACCTCAGATGACGCATTTTGTGATTAAAAGTCTTAGTGTTTTCAAGACAATAAACGTAGTCATCAAATGTAATAGACTTATTCACTACATTCTTAGCGATTCCCTTCAATTCTTTGTTTCTGAATTTTTAGTCGAACTTTGTTCTCGGGATTTTGTCCTATTCGAGCCTTGCTCTCCAGACATAGTCTTGGTTCTGTATGCATACATCTTACTCCTCAAGGCAATAAATTCTATCATTTCGTCTCCTCCAAGCTCATCCTTAAAGTAGCCTGGAACTTTCTTCTTGCTAGTGTCGTAAAGAGGATTATCCTTTGGGTAATTACTGAAGTCGAAGTGATCCTTTAACTCTTTGAGGTCTGCTGTTAAATCGTCTGTTTTGATCTTTAAAACGAAAGAATCCGTGTCCAAATAAAGAAGTTCTAGGTTTTTCTCACCAAAGTGAGGTTGAAGTATGTTGTAGTAGAATTCATACATCAGCAGCTTGGACAACTCCAGTACTGCAGCTCCTATGTAGATTGGTTTGTTAAACTTTATTGATGTTTTCCTCATGCAAATTGCCGCGCTACTTTCGTCAAAGATGTTAATCGATGAAAACCTGGGACTTGCCATGAAGTTCTTGGCACTTTCCCTATCTGTCACCAGTTCAATTTCTACCCTGTTCCTTACGTTTTCACATGTCTTTCCATAGAAAGCATTGTTCATTAATTTGAAGTAATCTTTCTCGAAATCAGTAGTAGAAGCCATCCTCTTTTTAGTGTTGAAGTCGATGTATGATTTCAACCACTTTGATTGTTTGAAACTGATGAAAGAATGGACCTTTTTCAGTATCATTCCTTGATTTAAGTAAAACTGTAAAAGTCTGTAATACACGATGTAGTTGGTCTTGCCCTTCTGTGTGAGGATCAATTTTTCTACCTTTGACCTCTTCTCGTCACCAAGTAACTCTTTCTGGTAAGGGCTTAATTCGTCGTCGTCTATGAAAAGCGATTCTGGACAGAATGGAAAGTTCTTTGACTTGAACTTGATTTCCTCTGGATAACCTAAATCTACTTCGAAAAGATATCCTACTTCACTGTCTTTAGGAATTGACATGATCTTCTCTTTGTTAATAGTATTATTACCGTCAAACATTTGAAAACTGCCGTAAGGCTGACTTTCCATCATTGCCCAGCCATATAGATTATTTGCGTCTATGTACAGGAGCTTATGACTCTCATCGGCCTTGACATGTCTTGTTCCCATAACACCCGAAATTCCACCTCGTATTGCTTTCTCGAAAGTAAGTAGGATATCGGTATCGGTAAGAAGTTCTAGATTTATGTCTGAGTGTTTCAATCCGGCCAAGCAGGTCAAGCCAGGTGCTGAATAGCAGTGACAAGGATCGATCTGGAAATTGTTTAAATTAACGTTTCTGAATTTCTCGAATAAATCAGCTAACAAAAGAACATCTGTTTTTTGTGGTACAGGTCGATGAACTCTCCATGATTTCTGATATTGAAATGATCCCATATGTCTTTGGATTTTAGGTAAACTGAATCATCCGCCATTTCATTCTTCAATTCATCAAAGAACATAGACTTCTCTAAGTGAGTAACATTGTAACTTTCATGTGATGTGTAAAATGAATAAGGCACTGATCCTTTCTTCCTCAATAGTTTAAAATCGTCAGGATTTGGGTAAGACTCCCTTGTTATCTTAAAGTCATCATCTTCCATAGATTTGGTGATGTTGTCCAATCCAGACTGTAAGAATCTGTAAGAGTCTAAAAATTTTAAACAACCTAACTCAAATGAAATGTACTCTTCTGCGTTTTTAGCAAGAAACTTCAGTTTCTTTTGTGACCTAGACAACAATTCTCTGATGAAGAGGTGAGCATCGTAATTGCTGAGATTGTGAAAAAACACTGGAACGAACATGGCTTTCTTCTCGTTCAAGTTGCAAGCTTTGTGAGCAGCACCTCTGTATTCTCCATTGTAGTGATTGTGATCTTGAACTCTGTCCTCGCCTAACAATTCATTGCAGTAGTAACAGTTTGTTTCTTGTGAGTATCTCACCAAATCTTCATCTGTCATGGTGAGAGGAATGTTGCATTTCAGTAGAGTTGAGAACGTCTCTTCCATTCTGAGTAACCAGTTACAGAAAACGTCAACTACATCAGCACCTCTGTGACTGAGATACCCACTGGCGTAGATTTGTGGATAGTCAGAGTGAACGTAAACTCCAACTGCTGATGCAATCTGTTTGAATAGTTTTTTAGTGGTATCAGTATCATTTGAGCACTGCTCTCTAAACTCTGTCCGATTTGTATTACCATTGACTGTTGTGCTTATCGCTTCGAAATCAGCATAGATTACAAAGGGAACTCTGTTCTTGAATGAGTACTTTTCAAACTTAAGTTGTGACCATTTACTATTCGGTTGAGGCAGACTGATCTTACAGTAATCGTGTTTTCCACATTTCAATTTATGTCTTTCTAGTGTAGATTTCTTGTAAAAGTAATTCATGCATCTCCTACAAATGAATACACTATTCCTGTCAGTCTTGAAGAATAGATTTATGTCTCTTATGTACATGAAATGATCCTTGAAATACAACAGATCGATAACATCATCATCATCGTGGTTCTTAGAGAGGTAGAGTGGTTCCAGCTTTGCGGCATAAATGCTTTTAGCCCATTCGTTCTCTAACTTGAACACATTAATCTTGATACCATTGTCTTGTTCGATCTTAGGGATATCCTTTTGAATGCAAACAGGAAATGATTTGATCTTAATCTCAATTTCATACATCTTGTAGGGGTTAATTTCTGTTGCATTAAAACCTTTTTGCCTCTCACACGAAATGCTGTCATGGTATTTGGCAGCCAAAAGACTCCATAGAAAACATTTCTCATCATTTGATCTCACATTAATTACAGCTTTAGTTCTGAATGGTAAACAAGTGTAGTGACCGCCTTTACATTTCTTGTAGGAACATATCGTGAGATCGCACGACTTGATTTCATTTAAACTCAGGCCACTTCCTTCGAAGTATCGTTTCTCAATCTCAGCCTTTATGTAGTTCAATTGACTGTTTAGAGCATTAATTGCCTGGTTTCTTGAAATTATGCTTTCCATTGGAGATTGAATAGGATAGATAGCCTTTTCGCCAGATCTGTCAAATTCAGCTTTAACTGAAATACTTATTTTATGATGGTAATCAGTTAGCTTGAAGAGAATTTCTTCCAGTTTACCTCTGTACTCGAAAACGTGTTTTGCCTGTTTGCTAATTTCTAAACGAATGGTAACAACTGGTTTACCAAATTCTTTTACCACTTCGATATCCTTCACATTCTTTATGCTCTCCAATTCCTTAGCCTCGAATTCAAGTTTCTTGGTATCTTGTAGTAGAATAGGGTTAGGTAAACGCAGTGAACGAGAACTCGAGTCTGACTGGCTTGATAACTTCATTTGATGACCTTTGGTTTTCCTATGTGCTGAAAGATTGCTGTATGATATCTCCTTGTTACATGTTGAACAATGTATTTTCTCATTTTTATCAACCATTTCTATTTAGGATAACAAAAATTATTAAATTACATTTTCAGACATTTTCAGACATTTTCAGACATTTTCAGACATTTTCAGACATTTTCAACATACATCGGGGGTGCTGATGGCGATAACGGTGGTACCGATAATGGTTGAGGATAATAGTGATAATGGTGATTAATCATTGGTAACACCAATAGTGGTGACACCATTACTGTGACTTCAGTTTCGCTATCATCTCTGTTTGCGCCATTTTTTTTCCTTCTTCTAAAAAAGTCTTCTTTAAAGATTCTACATCAACAGCTGAACTTGCCTCCCTCTGTTTTTTTCTGATAGCATTTTTCATGGCAATGTATTTTTCCTTTTCTTTGAGAATCAAGGTAAACTCATCTGTTGAAATGTGTGAATCACTCATGGCCTTACTTACCAGGTCATTGATGGAGTTAAGTTTTGAAATTTCCAACATTCCAATCTTCTCATGTTTTTCAATTTTCTTCAGGATATCTTTTTTCTTCCAACTTAGGGCTGAGTAGATAATGGCGCTACCAATGGTCACTCCACCAAGTGCAAAACCTATTGGTGCTGTGATGACACCAGCCAGTGCAGACACACCAACTGAGCCAGCCGCAACGCTTACAAAATTAAGACTATGACTAATGCCAGTAATTACGCTAAATGCTTTTTTGTACTTTGAAAATATCTTTCTTCTAAATTCAATCTCGCTTTCTAAGAAACTCTTAACCTCACATATTTGTTGTAGTCTGAAAGCCTGAGGGTTACTTTCTGTGTGCTTTTCAGACCTTTCATAGTTTAAATGACTTTCATAGTTTAATTGACTTTCAGAGTTTAAATGAATTTCAGAGTTTAAATTACTTAAATCTGGATAAACCTTGTTGTCTCCATCCATTTAATTAGTGGGAATAACTAGAATCAGTTGTTCTGACATTTCTAGTGTTTAGTGTTGATCGTGCAGACACTACAGGTTTTTGAAGTACATTAAATTTTAAAGGTTTTTCTGGCCCAGCAGGTTTTTCAGGCCCAGCAGGTTTTTCTGGCCCAGCAGGTTTTAAAGGTTTTTCGGGACCAGGCTCCAACTTTGACTCTACTTCTGCCTCTAATTCTGTATGAAATCGTTCTAATCTTTCTTTCCAATTACGTGGTCTTTTTGTGTAACCCCAAGTTCTATTCATTTATTCAGAGGAAGATATCTGAAAATGTCTGAAGATACCTGAAAATGTCTGAAAATCATTAAGTAGAAGGATATCGTTAAATTCTGGGTTATTCCAAAAATACTTGTTTCTTATCCTTTTCCACTCGTTTACCACGTTTTGGTCTCGATAGTCAAACCAGTTTTCATTACTCTTATTGACCATAAAGTTAAATGAGCGGCCCAATTGCTCTTTGAAAATACTCCAGTCGACTGTTGAACTCTTCTGTCTGTTTTGTGTTTTAGACATTGGTCGAATGTTAAACCAAGAGTAACACAGTTCTGGGCGATCTTTGAATTCCTTGATTGGTAAAACATGATCCAACTCCTCATCTACTATTTGTATTTGTGATAGTCCCCTTTGGTAGTTTAACCAATCCATGAAGAACTCATTGGAACAACCTAGATGTAATTTCGAGTTATCAGGGCACTCTACTTTAGATACATCTCCTTTGGCTATTTTGTTTAGATCAACTCTGACTTTATGACTGTCTCTATTACCATTCTTATCAAGATAACCTTTGTAGTATGAATTAAAACAAGCTCTACATTCGCGTTTTTTTCCTTCTTTACCGAATTCACCATCACTTAGTAATTTCACTTCTCCACATTTACCACATTTCTTGGTTAATGTGGAACCACATAATTTACAATAATCCAGTAAATTGCCTCTTCTGTTCTTATCAAATTCACTTTCAGGTTTTGTTGCATTGCACTTAACACATTTAAATGTAGGCCCTGAAACTACTGGTTGATATCGATTAACCGGTTCCCGATTAACCGGTTCCCGATAAACAGGATACTGATTAACAGGATACTGATTAACATTGACAGTACCATAATAGTTGTTGTTCACTGTACCATAATAGTTCATTATAAATATCTGTCCTTCCATATGACTCTCCATTTAAAGGATAAAAAGTTTTTAAATTAAGGTTTTTTAGACTTTTAGGCTTTTTATTCCTGAAATTGGTAACCATTCATTGAATTTATCACTGTAACCCTTCCATTTCACTAATCCGTATTTTTTACCTTTAGTGGTCTTGCGCCTTATTTCTTCTCTATTTTGTATTCTATTTGGTCAGGATTAGGAACATAACTTAATTCCTCCTCATAGAAATATCCTTGAATTTCTTCCTTTTGGTAATCTTCAAGTTTGTAGACAATTGGATGAGTGAAGATGATCTGTCTTATTTGAAAAACTTCTTCAGTGAAATTGGGTAAGTAGCCTTTGTCGAAAATAGTCTTGTACTTTGAAATTCTGACACTGTCACCAACCTTGTACTTTGGATCACCAAATGTTTCTTTAAGATGTAGACCGTAAAGGTTGTACCAGACAGTTCCTTCATTCTCCCTCTTTCTGGCGTCAATTGGTTTCATCCCTATTGATGAGTGAAATGAGTTGTTGTACCCGCTCACCAAGTCATCTAGGACATCTACCCACTTGTCAGTTTCCTTTGCGGTGAAGTACTTCCACATTTTATCCTTTAAAGTTCTGTTGAATCTTTCCACAACTGCTGCCTTCTTACTTGAAAATGTAGAGAACCACTCTATGTTGTTTTCTCTCAAGAGTTTTTTAAAGTGTTGGTTGTAGAACTCATTGCCTTCATCAAACTGGATTTTCTCTGGTATCGCCACAACTGGTTTAGATTCCTCAAAGATCACTTTAAATGCATCTCTGATTTCTTCTCCTCTCTTGCTCTTAACGGCCATAGCCCAAGCATAGCGACTGAATAAGTCAATTACTGTCCACAAGATCTGCTTGCCACTGTTGATCGATGTACGATACCATTGTTTTCCTGAAGGTGAATTTCTTAATTGCCGGTTTGTGTAGTTGGTGAGTTGGTAGTGTGTCTAGAAATTCTTTAACTTCTTTTTGTTTAATAAGTTTACCATCTTCCTTGACCTGTTTCCACATCTTACTCAAAGAACTGTAAGCCACGGGACTCTCGGGGTTGTAGTACAAATCCCTTAGATACTGCTGTGTGTCATCCTTTACATCCATTTAAATGGGTGAAGTATTTATTTACGAGCCACACAACATGTTGATTTCAGGAGTCACCAATTGCGGTAAGACTCATTTTGCTCTTGACCTCTTAGAGAAGGAATATCGTCATAAGTTCCAAAACATAGTCATTTTCTGTCCCACTTACTTCAGAAACAAGACGTACAATAGGAGATGGATTTACGAAGACAAGAATGTTTTCATTGTCAATTCAATTGCTGTAGCCAATAATTTAGACCCTGTGCTTCAATTTGCCACCATGGCCTTCGAAGGATCACAGACATTATTCATCATTGACGACTGTGCTAATTTGAGAGACACAAAGAAGAAAGTGTCTGAGTTATGTAATCTTGCCTTTTCCGGTAGGCACTACAATCTGACTGTTTGGTTACTCGTTCAGAAGTACAACTCTGTTGTTAAGGACTTCAGAGAGAACATAAGGGTTTTAGTCCTTTTTTTCAACAAGGATGAATCGGCAATGAAAGATGCCTTAGAAGAAAATAGTGTTATCCCTAAAGACCAGAGGCAAAAATACATAGATGCCCTTAAAAAGACGAAAGGATCTAAATTAATCATAAGACTAGAACACCCGTATGGTTTTATTCACGTTTAGTCTTTTTTCTTATTCTTTTTTCTTATTCTTTTTCCTTATTCTTTCTTCTTCTTTCCAACGAAATAGTAAATCCCCAAACCCAAGACGCTCATTCCTAAAATGATCCAAAGGTATTCGTAATTCTTCATTTCATCGCTGGGCTTGTAGTAATTGCTCAATTGCGGTTGTCTAGGAATGGTAATTCCATTATGTGGGTTTAAACTGTTGTACACTGAAAGTGCGGTGTCGGCATTTTTGAAGTCAATTGCCGCTTCATGTTCTCTCTTTAATTCAAGGTTAACGAAGTCAATGGTACTTTTCCTATGCTCATCCCATTCTGTGGATGCTCTTTGCAATTGCTCTTGCGCTAAATTATGTCTCTTTATTTCAGCCTCGTAGCCATTCTTGTCTAGTGATTTAAAAAGGTAACCAGAACCGGTGAAGGCTAAACCATTCACCACCGCAGAACCAATCATCATAGCTATTCCTGCCATTTAGTTTAGTGTGATTTTAGCCAAAATGAGTAAAAAATCAGGCGCAGTGAGTAAAAAAAATCAGGCGCAGTGAGTAAAGGCCAATTGATACTGTACATCAAAACCATTAAGGTCGATAATGCCATTGTTTTCATCTGTTAGGCGAATATTCAACTTGCCAACACTTGATTTGCACGGAATTTCCATGTTATCCCCAAAGGAATATGCTATCATATCTCCAAAGTTAGATTCTTTTATCGGTCTAGTGGCTAAGACATCTGATGGCTTGCCATTGCTCATTACATTATTGACGATGTCACAGTGGAAAACAAAATAGTCCATTGGTCTAAAATTTATGGGCCTATCGCTTACAAAGTCACCATTTGTTGGTAAAACTGGATATGTGGGGTAAGGCCATTCCGGTTTAAAGCCAAATAATTCATTGCTTTTTCCAAAGAACATAATCTGGTAAAACTCTCCATTTTTTCTCTTAAGCATCTTCATCACTGTCCTACCAGTGGGTTCATCAACATCAAACTTAACAGCATTTTTGCTTAAACTATTTTCTTTCAATTCATTTGCAAACATCTTTGAAAAGCTTTCTAGGTCATAGAGACCATCTGGTATTTTAATCTCTGTAGCATCTATTGAAGATCCACACACCTTAATTTCGTTATTTTGTTTTGCTTTACTTATGTTGTAGAATGTACAAGGTATTCCCGCATATGTCAAACTGACGCTAATGACATTCTGAATTTCAGTGTTAAGATGTATGGTTAAATCATGTGATTTCTGTTCTGGGTAGTCACTGGAATTAATGTACACCACAGTTTTCATTTATTGCACTTAAATTTTAATTTACTGTACTTAAATTTTAATTTACTGTACTTAAATTTTAATTTACTGTACTTAAATTTTAATTTACTGTACTTAAATTTTCATTTACTTCACTTAATTTTTTATTTATTGCACTTAAATTCTACTTGATTATGTTTCTGGGTAAAATACCTTGATCGTAAAAGTATTCCAATGTTACATTACTTACTGCTACAATTCCGCCAATTTTAAGAATCTCTTCTAAGTTTGCCTGACTTGGCGGGCCAATGGCAATTCTCAAGAATCTCTTAAGTAAATATGAGTAACCAATTGTTGCCGTCGCCAATAACACACTTTGGTACAGTGTATTGATGATTTCCTTCTTTCCTGGTGTTTCCATTTATTTAGAATGAAATCTTCATTGATGACACCATCATTGGTGACACCAATTGATTCATATTAACAGTAAAATGACCTTAATGTTGCAAGTTAACAATCCTAATGTTGCAAGGAAACAATCTGTGAATTTTGAATGTTAACTTGAGCATCAGAAACCATAAATATGTGCATTTTGTATGGCCCCTTTCCAGATTCTTTTGTTATCGACAATTGAATACCATCTTTAGTGTTTTGAAGCTTTTTGCCCGATCCGTGTAATCTATTGTCTTCAGTAGTTCTCAGGTCCAACCAAAGACCGTAGTTATTCGAGTCTCCATAGTACTTTTTCATAGACATGTTGCAGTCGTAAGTTTTCTTTAAGTCTTCTGTCATGAAGTGTTTCTTGATCTCCTCCCATTGATCTAGCATTCTCATTCCTTCTGGAAATACCTGATTAGCAACTCCTTCGATGGTTATTTGCACTTTTGTGATGTTAGGATTTTCAAACTTTTCAGAATCTCTTGAACCATCAGTGTAATCAGAAATGAATAGAAGTAATAGTCCTTTTATGGACATTCGAGGAAAATTGATGTTCTCGTTGATCAGCGTTTCATTTGCCGTTACGTTGACAGTTTTGAAGTGATCTATCCAGTCGTAATAGATGGAGAAACCTGAATTGTACTTGTTTGTAAGCGTATTGGCTAATCCCTTGTTAGTTACTGTGTCATATTCAAAACTGATATTTTCAAGTTTGTAATTCATGTTTGCAGTTGTGCTGGTAACGATGATCTCCTCCTTTGGTGCTAACGTAATCTCGATGATAACATCCTCTTGAATTGGAAACTTGTAAAATGGAGCATAGTTGAAAAATAGTTCAAAATCTAACGGTATCTTGTACTTGGCTCCAAATACTTTCTTCAGTGTTTTCTAATCGCTGGTTTCACCGTTAACATCGGCTTCTGCAACACCTGATCTCAACTTTCTAAGATTTTCTGACTGAATACCTTGAAAAACACTATCGTTCCTTTGCTCTTGTGTTAACCAGAGATCTTTAAAAGTCGAATAATGACTGTATTCATTGAGATCAAATATCTGTTCCGTTCCCCACTTAATTACCATCTTGGATAACAGGTTTCTGCCGAGATTGTTAACCACGCTGTTCTTTGAATATCCAGAAATGGTGACATCAGCTGACAGAAAAAGAGACCTGGGTACAAAGAACGTATTTTCTCTTAAAGCAGGTATTCTAATGTACAATGTTTCTTTTGGATTAGCAGAAGACGGATTGTGCGTGATAATGTGATGATTTCTCTCGGCCTTTAACCCGAGTGGAATCTTATGACTCCTTTCAGTGTTGAGAAGTACTCCAGTTGTCATTCTATTTAATTTACTTGAAAATCATTCTATTTATTTGATCATTTCATCTCTGACTTGAAAATCATTCTATTTATTTGATCATTTCATCTCTGACTTGAAAATCATTCAATCATTGATTTTACTTAGCAGCTTTAACAGCTTTAATACCTTTAACACATTCTATCAAACCATAAATTATGGAGCTAACAACAACAATCACTAGAATGACTAGATGTTCGGCCATGAATCCAACAACTGCACCAACTGTTTTCAGGAGAAATGATACGATAGAACCGATGATTCCCGGTAAAGCCGCAACTGATTTCTTGGCCAGTTCTTTTAGCCATTCAGCAAACTTCTTTAGTCCTTCTTTAACTTTATCTGGAATTGATGATGGTTTATCCGGACTTGGCGGAGTAGGACTTGGTGGTACTGGTTTATGCACAGGTTTCAAAGCATTACTGATACCAAGACCTAAAGTGGTAATTATCATAATCACTGCAGTTACTATTGCAGTGATTGTAAGGCCTTCAATCTTAAAAAGTAACTTGATTCTGTCCTTGAGTGAAATCTTTGAATCTGGTTTCTTCAAGACATCAGTGATCAAACGTTTCAGTTTTCTAGTTTGTGATTCCCTCTCATTGTCTAACCTCCATACCTTTGCCTGTTCCTCGTACAATCTGTCTTCTAGTTCATCTATTTGCTTTTTCAACTCGTCTCTTTCTCCAACATCTTCCTTTGCTTTAGCATAGTCTATTTTTAGATTGTTAAGTTCTTCTTCTAGGTTAACTATTTTCATTTTACTCAAATATCTCTCCATCTT
Source organism: Lineus longissimus (assembly GCF_910592395.1). Lineage (NCBI taxonomy): Eukaryota > Metazoa > Nemertea > Pilidiophora > Heteronemertea > Lineidae > Lineus > Lineus longissimus. The sequence goes on from NC_088315.1 coordinate 18,737,058, forward strand.
AACTGTTGCATGAACATCCCCACTGTGTAATAACCCTCTACGTTCTCTCAAAGCGTTATCTGAAAAACCAAATGCCCTTAATTCTTCATCAGTAGCATCTATGATTTTATCTATTAGTGTTTGGTTCATCGTATCTTCATCTAAACTTCCATCTTCACTATTGATTACGTCAGTAATTTGTGAATCAAAATCTGTTATCTGTATTGTCGGTATATTGATTCGTGTTCTTGACGGTGACGGCGGACGTAAGTCATGAACAATTTCCTGCATTTGAATTTGTTTTTTTGGTGTTGACGTTTTATCATCACCTCTTAGATTATGAAGGAAAGCAGCTGTTTCTATTCTCTCTTTTCTTTTCTTTTCAACTTCAGCTTCTTGTTCTCGTCTTCGTTCGGCAATAAGTCCTGTGCCTTTAAAATAATTATTCATTTTATTTAATATCTCCATTACTGATTTACCACCAGGAAAGCTTGTTATTGTAGAATTGGCTAAAAGACTACCATTTTTATCTGTTATTCTAACCCAAACTAGTTCTCCTTTATTGTGTCCTATCATGTAGAGAGTTTCATTTGTTATTCCTTTTAAGAGCTCATTACCAGAAATTACGATATCACGATTAAGGCCTTCAATGATATGTTCATTGACTTCTTCTGCTGTAAAAACAAGTCTGGAAAGAGTCTTTAAACCTTGGGAGTAAATAACTTCGATTTGCCATTAATAAATTTTTCAGATCTAAGCACTTCCAATCTATTATTTTCGTTAACTTTTGCATCCTCTTTATTGTCTCTTTCATCAAAAATCTTTCTCATTTTTTCAGATTCCTTTTCATTTCTAACAGGCCAATTTGTTTCATCAGCAGGGTCATTAACACATGTATTGTTAAATGTATCAGCTGTAGTTAGATTTTTAACACTTTCATCTTGAATCCTATTTAAGAAATTCAAAACACCCTTGTCAGAATCTGTGGTGTAAGTTGTGCCGTCATCAGGTACTGGGGTAATGAATGATGTTTCAGCAGTTCTACTGTTATTTTCTAAAAACCGATAATTTTCTAAGTCCTCCATTTGGATATCTTCTCCTACTCCTCTTCCTTCAGCCATTTACTTTACAGTAATGAAATTTAAACTTCCAACAACAGCATAGAGGATAAACTTGATTGTTTCATGGGTATCATCAGTCTTACTGGACACATCAGTCTTACTGGGCGCATCAATCTTATTGGGCACAATAGGCCTGACCTGCCCAGTAGGCCTACCAGTTACAGCAGTCTTTTTAATCTCATCATGTTTCACATCTTTTGGTGTGGTAGTGATATTAGCCTTAACCCTTATCTTCTTAGAAGTTTGTCCTTGCATCAATAGAGGAGGAAAGGTCTTTTCATTGTTAATGTTATTCTTACCAGGCTTCAAGTGTTTAGTTGCTATCAGGATATCATTGTTGTAATTCTCGATCTTACCGATCTTGAGTACCATGTCAGACCCTATGATGAACAGACCTGGGGCAATTACATAGTCTAATCGTGTGTAAGTGTCCGACAGTGCTTTCTGGTATCTAGCAATTGAGGTAGGGATATCCACATGCTGTTCAATTGAGTCACTTAGCAGTTTGATGAACTCCTTCTGGGCGTCTAACTCTGTTCCTGGTTGCCCAGTAATCGGGGTTCTAGTAAGAGCCTGTGATCCCAGTACACAGTAAACATATGTTCTGATGGAATCATTCAATCTTTCTATCCCTGGATTCGAGAAACCTGAGGACTTAAGAGTCATGAATTGTTGGTATGATTGATCGTGTGGCTGTTTGAGAACCTCAAAAATATGTTTATGTTGATTAACATACCACTGGATCCAACCCTGATCGTATTTGAAGTTATCCATCCCAGCGTCCCAATCAGATTTAAACATTGGTGGCGTTCTATTCTCGTGAATTTGCATTAATAAGAAATTGATTTTAGAGTTATCGATGTAGTAACCAGGGTCAGTTATGCTTGGGTTGCAATCAAGTTCACCCCAGGAAGTCCACCCCTCATTACTTTCAAACAATGAAAAATCATACTCGTCTTTTAAGCCAAATTCGCTTAGTAACTCGCCTAGTTTCCTACGGTTAATGTTATTATTTGTTTCATTGAAATTGCTTTCTCCCAAAATGGGAATATCAAGGTTTTTCATAATTTTTCTTATTTGATAGTAAGTGTGGAACCTGTAAAGTGATCTGATCATTTGATTGCTGCTGTTAAGGTGCTCTAGTGAAATGCCACATCCAGTTGTCGCGAACCATACGGCCATGTTAAACTGGGTCTGGTAGAACGCCAGTGGGTTTTTTTCAAGTCTAAGACAATCATCTCTGTTTTTAAAATTGAAAAACTCTGGCGTGATATCACTTTCTTGTACTTTGAAAAATCTGTTAGTGGTAACATAAGCATCAAATTGACAAAAGTCAAATGTAATTTTATCCTTATGCTTCGTTGCCAATGGGTAATACATTTAATTTACTTGAATTTTTCCTTGAATTTTTCCTTGAATTTTGGTTAGGTCAAAAACAACCAACTTAAGTAAGTAATAGGGAAACTTGTAGTTTTATCCATATTACGTATTTTAGTAAGTTTGGTAAGTTTGTTAGGTTTTTGGGAAAAAAAAATTTTTAAAAATTAAAAAAACCAAAGACCCCCCAGTGTTAACAGAAATTTTTCCATGTTGGGCTTTTGGTAGTGTTTGTGGGTTAAAACAATGAATTCTTGACAAATGTACATGAATAATGATGAAGGGTGAAGTTTTTTTCCCAAATTCCTAGAAAAGTCGTAGGAAAGTCGTACATACGTTTCCCTATTACTAATTCTTCCAACGATATCCTTCTCTGTTTGATGGGCGGAAGTACGAGGGGAGTTGGCTCTGGTCGAGACCAATACTTCGTCCCCAAAAGGGACGAAGTGCGACGTGCCTATTGCGATAATGATTTGTTGCCGAAACAATGGCTTGATTGGTTGGCTAGCCTTGTGACGTCAAATTATTTTTAAACCGAGGGGTTTTCCTGTTTTTCATCATGGCTTAAGTTTAAATGCGTTTGGGCTAGAATTCCTGGCTTTTTTCGAGCTCACACATGGGCTCGATGTACAGCGTAGCGGATCGAGGCTATATAATGGGGTAGCTGCGGTCAGGAATGAATCGGTTGGGCTCATCTTTGGGCTCGAGGGAGGTGGCTGCGATCATGCATGAATCTGTTGGGTTCATCTTTGAAGAGAAAATATCGAGTAAGAGTGGGGAAATGCGATAGAGAGCAGTAAGTATGTATATAGTGGTACTCACGCTCCATATTTTGACGCCGGACTGACGCTGTCAACGAGGTAATGGTGATTGACAACAGCCACAAACGGGAATGCAGCAGACTTTGCATGCCTGTCATTTCCGAAGAAGAAACCCAATTATCATCGACGTGTGACACAGATTAGATCTGAGTGATCAGTAAGCCAAATAATAAGTGATGATGCTTGTAGCACAAAAATAGTGTCCATTGCATAATGCTCTGTTCGGTGAGCCAAGGAGGCAAACTTTCAAAGGCCTATAAGTTTGTCATATTGATTGGTGAATATATACCAGACTATCGATTGCTGCATATTTCGTCATAAAGATCAATAAGTGTTAAAATGAAACATCATGATAGCACAATTGTGAGGTTGACTTATGATCACCATTACCTGCATTAGGCAAAGCTAGCTGGGCAGCGGGGGGGGGGGGGGGTCAGATACCGCAGAAGTCACCAAAATAATGTCTTATGTGTATATATTTATGATCGGTGATTCAGGCCGAATGTTTTCAAAAAGTGTCAATTAGCCACCCCGCCCCAAGAGAGCCTCCCAGACCGAAAGACTAGCTACGCACATGACCAGTCGACTTCATGCGCAGCAGGCAGCCCCCATCGTCTTCGACCATGTGGTGTCCGTAATCTGTCTTCATCTCCAAGCAGTGATAGGGCGCAAGACATTCGTCGGCTGGTCTGGTCTGGTTCACATAGGCTCACCCATTGTTTATCGCTAATATTTCAAGTACTTTCAGAAACACTGAAATCTTGTGGTCAAGATGCATGGGTATGGTATGACTGAGTGATAAAAATATTCCTCGTAGAAACATGAGCGCTGCCGATGTACTGTCACGTAGTAGAGTTGGCGACTAGGGCATAAATAAGGATCAAAGACCTATGAGTGACCCTAAGTGCAAATACTAATTACCTCACTCAATTAGGTCACCTCATTAACCCCATCCAACGCAGGCCTTTGATCCATAATGCCCTATTTTGGAAAGCGAGGCCTTTGATCTTTAATGCCCTATTTCGGGAAGCCCTGATATTTTTCACAGGTTTTTTCCTTTCTGGGAAAAGTCGGACAATGTCGGACTTTTTTCGGATAAATCAGGAAAACGGTAGAGAAACTGTTAAGAAGTCGGAAAAGCCTCTTCTAGTGAATGTATTTTGATGTTCCACACGTGCACAAGGTTATGCCGATATTACATAACCAAATTATTCATAAATTACATGGCCTCCACTTTTAGCTTGTCGTGAAATCCTGTTTTAACCTCTGCCTTTAAGTTAGTTTTTTTCTGTAAAACATAAATTGACTTTGAGAAAAGCTCACATTTCTTTGCTTTCTGCGAGAAAATAGCATGTTTGCAAGGAACAATCCACGATTGACAATACGCAATGCAACTTATTGGTGTGCGTCGTGTTGCTGTTTCAATCGGGCCAGATACATCATATAAGCTTCTGTCCGTATTAGTCCGGATGTACTTCCCTCTATCAACGACGACTGAACAAACAAAACGTAAAGAATTTAGCCAGCTACCTATTGGGGTTCTGTTGAAGAGTTTCTGACTTCAGCCTCACCGTATCGAGTATTTTAATACAATACTCGACGCAAGGGCCCAACGCGCCGCGTAGCGGCAAAAAAGCGAAGCTGGCGAAACATTTATAACGGGTCACCGTCACTTATTATTGGACTTATAGCGCATTTACGGGGTTGCAACTATTTTGCTTTATAGTGTCACCAGGAAAGAAAAGCATGCGAACTAACGCCGATCTATTTGTATAAAGTAATAATTGGAAGGTATAAAGTAGGAAATATCAATAAAATAATCATTCCATGTCGTCTTTTGAGGGCATTTTTGATTGTAAAAAATATATGTGTACGTCACCGTAGTCTCTGCAATGATAATTTTATCAGAGCAGTCTCGCGCAAGTAGAAGTTCTTTACCTATTAGTTCTTCACTTATTAGTCTCAACGTCTGGCGCAAAGCCAGACGTTTTCCATTACGATTTCACTACGATGTTTGACAAGAAGGAGCAGTGCGCGAGATATGCTAATGAGCAGACTTCCCTCGCTTGAGTTTCTGAAGAATGTTCCGTATCGCGCTAAGCTCATCTCTGCTGATTATGACAGGCGTGCAACGGTAGGTATCTGCTCCCCAACTTCCACCCTAATACGGTACAATAAGTTACCATTTGATGGGAATGGGACAATGCCCTCACTGTGTATGGAGTCATAGGGATAAGAAGACATTATTCATTAGTGTTGGTACAAGTGATTTTGCCCAAAAAGCATGCGCATTCAAAAAAAACAAAATATGCAAGGTATCACGTACATGACCGTGACGACGTGCAGAAAGTGCACTGGCCAGTGCATACCCTATGGCTATGTACTAGTAAACATGGTAAACATGAACAACATCATTATTCATCGGCAGTTCATTTTACTCCGAGCTTTTCCTGAAACATATAGCCATGATGATTAGGCCTACCATGTACCATGACCAATAACAGCACCAGATCATGTAGATGTCAACAAGTTCACATGAACCGTATAATCCCGCATGGCACATGTGGGGCATGCGTCTAAACCAAAGCCCCAAAATCACTTGTTTTGTTCTATTTCACTTGTGTTTCCCCCGTCTCCCAGTCCATAATACATTTACAGTTTACAATCCCCGATCATGGCCCAACAAAAGGTCATCGGATGACTAAAGGAACACAACTGTTCAATGGATTTATAGTTGAATGCGATCAAACTACGTCTTTTCAATCGTGGATTGTAAATTTAACCCCATGGGCCTAGGGAAGGCCCTACAACAATACTTTCGACACAGTTATTATCTCCGCTGCCTCCACCATGTTACACACAGTGCTCACTGCTGATTCTAAAATGCGCCACCTAGTCAAAACAGGAGATATGTTCTTCTAGGAATAGATCTCTTTCCAATATTTCGTCATTCCACTATCGTCATCACCTCATCATACTTTCAGTGACATTACAGGCACACATCCACAGAGCACTCTTCAAATCATCTACACAGTGGTTATCCAACTACGATTATAAAGGTAATTTCTTAGCCCCCCACAGTGGGTTGCAGTCTTGATAAAGGGGCACTATTGCTAGCAGCTAGGTAGGCAAGATAAAGTTAGCCGAAGTAGCCGATAGGGGTCTCTCACCCCTCAAAGTCCGTCACAACTATTCAAGCTTGTACAAGGAATACATGCAGCGCTGACTCTAACATGACCCAATGGGAATGTCGCACAGTCATCTGTCAAAAACAAGACCTATGTTGTAGTATGATCTCTTGCCAATATTTAATAATTGCACTATCGTCATCACCTCATCATACTTCATTGACATTACAGGCACACATTGACATAGACCACTGTTGCAATCAACGACACAGTCGCTATCCAAGTAGCATTATAGAGGTAATTATCATTATCATACCTCATTAGCATGTGAACCAATCGCGTCGCGTCCTTTGCGATCACGGCAAAGCCTCATGGAATAATGTCTTTCACCGTTGAATAATTTTTCATATTCCATGCCTACAACTTCAATTTCTTCATATTCCATGGCTAGAAGTTCAATACTAATATGATATCCAAGATAAAGTTACAAGAAGTAGTCAATAGGGGTCTCTCACCTCTCACTGTATGTCCACACTATTCACGCTTGTACGAGGAATACATTCAATGCTGAATCTAACAACACCCAGTGCCCTTACTCTGTATATTAGTCACTGGAAGATGGCCCATTTCACTCCTTGCTTCTACTTCACCTATAGTCTCATTGCAAACGCCTCAGGTCTATGATATCACATTCACTTTCAGCTGTCATGCAACGCAAGAACTGTGCTATCTGCCATCGCACATCAACGAAGAAGTGCAGCCGCCCACATTCCACCTCACGTCTGTCCGACCAGCTGCAATCCTCGAGGACGCCCCACTGTACCACGATTTCACTACGATGTTTGACAAGAAGGAGCAGTGCGCGAGATAGGCTAATGAGCAGACTTCCCTCGCTTGAGTTTCGGAAGAATGTTCCATATCGCGCTAAGCTGACCACTGCTGACCATGACAGGCGTGCATTGGACTGGTACAGGTTGGAACTGAACATTGAATATGCTGGTGGTGACGCTTTCTGATGAGAAGTTGGTCGTGACTGATGCAGTATCCTTGGACTTGTCCACAGCATCGTTCAATCATTGCTCTCTGAGCTGCCTTGATTCTGTACTTACCCAAATACTAAGACCAAATGCCTGTTGACTGTGCTTTAAGAGAGACTGGCGCCATGCCTAGAGATATGACTGACCCCTATTGGCAAATTTGTATGACTTTATCTTGCCTACCTAGCTGCTGCCTATAGTCTCCCTTTAACTGGGGAACACTTCAAAGTCCATAAAATGCTATGTTCCACCTTTTAATGTGTTCAGACCGCCATTTTCAAAATAATCAAGTCAGGACACTACCTTCTAGTCTCATAATAAATTTTGCTTTCCTCAATAATAGCATTTCTTCTTCTTCAATGCTTTCATCATTCCAAACTTCTCCTCCTCTGACTTTTACAGGGGTACAGTCATGGCAATCAAAACCCAAATACTGAGACCAAATGCCTGTTGACTGTGCTTTAAGAGAGACTGGCGCCATGCCTAGTCTCTCTTAAAGCACAGTCAACAGACACCAACCCCCTCAGACTCAGAAACCACAAACGCCCAACCCTTCCTGCTACCTTAATACTTCTGGATTCGAAGAAGAAGTATATTGTGGTTTTGAATGAGAAACAAACACGCTACACTTGCCGAGATATCAGACCACTGATCGAGCAATAGCGATGGTCAGTGGCATCAGGTTACCTACTTGAGTGATCTAATTAGTATTCACACTTAGGGTCACTCTGAGTGTTTGGCTCACACCTCATTAACCCCATTCAATCTTTATTGGCCTATTCTGGGAAGCCCTGGTATTATCACAGGTTTTAAAAAATCCAAACTTTCAGGGAAAAGTCGGACATTGTTGGACTTTTGTCAGATAAATCAGGAAAAAGTTAGAGAAACCGTCAAGACTCCTACTGGTGATAAAAGTTATGACATCGCGTACACCTACTGGCACTATGGAACTTCTTGACATTGCTTCGAGAAAGTGCATGGTGATAAACACGGAAGCTACTCATGGATCCGATAAACACACCCATTCCACCGTGCTCATCCCCCTTCCCCGCGAGCTGATACCGCTCATGCTCGTTGTAAACACTGTCCAGGTTACTTCCCATGTCATGTTGCCTTTTGACAACTTGACCATTCACATACATCGCTGCTGTACGCTCTCGACGGTCGCAAGTCACAACGACAGATGTCCACCGCAGCACGTTTAATGAGGTATCTTTAATTTTGCATTGCAAGAGAATGATATATTTTAAATGAGCCTTACAGAGGCGAAACACTAACTTGTTTCGTGCAAAATAAAAGCAAAACTGGCGTGGTCTTGTCCAGTCACCTAGTAGAATCGCCATTCTATTATGTTCAAGTATGAAATTATAAAGAGCTATAGTGAAACTAAAGCCTCTCATTTCGAATCTTGGAATTGTGATCCTTGCCGTGTTGTCCCTAATTGCCAAGACAGACCGGAATATGACTGAGTGAACGTAATCTGCGTTACCAGTGATTCTGAATAATGAACAAATAATAAAAAAGAAAATGAAAATGAAATCAAGTTACTTCACGCTAGTTAAGAGCTTCCTGGGGAAACCATTGGTTAATGTTCTCTGGCCCAGCTAACATTACTCCCTGATTACCTCAGGATGCTATAAGAGATGTCTTCGGGAAACTGTGTTGTTGTCCTCAAAATTAACTGGGGTAAAAGTCCTTGATTTCCGTAATTACATCGTTCCATGGTTGCCAACAGGGGGCGCCACCTTGTTTACCTCGTCCACGACCCGTAGAGTAGATCACAAAGAGATTCATAGCGTTCGATTAGCTCCAAAACGAATATTAATTAACTCGTTTATTTCACGAGTTCTATGTGATCTGTGTTGGGGTTTTTCTTGTAGGTACGATAGCTATGCTCTGCTATGATTCGAATATCATCAAGAGCCTGTGCCACATCCCGGGCCTCGCTGTTTAATAGAATTCTGTGTCGGCAGAGAGACTATAATCCTAGACATTAGATCTGCTTGGATAATGGTCTATGAAGCAATTCTCGATGCAGACTACTCGAAGCGGCAAACTTATTCCTCAGGATCTGGTATGATTCGTCTCTACATCGGTTGAGCGGACAATTGGTAAGTGATATTGGTCATCCAAGTCGGTTTGAGACCTACTTTCGTAATTTCTTGTACATGTATATCTTAAAGCCTATGTACCTCACGTCTGGATGAGGTTCGTTGAGGCTATAACTGACGATTGCTGAAAGAGGAACGAGAATCTTCCAATGATATCTGTGAAGGTCTCACTGGCCAGTGGATACGTGGCCGCCTTTTGTCCTACCTCAAAAATACAGTTCTTCAGGCGAATCCCGTCTCCATGTTAATGTATGGGCCTGTCCTATTCCAAATACTACTTACTTAAACGTCATGATCATAATTTCCATGTACAGAGGATGCTTTGGTGATTTTATGAGGCCATCTTCTGTGAGTATAGAACCACGCCGCCACGCCAGTTGGGCCTCATACCCGAACATACGTCCAAGCCGCGGGACGAGATTTGTCCTAGTTCATTGAGGGCGAATTTTCTTCGTTCGTGTTCTGGGCCATATAGCGAAACAAGCTTAGATGGGTTCCACTTTTGGCAATGAACCTCCAAAGTACATATATCCGGTTATCTTATGGAGGTCAGCTCTTGTGCCTCAAAAATCTCCTTTACATAGCATATAAGCCCGCTCCTTGGTCCCAAGTCGGGCAATTCTGATGTGAGTTTTGACCATTTTCAGGGTCCGGGTATGTCTGACGTCTCGCCCAGCGGGGTCCACCGCTGGCTAGTGAGATCCAAGCTCAACTTTGGTGGGCGGAAGCTCGAGGGGGCGGTGGCGGCGGTCAGGAATGAATCGGTTGGGTTCATCTTTAAAGAGAAAATATCGAGGAAGAGTGGGGATATGGGAAAGAAAGCACTGAGAGTGTTTTTATGGTGGTACTCACGCTCCATATTTTGATGTAAAATTGCCTCTGTTACGAGGGAAATGATGATTGACAGCCACAAATTAAAATGCAGCAGGCGTTTCATGCTGGGCGTTTCCGCATAAGAAACCCGATTATCACCGACGTCTCAGTGATTTGATCCTCAATTATGCATTGAGGAACGTTAATCAGCGCTGTTCGGTGAGCCAACGATGCAAACTTTCAAAGGCCTATAAGTATGTCTTATAGATTGTTGTATATATACCAGACTATCGATTGCTGCATATTTCGTCATGAAAATCAATAAGTGTGTAAATGAAACATCATGATGGCACATTTGTGAGGTTGACTTATGATCACCATTAGCTGCATTAGGCAAAGCTAGCTGGGCAGCGGGGGGGGGGGTCGGATGCCGCAGAGGTCACCAAAATAATGTCTTATATGTATTTATTTATGATCGGTGATTCAGGCCGAATGTTTTCAAAAAGTGTCAATAAGCCATCCCTTCCCCAAGAGAGCCTCCCCGACCGAAAGACTAGCTACGCACATGACCAGTTGACTTCATTCGCAGCAGGCAGCCCCCAGCTTCCTCAAGTTAAGCTTGGCCAGGTCTTTGACCGTGTGGTGTCCGTAATCTGTCTTCATCTCCAAGCAGTGATAGGGCGCAAGACATTCGTCGGCTGTTATATTTGGTCAGCTCTGGTTCACATAGGCTCACCCATTGTTTATCGCTAATATTTCAAGTACTTTCAGAAACATTGAAATCTTGTCGTCAAGATGCATGGGTATGGTATGACTGAGTGATAAAAATATTCCTCGTAGAAACATGAGCGCTGCCGATGTACTGTCACGTAGTAGAGTTGGCGACTAGGGCATTAATAAGGATCAAAGACCTATGAGTGACCCTAAGTGCAAATACTAATTAGCTCACTTAATTAGGTCACCTCATTAACCCCATCCAACACAGGCCTTTGATCCATAATGCTCTATTTTGGAAAGCGAGGCCTTTGATCTTTAATGCCCTATTTTGGGAAGCCCTGATATTTTTCACCGGTTTTTTTCCTTTCTGGGAAAAGTCGGACAATGTCGGACTTTTTTCGGACAAATCAGGAAAAAGTTAGAGAAACTGTTAAGAAGTCGGATAAAGCCTCTACTAGTGAAAGTATTTTGATATTCCACACGTGCACAAGGTTATGCCGATAGTACCACATCGCAACTGATAATACCAGTAGAGGTAATTCCTTCGCCGCCGAGTATACTGACGACTTTTGGCTTGTCTTTCTGTATCACTGGAAATGTCTTATGCTGCTCATTAGATAGAAGCAACTCTTTTCCCTCATCACATGGCCAAATTATTCATAAATTACATGGCCTCCACTTTTAGCTTGTAGTGAAATCCTGTTTTAACCTCTGCCTTTAAGTTAGTTCTTATTTGTAAAACATAAATCGACTTTGAGAAAAGCTCACATTTCTTTGCCTTCTGCGAGAAAATAGCATGTTTGCAAGGAATATTCCGCGATTTACAATACGCAATGCAACTTATTGGTGTGCGTCGTGTTGCTGTTTCAATCGGGCCAGATACGTCATATAAGCTTCGGTCCGTATTAGTCCGGATGTACTTCCCTCTATCAACGACGACTGAACAAACAAAACGTAAAGAATTTAGCCAGCTACCTATTGGGGTTCTGTTGAAGAGTTTGTGACTTCAGCCTCGCCGTATCGAGTATTTTAATGCAATACCCGATTCGAAGAAGAAGTATATTGTGGTTTTGAATAAGAAACAAACACGCTACACGAGCCGAGATATCAGACCACTGATCGAGCAATAGCGATGGTCAGTGGCATTAGGTTACCTGCTTGAGTGAGCTAATTAGTATTCACACTTTGGGTCACTCTGAGTGTTTGGCTCACACCTCATTAACCCCATTCAATCTTTATTGACCTATTCTGGGAAGCCCTGGTATTATCATAGGTTTTAAAAAATCCAAACTTTCAGGGAAAAGTCGGACATTGTCGGACTTTTGTCAGATAAATCAGGAAACAGTTAGAGAAACCGTCAAGACTCCTACTGGTGATATAAGTTATAACATCGCGTACACCTACTGGCACTATGGAACTTCTTGACATTGCTTCGAGAAAGTGCATGGTGATAAACATGGAGGCTACTCATGGATCCGATAAACTCACTCCCCTTCCACCCGACGTAATACCGCTCATGCTCGTTGTAAACACTGTCCAGGTTACTTCCCATGACATGTTGCCTATGGACAACTTGACCATTCACATACATCGCTGCTGTTCGCTCTCGACGGTCCCAAGTCACAACGACAGATGTCCACCGCAGCACGTTTGATAAGGTATCTTTAATTTTGAATTGCAAGAGAATGATATCATTTTTAAAAGTCTTACGGAGGTTAAACACAAATTTGTTTCTTGAAAAATAAAGCCCAAACTGGTATGGTGATTTCCAGTCACCTAGTAGCATCGCCCTTCTATTATGTTCGAGTATGCAAATATAAAGAGCTATAGTGAAACTAAAGCCTCTCATTTCGAATCTTGGAATTGTGATCCTTGCCGTGTTGTCCCCAATTGCCAAGACAGACCGGAATATGACTGAGTGAACGTAAGCTGCGTTACCAGTGATTCTGAATAATGAACAAATAATAAAAATGAAAATGAAAATGAAATCATGTTACTTTACACTAGTTAAGAGCATCCTGAGGAAATCATGAGTTAACGTTCTCCGGCTCTGCTAACCACGGTGGAAAACCGTAGCGATTTAGCAACCAAATGGACGGTTCAAGGAATAGCCGCTGATGCACTCAAGCAGACGGCGTGAGTTGAAAATCAGTATAGTAAAATATGGAAGATATGGATAAATTTTTGCGATGTGACGGCCTCGGCTCGAAGCAGCACCCTGACTCATTAGAATCTGTTATGTTTCGTCTCTGCATCATTTGAGCGGACAATGGGTATTAAGTGATATTGGCAATCAAAGACGGTTTGAGACCTCCTTTCGTGATTGATTGTAAATCCATATACCTACCTCACGTCTTGATGAGGTCCATTCAGACTATAACTGATGATAGCTGAAAGGAGAACGAGAATTCATCAAATGATGTCCTTCTCTGTTTGATGGGCGGAAGTACGAGGGGAGGTGGCTGTGGTCAGGACCAATACTTCGTCCCCAAAAGGGACGAACCCCAAAACGGACGAAGTGCGAGGTGCCTATTGCGAAAATGATTTGTTGCCAAAACAATGGCCTGATTAGTTGGCTAGCCTTGTGACGTCAAATTATTATTACACCGATGGGTTTTCCTGTTTTTCTTCATGGCTTAAACTTAAATGCGTTTGGGCTAGAATTCCTTGCCTTTTTCGAGCTTACACATGAGCTCGATGTACAGCGTAGCGGATCGAGGCTATATAATGGGCTAGCTGCGGTCAGGAATGAATCGGTTGGGCTCATCTTTGGGCTCGTGGGGAGGAGGCTGAGGTCAGGAATGAATCGGTTTGGTTCATCTTTGGGCTCGAGAGGAGGAGGCTGCGGTCAGGAATGAATCGGTTTGGTTCATCATTGAAGACAAAATATCGAGGATGAGTGGGGAAATGCGATAGGAAGCACTAAGTGTGTATGGTGGTACTCACGCTCCGTATTTTGATGTAGGATTGCCTCTGTCAGCAAGGAAATGGAGATTGACAGCAACAAACTGGAATGCAGCAGGCGTTTCATGTTGGGCGTTTCCGCGGAAGAAACCCGATTATCATCGACGTCTGATACAGATTTGATCTGAGTGATCCTCAATAATCCATTGAGGAACATTGATCAATAAGCCAAACTAAAAGTGATGATGCTTGTACCACAACAAAGGCATATCGGTTATCGATAAATCGATAAATCGCTAAATCGATAAATCGCTGATACGTCTATATCGATTATGATTAATTGATGATAATAAATACACATCAAAACTGTTTATGTTTTTTTTTACTTACGGTACAAACCTTTTGTTATAGTTCTCACAAAAGGAATGCACTACTCAAGCCGGACTTACCAAACTGGGTGGATATTTCAGTGCTGTTCGCCAACCGGCTCTCCAAACAGGAGTGACAAAAAATGGTTCGGCGAGCGGTTTGCTAAATATCCCCAGCCATATTTGTAATATGTGGAAATAAGAAGAAGAAACGGCATCTCTCATTTCTGAAATATATCTATTTAATAGCTCCTTGGTAAGGAATATGTGCATGACACATGCATTTGTACCTAGAACTACATCTTTGCAGTGTTGTTTGAAGTAGATTTTGTAAGAGGAATTGTCATGCTTTTAAGCTTGGACTCGTTCCTTCCTTTCTTGGCCGAGATTCTTCTCTAAGTCCTGTCTATGTCAGCGTCCCTGCAAAGCAAGAAATAAATTGAGCAGGTCCAGCGCAATGATATTAGTGTCGTGAGGCGGCAATGGCGGCATGCAGGTCTGGCTATCCTGGCCCAGGATTGTGACGTCCGGGTCGGATGAGACAGCAAGTTGCGTCCCGATGTGTCTGATGCTTGGTAAACTGAAAGACCTCGTACGGGTGAACAGTCACAGTCAATAGTGGAATCGTCTGTCATCCTTATTCTGATGACCAGAACTTTTCAATTAGATTACATTAGATTACAATAGATTATTCGATTCTTGCCTAAGCACAATATCCATGCGCACGTCAGATTCCATATGGCATATGGGAGGTATTCTGCCCACATCGGCGCCATTCAAATGGGCACGGCGCGCCTAGTCGCATTGGCTTTCGTTCCCCGACAACTCCCGACATAATTGTGTTCATTACTGCCCCATCTTAATTGAAATTCAGCAAAAAGTGTAGCACAATAAATAGAGGAAAACGTGCATAAAAGATACAATAAATGAAATTTATTGTACGACATGATTTAGACATGCTAACAGTTGATAAAATGTGCAACTTTCTAAAAGTTCAACTTTTGACAAGATGAAGAGAGAGAGAAGTACATGTATGCACAAATAGTTAACAGACACAAAAACCACAGACAGATACTGGATCCACACACAAATGTGATATGACCTTGGTGAGCACCAACAGCATGAACAGGGCCTGGGTGATCAAAGCATACTATTCACTATCCCTAACCACGGTGGGTAAACGTATCGGTTTGCCAAAGAAAAATACGTGTTTATCTGGAGAGGAAATGACGACACAAAAGAAACCGACAAAAGATTCGTTCATTTTGAGGGGCGTAAGGCCCGCATTTATCATTTTTGTATACCGGATTATTATATATCTGATTGTATACCCCTCCAACACTGTAATGGGACCGCCTTGTTTCTATTGTCTTACAATGGCAATTACGCACCAGTACAGTTACCCACCGTGCTTACTGCAGAGAAGAAGAAAAACTCAAATTAACATATCTGTGTGTAGGGGTGTGCGTGTGTGTGTGGGGGGGGGGGTCGTCGCATTGTGCTCAGCTGCACTTGACCCCCAGTCATTTGAAGGGGTTGTCTTTAAAGGGAAGTCAATTACAAATAATACTACCTCACTCCTCTATATACTTGCTAGAATAAATGAGCTACCTTGATTTTTGTAAAAGGGAAACCTATATGCAAATCTATATTCTCAATTTTTTATCCAAACTTGCTAACTGTCACGTTAAGTATCCCTAAAGACGTAATCTCGCTCAGGTAATCCCATTGACATCGTCACGTTGAGACTGATCATGAACGACTCTGTTAAATCTAATGGGGTTTTAAACAATCCAGCCAAGGACCCCAGTTGCATGTTCTGTAATCAATGTAGCTGGAGTAGATGTATTGTTTGTCTTAATCTTTGCGTAGAGCATCGTTAACTCGTGTGTGAGTGGATACAGTCATGTCTGTCATGCAGCGGTCAATGAAAACCTTGTATCCCCCCTCTCAGTTGATCATCGATAGCCACTAATTTAGTGTCGACTTTTGTGTCGAATTAGACTCAAGTTTTGGGCGAACAGTTTATTCTACCCGTCGATCAGAAGAATATGTAGCGGCATTTGACTTGCTTATCACTTTTAATAGAAAGTTATTCATAACCGTTGAAAAACTTTGTTGACAATGTGAAGAGCGTCTATCGATTTTAATGTACGTCTTTGTTGTGTTGGTGTGAAATCCTGTCCCTTAAAAAAATGCCAAGTGACGGCTAATTGTCGATTTTCTTACCGGGGGGTGGGGGGGGGGGGGGGTGTTACCGAGTTTGTATTGACCGCTGTAAGCTTTTGAAGAAAAAAAAGAAAAGCAGCTCGGCTTTGATATTATAGAAAAAGAACCACTCAAAACATACGGCATTTCGCTAAAAGATTATAATTCAATTTGAAAATGTTCAATTGCGAAAGTACGTCCTGAATTGCCGTGGTCGTGAAGACAGATATTCAAATGCTATAGACACCAAGTTTCAGCAGATTCGTATACACACACTCTAATAACTGTACTACGGCATTGTGTATAAATGCATTTCTATTGCCCTGAACCATCAGTAATTACGAATTGCGTACCCCTTTAACAGCCTAACACATTTTTAACTCATAATTCATGCACCAATACCATAAGATTTCATAAGCTAAGACGACAAAAATTAAAGGGAATGACAATCTTATACAAATAGTGGATGTTTGGGAGTCCGATATGGAATTTTGATGGACGAAGAAATGTCATGGCGGACGAGGCTTTGCGAGCAAAATTCCATATTGGACGACCTTAAACATCCACTATTTGCTATATTATGCAACCAAATGTCTTGGCAAAGAAATCAATCCAAAGGAAAATAATGAAACAATTTGTTTTTAATGAAATATACAAAATGTAAACAGGATCCGTTACGACATTTTTTGGGATCCGTTATTGCTTTTTTGGATCCGATACGATGTGATGACTTGAAATCACATGATGTGAATCGAGTTACGCTATTGGCCAAGAACATTTGGTAGCATAATATTGTGTGATGATTCAAAGTTCTGCGGTCGATATCAAATTGACGGGCATTTTATCCCAACTGGTTAATCAAGGGCAAGTGGTGTACGCACCAGGAGGCTTTTTCCGACATCTTAACGGTTTTTCAAACTTTTCCTGATTTATCCGACAAATGTCCGACATTGTCCGACTAATTGAGTGAGCTAATTTGTATTCATACTTACATGTAGGGTCGCTCTAGGTGTTTGGCTCACCACATCAATCCCATAAGCCTATAATCTCTATTGCCCTATTTTGGGTAGCCCTGGTATTTTTCACAGGTTTTCAAGAAATCTGACCTTTCAGAGAAAAGTCGGACAATGTCGGACTTTTGTCGGTTAAATCAGGAAAAGTTTAGAAAGCTCCTGGGGAATATACTATCAGCTCATGGGGAACATACTATCAACTCGTGGGGAACATAGTATCAGCTCATGGGGAACATACTATCAGCTCATGGGGAACATACTATCAGCTCATGGGGAACATACTATCAGCTCATGGGGAACATACTATCAGCTCATGGGGAACATACTATCAACTCATGGGGAACAAAGTATCAGCTCATGGGGAACATACTATCAGCTCTTGGGGAAGAAAGTATCAGCTCATGGGGAACATACTATCAGCTCATGGGGAACATACTATCAGCTCATGGGGAACATACTATCAGCTCATGGGGAACATACTATCAGCTCATGGGGAACATACTATCAGCTCATGGGGAACTTAGTATCAGCTCATGGGGAACATACTATCAGCTCATGGGGAACATACTATCAGCTCATGGGGAACATACTATCAGCTCATGGGGAACATAGTATCAGCTCATAGGGAACATACTATCAGCTCATGGGGAACATACTATCAGCTCATGGGGAACATAACTTACAACATGAATGTACAGACCATACAGTCATGTCTCTTGTACTTTCTGTTTCGTAGGTGACTCCCCGCCGGTATGTGAAGGAACAAAGTATCAGCTCATGGGGAACATACTATCAGCTCATGGGGAACATACTATCAGCTCATGGGGAACATACTATCAGCTCATGGGGAACTTAGTATCAGCTCATGGGGAACATACTATCAGCTCATGGGGAACATAGTATCAGCTCATGGGGAACATACTATCAGCTCATGGGGAACATACTATCAGCTCATGGGGAACATAGTATCAGCTCATGGGGAACATACTATCAGCTCATGGGGAACATACTATCAGCTCATGGGGAACATACTTTACAACATGAATGTACAGACCATACAGTCATGTCTCTTGTACTTTCTGTTTCGTAGGTGACTCCCCGCCGGTATGTGAAGGAGGATGAATACACATTGCCCTTTAGGCTCCCCGAGAACAAGCGCGAAATAGAATAGAAAAATGAAAATGCTATGACCACACCAAAACAAACACTAAAAGCAAAGCCACCAAAACGAGTGTTTTAGAAACTTGCCATGAGTTCGAGGAGGATTGTATGCAGGCCACGTGAAGCTGAGACCCCTTGTCACTGGGGTTGGCCACCTCTGGCAGGCGATGGTCCCGATGAAATACTGGCGGATCCTGCGGCTCTATACATGGCAATGAAATTGCGTCGACAGTCCCGTCTTTCTTGAATGTAAACTTCCCGAAGTTTTCAAAGCCTTCACAAAAAAGCGTCCAGTCTAATTCAGACTCTGTGCTGAATTCGTCATCTTGGAATAAATCTATCAGAAGACGTCCGTATTTGCCATAAATTGCGTGAAGTGTGTATGTTGTATGGTTTAAGAATACGGTCAGGTTACCGAATACGTTATTGCCATACGTTCCGACGTACGGTGACAGGTTCCGCCGGAAAAACGGCCGGGCTATGATGCCACCGCCGTAATTTGCAGTTTGGTCAATTGCGTCAAGCCCGAAGGGGTCGTAACCGCAGATTCCCTCTGGAGTCGTGAAACTTTTCTCCCTCAGAAGAAGGTCCATTATGTAGAAGTTTACTAGGGAGGTAAAAAAGCCCATTTGTTTTGGTTTGGCAGCACCGTTTATGCTCGTGAAGACGCCATATTTGTGATAGGGGAGAATGTGCATGCTGCTGAAGTAATCGTATATAAACCCGTAATGGTGAAGGACTTCGTAACCTGAAATTGAGACAACGATATGAGGAAATTGAAGGGGAAGTGTTCGTAGCAGGAAAATATTGATATATGATATTCGCAACTTTACGAATCCGGAATTCCGAATTGTTATTTATCGGAGAAAGTGACGGCAAAATCATTGTTTTTTTATCTGATTATTGCGTGTTACTCTCAGAAGGGATACTCAAAAGCTAGTTTGCCGAATCATTAAACTGTTATACTCGCTGCGGATGTTGAATTCGTGGCGATGAGGCCGAATTCGTTGATAAATTGCCGGGAAGGGCATAGCTGGACGTAAGCATGCATTTCCGACACCTTCAAATACACAATATTAGATTCAAAATGAGCATGAGTCACTTCGGATCCAAGTTGGTCATTTGTAATTCGCAATTTGTGAGATTTACGAAACATCGCTATCAAGTGATATGAACGTCAAAGACGACTGAAGTCTATATGTTTTGCCGCATCAAAACGACGCGAGTGGACTAAAGATGGATAATGACTGACAAATATCAGTAAGTGAATCTTGTAAACTAATAAGCAGAAGAGATGGTTGTTACATGTCAAATTATCGCACTAGGTAAAAAGGGTTAACGGTGTCGAAATGAAACTGAAATAATTTACTTTCAAAGTTGAGTCAAAAGAAAATTGATAGCTCGATGGATAAGTATCTTAGTGATTTTCGCCATGGCCACTTTGCGTGTTCTCACCTCTGTATCTCCCCGTGAACCATCCGAGCCCGTAGTCGTAGTAATAATCCATGTCAAACGTAGGTTTCACCATGTCACTATTCCACTCTGGCGGCAGCACGACTTGGGGCTCGTACACTTCCTTCAATAGTGTCGCGTACGGAACATTGTCAGCCCCGCGCATGTGGAATTCCATCCATTTCGCCATGTCTTCGGATGTGCTGCAGATACTAGCTGCCGAAAACGTACTGGAGATTTGCCTGAAAACGTATCAACAATTAGGCTCAAGTAGGCGTATTCGACGGTTCAGTACATTAGTATGATAAAGGTAAAATCAACAAAGAAAAGAAGATTTCAGCTGGTTTTTTGTGTACAGGTATCCTCTGTTTGCATGTGTGTGTCTTAATTAATTCGAAGTTACGAGTCTGTGTATATTTTCACACGCCGGTGATCTTCCCCAAGAACCATGGAGTATAGGTGAAACAAAATGGCGGCCTGTGTTGACAGTCGCGGAACGACGTCATCAATCAATCTAGACCCTGCGCAGGTCGGCTATTCTCTCACCTGACTGCGACCCAGGGCCTGGCTTCAAGCGTACCACCCTCATGTGCCTTGTAAGGCCTCGCGAAGCCTTCCCCTTCGCCTGCTTCTCCAGCAAAGGTCGTTTGCGTCATGTTGAGTGGGTCGAGGAGGCGTTTTCTGACCAGGTCCGCCCAGCGGCCGCCACCCAGTTTCTCTGCCACCAACCCGGCCAGTATGAGGAGGACGTTACTGTAGGTGAACTTAGTGCGGAATCCGTACTTTTCTTTGATGAATGGTAGATGTCTGGATACAAATAAAAGAGACTGCAATTGAGGCTGAAAACAAGATTCGTTGCCTCATATGTTCGGTAAAGCGAGTATTTCTAAATCCGTCACCTGTAACATGACTCAAAATTTCGATGCAAGCATGTTTTGCTGCAGAAAAGTTTAGAAAAGTCAAAGGTGAGGGTTCGATACCTACTTTAAGATTTCTTCTGGTGTCATAGAACTTGTCTGCCACATGCCGTTGTAGGCCGGAAAGCCTGCCTTGTGTGAGAGGATGTCACGTGGTGACATATGGAGGGTCCGGTAGTCATCATGAATATAGAATTCTGGGCCAAGGATGGTTCTGATTGGTGTATCCCAGTTAAGCCTGAAGAAGAGTAGGTATGAAGATGGTGAAAAGTCATCAGGTCGCAGCGCTGTTCCGACGGCCAGCCCAACACGGCATTATGAGGCAAAGATGAGAATTCTATCTTTGCCCGTTGTTTGAAGCTAATCCCGCAGTCTGTAGTCTGCAGGCCACTACATTCTGCCACTGCATTATGCAGTTCGTAGTTCCTACGTTTCGCGTTCCTTCGACGTGAATGTCTTCATTGGAAGGTATTGAAAACTACGCAAAAAGGGCTTGTTTTTTTATTTCGGATTATTTTCCTGGACCACCAGTAATAACGAGCGACGTACCCCTTTAATCTGCTCATCTCTGTACCACAAACAATGCTACCTCGTTAACTCGCCCTATACAGTGGCTGACTAAGTGCTGGCACCTGCGCCGCTTAGGCCCGATCTCAAGCGCTCCGTTATTTACAAACATAATGGCTTGTTTACGAATTAATATGCCAGGTAGACAACAACTCTAGCTGGGAGGTAAAAGCTTGCTAACTTGATCTGTGAACAGTACTGTTGTAAAAAAAAGATAATGTCCAAGAAGTGTCCCATAATACAACGGAAAAACACCATGACTAAAGTAACAGATCATTCTCCATTCGCAGGACCGACTCTATTTATCGGTGACGTCGTTCCGTCCCCGCTTGAATTGGCCGCCATTACGTCCGAATGGCCACGACTGACCTTTTCATCATTATAAGACTGTCAGGGCCGCCAGTCAATTTTTGTAATTTTATCCTCCAGAGTGTGTAAGAATCGATCAGTGGTCGTGGCCATTTTCAGTCCGATTACACGACCCGATCGCAACGTATTCAGATTACTGAAGCGAATCAGTTGAGAAGTGCCAAAGGAAATTTCCTTGACAAGTTTTAGTTAAAAGATGCTATAAAGTTAAAAGGTAGTAAAAAGAAGCTCGCGAAGTTTTGTGGAATGGACCCTGGTACCCAAGAAGCCTCACAAACAGACGTCTTTGAAGTATCTTTCTAAGCACAGGCTGTCTGGTTATACATGTACTGCGACCGAGGGGACTCGGAACCCTGTGGTAAGATGCATTTGAACTGTACATATTGGTTGTTAGCGAGGCCATTAACCTTGCTTTTAGTTCAGAAATATAATATGTTCCGTATCATTCATTGGGAATATCGCAAGGTAAAATATGAAAGATACCCACCTTCTTGAAGAAAGCCAGCGTCAATCAAGATGCGACCTCTTTTATACTCAGACTCTCCGTTTCCATCAAGATTTTAGGAAACACAAGGGGACAATGCATCGAAAAACTTTTAGATTAGGTTTAGTATATCTCCAGTCAAAAATGTATAACAGCAACTAAGTCAATTTGCGCAATTGTGATGAGACGGGAAAAGTTTCAATGGTGAATACGATTGTCTGGTGTTTTTGACTGCAAGGATAGAAACATATAGCGGTGGGTTATGTCCAAAAAGTTATCATTCGTGACAGCTTTCCGGGGCGAAGTAAAATGCTCTTATCATGATGAATGTGGTGACAACATCACTTATTTATAGACTTCCCACCCAAAAAATAGTTGCACATTAACCGGCAGATACAATGAATATAGACTGTTATCACGAAAGAGATTTGGAAATTTTCGCGAAACGCATGAATAAGACGACCCAAAAATGCACGGGCACCTCACCAAGGGAACCATTTTAATTCCTAATGCTTTCAATGGTATGATTTCTTAGGTCACCATTATTTCGAACAAATTTTACTAAATCTTTCAATATGGCCATGTTTTTTAACACCCAGTGACCATGAATGTCGCATCGAAACGGAACAAACAATAAACTTCTAATTCCACTGCACATCCTCTTTTCTAACTCAAGACTAATGACATTAGGCTTTAATGCATTGTGCACTGGAGTGGAATTACCATCATCAAAGTAACACCAGGAAATGAACCCAGTGACCTCTCAATTGCAAAACGCTACGCTAGGCCTTGCGCCTATCGGCTAACATCAAAAGCTATGTAATAATTGGTCACAACCTTCCTTGCTATTGCAAATCCGGCTACCAAAGTATCCACATTTAAAAACTACCCCATTTCGCAACGTAAAATGTCAACTAATCTCAACATAAAACCTCGTCGGCAGACTGCGTACACCAATAATGTAATACATATCTAAACTCTCGCATCTTAATACTTATGGCGAAATGCCCACCCTCTCTCTCCAAATGTAAAGCCGGATTTCACTCTCCATGGCAGCTAGCAATATTGAGACGATCCCTAAGTTATAATGTACATATAAACTGGTCATTTTTCAAGACCTATATCGGCCGGCATGACTGGTTGTAAAGTCGCCAATAACGGCGCTCATGATGCAATTATAGATAATGCATTGAACACCCTTTCAATCAGTCATAAAGTTTAATCAGACAGATTTACATAAGATCTCATGTTCTCATTGTCCATCGATCCCGAGCGCTGTTTCATTCTCCGAGCAGACATGATATCCAAGCATTATTCTCTCTGCCAGTATTAGCTTTCATTTTTTTGACGTCACTGTACATTGTACATTGCGTACGTAGTGTAACCAGACTGAAAATGGCCGCGACCACATTGGTGATAAAACGACAAAAATGCATGTCGTTTGAAATAGAATTGTGTCAACTACACTATTTTACTACATCATTTTAACCATGTCACAAACTGTCGTGTGAAAAGCCGGGAAGGACTCACGTCATCAAATCTAGACTTCCGGTCCTGCGCAAAGAGGCAGGTTCTGGTAAATCTGAGTCAAAGCGGCAGACTCAGGCATACATGTTGGCTTGGTTCACAAATTTTCATATTTGTTCATCTTTTCTTGATGGCCAAGTAAAATGGTGTTTTGGATACTTTTAATGCGATTAATGTGTCGACGTACATAAAAAATACGATGAACGCTAATAAAAGGCAAAGACACTAAACCCACAAAGGGGTTTACAAGGTATGTCTTAACAGTAATGTAACTCAATATTGTACACTGCCTGAATGAAAAATTAAAAAGAAGTACGAAAGCTGGAACATTGTAGAGTTCTGTCGCCAACATCCCTTCAAGCTACTTTCTGTAGAAAGAACATTGAGCAGTGTTTTCTGGGATAAGTTTTAAGTTTATTACAATCGAGATTTCAGACAGGTGTCGTGAGAAATTCTCGCCATAAAAATACCATTTCTCTGTTCATTAGCTCCTCCGGAGGCAGTTTCCGTTACGTTACGGTTAAACGGAGAAGACGCCGGAAGTGCGGAGTTCTTAAAGAGGTTAAAAACAACAATATTCATCGTATTTTCATTATTGGAGAAAAAAATTGCATCATAGGCAATTCATTTACGCGTGGCGTCCCTTATGTTTTGAGAGACGTCCAATATATCCACTTATGATTACGCCCTAATATAATTAACGCCCCCCCCCCCCCTGCGCGAAATGCACACACAGTGATGTTAGTAATACAAAAATACAAATAGACTTGCGCCATTATAACAGTTTGGTACACGAATCAATACAACTACATGTACATGTATACATTATTAGTCCTGAGCAGGTTTATAAAGTTCTATATAGGACCTCAAATCTGCGTTAATGACATCTCTGTTGACACAAACTCCCGTATAATGAGATCTAACAGACCTCCAAGTGAGGGGAAATACCCCCTAAAGTGATTATGGCCGGTGAAATTCATTTACATAAGATCATCAATAATAATTCGTATTATCTCTTCACCATGTTTGATGGAGTGAGTCTGATCGCGGGATTGGTCACGTGTAGTCAAGCCGCCGAGTATCCTACTGAAGGCGGACAGTCGTTGGCCAAGGTTCGGACGACTGTATTTCCGTCAAGTTAACCTGCATTCGCCATCTTCTTCGGAGTGCGAAGCTGATTTTTAGTACGAATTCTCTGCAGGCCTTTATCATCGTTCCAGAAATTTCTCGATTTGCGTTCCCAATATTTATAAAACCTGAATAAATATCCGCAGTATTTATTCGCATGCCCCTTATCATCCCTGACGGCTGTTTACAGCGGACGGGTACTGTAGACTACAACATTTTTGCGGGTGCTTTAATTTCGCGGAATTCGCAATAACCAGGCTCGATTATCGAATAATAAAGACCGCAAAAACTTTATTTTTATTAGAAAAACACAAAGAAACAGTAAACTGGCAAAAATACAATTCATTAAAATTGTATTTTTTGCAGATTACAGTTTCATGGGTTTTTCGTGATAAGTTTTGAAAATATGATTTTTCAGAAATTTTCTCGAATCTCAAAAATCGAAAAGCGCGAAACTCTGGTAGTTAATGGTACACTACACAGGTACTGTAATGACAATACAACGTACTCATCATATGCGTTTTGTTAAGAACCTCCACGGTACGACGACAACGGCGTGAGTGTACACACAGGTTTGTATCTTGAGGGGTCATCGCCAATTACCCGAGATATTAACGCCTGCCAACATTGACGCACATAATTCACGATGATATGATAACGGTGATAAATTTCTGGCCTATATTTTAGACCCGAAATTCGTACATCAATAATTTTATACATGACATCCTTCCGCATGCAGTTCTTTTTTTATCAATTACTGGATAACAATAATTGTATTGGGCTGAAGAACCGATATTTTACACCAACAAAATCAGGCATCTTTTCAGTTCCCATTGTGTTTCCGACACGTACGTACCCGACAAATTTGCCGACCAAAACACCTTCGTAGATTCTTGCGGTGGTTTTTTCGCTGACATCAATTTAAAGGTTGCGCATCATGACGACACCCGCTCTGTTCAAATTCAAGTGTGTCTAGTGACTACTAAGATTGCCATCATATTGACGCAGGTCATATTGATAAACTACATTTGACTGTAAGATTGTGATTATCACGTTCATTTGCCCCAATAGCATTCCGCGAAGATGACGTCACTGCAGCTGCTGCCCTCTATTTCCCCATCGCTGAATTACAGGCAATGTCGGACAAACATGCGGTTTCGTAATGGATTCAGGCTTTCTAACTAGGGCAGTTACATTCAATCTGGCACATGCCCGAGTGTTGGAAATACATGTACTACATAATTGTTCTGAATATTTCTCTCTCTGACTCTATGGTATCACTCATGCTAAAAACATATAGGATCAAAGATAATTGACTTTGCAATAAGCTCAAATGCGTAGAAATAAGTGTCGATGTCCGACTGCCACGTGACTAAAACGTCATCAATATCTTATTCAAATGACCTTGTGAGCTATAAATAGTAACGTCGCGGAATGCTATTGCTGTTGAAGTTGAAGTCGGAGAGAGAAGTGCCGAGATCGTATCGCCGGTCGAGCTTTTCCTACTGCAAGGTTTCAGGACAGACCGGCGTTAAATTATTGTAAAATTGGATGAAAACCTATATCGTACTTGATATATATATGTTTTATAAACCCAAAACTTTAACTTTTAACTTTTATGTTCACGTCCGCGAAAAGGAATACTCGTAAGGTGCTAACTGAGAATTCCGACTTTGGGGAAATCATCAACAGACGATGTGCACTCATCAGGTGCTGAAAGCCGATGCTCATGGCATCCATCAAGACTCCCATATCGTCTGATTATAACGATGTGCAGGATATTGGCGAACTTAACATCTTTCGAGAGGTAATAATGATGTTTGAAATAGACTTGGGTTAAAGTGGTCAAGAGGCAAATTCTTCCAGACTCTACTCTGAAGAGATTAGGAGTTAATGTTCGCTTCTCCAGCATGGCATGCATACATGTAATAACCCCTCATACATTTTCCATCGATGGTTGAAGCAAACAGGGCCAGTGACACTTGGGGAGGGGCATTTTACACCGGCATGTCATACTTCTACGCACTATAGCTTATACCTTAGTCCGTCACCACTACAACAGAGACGAACGGACTTGATGAGCACTTTTTCAAGAAAGAACATTTATAACTTTTAAGACTCCTACACCGGAACAAATCCCACTTCTACAGACTCAGTCTGTTAGCAAATTGTATCGCACGAGAAATTCCAAACAGACCGTAGACAAAAACTAAACTATCTAATAGGAACACATGTTAACCACAGTCAGTATCAAGGTTCCGGGTATCATTCAAGCCGAGTTGTAACAAGTTCCTGCAATCAGCTAACATCTAGCAGTTGTAACTGTCAGGTGATACTGGGGACAGTCTCAACACAAAGAAGTCCTTTTCTGGCGGAGGAAAGTACAATATGTAGTAGCCAAATTGACCCACGTCGACAGAAAGCCCTTCCCAGACAGGAGGTCATTGCTGAAGGCCCGATTCCATAAAGTGTTTCTTTCAGGCAGCGGTTGCCGGGGCTGCTCAACCGTACTCACACTGATCTTAATAGAGGGTTTGAAAAAACTTGAAAACTTTTTCGTCCCGCACCAATATGAACCCCGCAGCAGAAGTTTGGTGAAATGAAAAACCCTTATGGTTGTTGAGAGTTACCTTGCTAAAAAAAGGGGGTTTCCATATCTGTTTTGGTCAAAAAACAATCGAAGCTTTTTCAAACGCTCAAAAACCTTATACATTTGTACATGTAATTCATAAGGGTGTACATTTAGCTTTAGCGGGCATTCCGAAAGTCAAATTACCCGCTTGAGCGTTTGGTCTGGGTCGGGAGTACCGCGGCATCAAAAGACGCCAAACCCCGACGGCATTTTCAAATGTGAGCCGAGTGCAGTTTTGCCACGACGGCAGTGGAAATACGCCTATGGTCACTCACGGCAGGAACTGGAGAGGATCACCAGAGATAAACGTCGTCTTAGGAAAGTCGTTCGCTGTCTACTCAGAGGCGGGAGCAGAGGGCTTATGTAAAGTACATAAGTGCTTAGAAGACCGATATGACCGTCAACAAAAAGGGAAACCGATAAACTGCAGAAGAAATGGCATTCGCGGACGGTTTTGTGTTATAAGAAGCCGTTAAGTTTGATAAATTATCGTTTCTTGCGGGATTGAAAAGGTTAGATCCAGGGTGCAGTGTTTATGACATATCGCATCCTTTTCTTAAGTACGAGGTTAAGTCAAGGAATACAGATATGGTGTATTCCTTTAGCTCTTGCTTTTAGCTTGATTGAATTGTGTTACGGCCCCTCGCTTAGCGCCGTATTTCTTTACCAGCAGCATCCATCAACACAGACCTTCGCACCGCACGAACTGGTAAAGCGAATGAATGAACGGGCGCAGCATGAAGGAAACGTAAAACATCGATCTGCCAGTTTTTACTTCCATACTCCGCGTTCCAATGCTTTTTATGGGGTTTTTTTCAAACCGCGGGTTGGACCAATATTTTGTTTTGGACGATGTATGGAGCCGGCCATGAATGACCATGCACAGCGTGAACTAAAATGTAAATGGAGCTAAGAATCAAATATCCAAACCTTGATTCGGCTAATGTGAAACTTTCACGGTTTGAATCCAAACTGCAAGCACCGCTGGCGACCACTAGCACTGGCAACAGCCAATGTGAACATCCTATACCATCCATGCCAGACTCTATTATACATAACCAGCCAAAGGGTGCGAAGAGACAGTTTGTGGTTGGGGAGATTAGCCTTGGCTCTGGTCGAGTATAAACCAGAGCAAGGAAGGAAGAAATATCAATAGATATACATGTATAGTGTTTTTCAGATATATCTGGCCATAGGTACTTGGCTGACCTCTGGCTAAAGGTATATGTACTTGGCTGACCTCCTGTGGTCGGGTCACATTCCTGAGTTCAATTGAGTATCATCGGCCAGAAAAATATGAAAAACACTGTCCGACATTTCGTCTATTTGCTCTTGGCACTTTTGGCCTAACGACCCCCATGCAAGTTGTTTCTTGGGGGTCGATGTTATCAAGATTTGCCCTGATAACACATTTGATAAGACAACAGAGCAATGGGAATTTAGGCCCGGGTACGCGAGGGCTTTGTTTGAAGCCGATAGACCGCCTAGGCCTGAATTCTTCTAACTACGTGTACGAGATAAAATAACGCAACGGGTTATTTTCGATCAACTGGAATCTAGATGTGTTACAATGCGAGCTTGACTGTATATATAACCTGCCGATTCTCATTCGAGTCTTTAATTCCCGCCTTTAATTCTCACAGCAATTACCATCACAATGTCGAAGCTATCACTCTCTCATTATAGGGAAAGAGGCTAATAGAGTTATCGCGAGGTCACACGGTGTTGAGAGATCTTTATAACACACCAATTCCCCGGGTTAAGGCCTGGCAGCGTGATGCCCAGTGGCTCGCCCAGGACCACGCTAAAAGTGCGCATAACCATGCTCTGCGCTGTGAAGGCATTCTTTTAGAATGTTCCAACAACTTTCATCAATAAAATAAGACATTTGATTGTTTTTCTCGCTCGTTTGCGGGGAGCTTCATGCCGATTTCAGCGCCAAGCTATAGTTGTAGGTAACCGGGCCAACGGGCTTTTTATCCTGTCTTCAATGAGTGATTTATGTGTGTATTTATAGATGATTTGTTTTAAGCGCTCAGACAAAGGACGATTATACTGATTGAATTATCTTCATTTCCTCTGTTTACCTGGCAACTATCACTTTTTCTCTATTTTGGACACCCTTTGGGACTGCCTGTCCTTAATACAAACGTGTCCTGATTCAAGGGGTCATATTGAACGAATCCTATTTGGGACCAAAGTCACAATCTCGAAGAGAGACCAAGTTTGTGTCCTGCGAAAAGAGATGTCAGCTAAGAGAGGTTCACTGCACATAATTTGGAACTAAATAAACAAGCAAGGTCAGAGAAGCTAATGACTGTTGGGCTATTAAAGTGAGTGTCTGTAACTTCCGCGAGAATTAGGCGATATTATCTGTTTGACGTGTTAATGAACACCGAGAGGTATCCAATTGTCATGGCGAGGCGAGAGACATCACAACCAGACTAACTCTTTACCATTCACGCCGAGAAAAGTAAACTATATCACCAAATACTGCCTGTATGTGGTCTTCATCGATCGACTTAGTTCCTGTCATTATAAGTACTTCACTATTCGCTTCTCATTTATTAATTGGTAAGTTTTAATTGCGGTGTTTGCACTGCATAAGAAGGACCACTAGTGGCGAATAGAGACGTGCATATCGGATATACTTTTTAAAGGGCCAACATTGGCGTCGAATTTAGCTGGTCAGGGGATAATATCCCTAATTGCCACCATGCGCCACCACCCTGAAGTATCAAACTACAGCTCATCTCTGACTGAGTGGCTTTAGCTTGTATTATAAGGCGGTTTTTGACATGACTTGCAAATTTCAAAATTCAGCCCTGCCCAAAGTCACCAACCAACAATTTGGCCACCTAGCTACTGCCTATACACCTTTCCAGAAATGGGGCGCTGAGTGTCCGAAATAGTGATGTCATAGGGGGAAACTAGGCCTTATGGTGGAGGGACAAAGGAGATAGTCATGGTTGACCAACACACTTGAATGCCTTTAATGACGGACAAGGGGGAAAAAGTTAGTTCCAATGCAAGCCACCAATTTCGGGAAGCATGTATGGAACCCCCTTCAGCAAGTGTACACTGAAGCATGCATCTCATGTTTGGAAAGCAAAATAACTATCGACATAATATGTTGTTTTTGCCAGACAGGAATTAACGAGTTTCTTACATAACTTAGCGGATCAATGAAAGGGTGCTAACTAGCCGTCTCTTAAATGCGGTCCTAAACATAACAATTGATCGCGCAAGAAATAACATTACAAACTACTGGGAACGTCATTTGCCATGTAATGCATCGGCATACGCTTTCATCTCTGGCCTTCAGCATATTGAACACGGTAATGGCTGGCAAGGCATATAAAAACATCGGAAAATAAGCCAGTGCACTGCTAACTTTCAGGAGAGTGCAGGCCCTGGTGTTTCTCCAACACTAATTCAAGTGTGAGTTAGTCATAAACAGATATTATACCTGCGCTAATGAGTGGTTGGAAGAGAATAATCATCGACAGGACCGATTTCTATTTAGACTTGCATTACCGAAGGGAGTCTTCCCTATGTTCCCCGAGTCCAATGTTCCCTGTGTTCTAGTATGTTCCCCGCCGAGGTGTCCTATAATGTTCCCCGAAGCCTATGATCCTCGGGTTCTATCTTCCCCTATACGACAAATTACGAAATTTATGGTTTGTAAAGAGGTATCAGTTTTGCAAAATGCTTGGGATATTGCTGGGCCTTGGTTCACAGACAATGGCTAAACCTAGACTGTAGGCTGTAGGCTGTAGGCTGGTCTCTCTGTATTACTTGCCTCTCTGCACCCAGGTGTATAAATGGGTACCGGTCAGAAATGCACAGATTATAGCGCTGGTTGAGCAGCTCATCTGTGGTCTACTGAAAGGTTTCAGGACAGACCGGGGTTAAACTGAAAGTCGGATGATAACCTATATCGTAGTTGATATCAGACTATAAACCCTAAACTTTTAAAACTTTTTTTTATATGCCGATCACAGCGTTAGTAAACCATTACATAAAGAGGTGATTAATTAGAAACATCGTATACCCTGTGCAATTAGGCACGTATCATAATTACACCTGACACAAATTCCACCCTCTTCAATGACTTCTGTCTAATTATAATACTCATTTTTGTGTGCGATAGGCTTTATTACTCCATACATCGAGCACGAGATTTTTTCACTTCGCGCCCGAACTGTTGTCAAGGAAGACAGCTAGCTTCTTGCATTTGGTCCACGGCCTATCAGGTCATACTTAATTGGTGATCATCGTGCCACATATCAGAGATATGATGAAAATATGCGTGTTCGATCGCCATGACATTTGTCACGATTGCTCAAGACTACCCGCCAACACAGGCCACACTGGTAAATTTCAGTGTTCTTTATCACCAAGGGTTTTCTGTCACTGATGGTGACTGATGTAATATTCGCATAAAATCCCGCACCAATCATTCAAAAGCGGACAACGAGAAAGTTTCCTTTTGGGTCACGGGACATCTTGACATGTGATAAGAGTCGCATGTGACCAATACTTGCACGTCACGCTTCTTGGCGCTTTTTTGCACTTGCAGTAGGCCTATATATAGTGTCCTATAAATCATCTTATCTTATTTGAAGAACCCATCCTGACTCTCACTATCGAGCTCCACAAACCCATGACGGATTCCATCAATTTTTCCTGTTTTCTCGGCACAGTCTCAGCGCGTGCCCCAATTACAGCGCTGATATGAAAACTTAAAGAGGGCAAAGGTCAACGCCAATCGCACGTGAGTGTGTGATTTAGCGATCTCAAAACATTGCGGGTCAAGATGCCGATACTCGGACGTCACGGTTCTTGACGCTTTTTTGCAGTCAAACAATAGAGTTGCAGTATAGTGACCTATAAATCGTGTCATCTTATATGAAGTAACCGTATCATTGAAAAAAGGGCGACCTTATTCGCTTACAACAGCCAGTTTACGAATACGATCAGATATGCTGCGTCTGTTTTAGACGGGTGCTTCTAAACTGAAAGGTAGAAAATGTCCTCTGCGCCGCGATGATTTTTTTCTGAGTTTTTTTCACTGTCCATTCGTAGTCTACTATTTTTTCATTACCCTCCCTCGGTTTAGGGAGAGAGTTTCATTTTCCTTTCACCCGACAAACGCATTGGAATGATCAGTAGCCCAAAATGAAAATCTTTTGGCTCTACCATTGAGACTGAGTTCAATTAAAATTGACAGCTAGACTTCATCGCTGTAGGCCTAAGAACATTAAATGGTGATGGTGTATTAACCACTTACCCCCTCTCGTGAAGCAGATCAGCCAACAGAGTAGAAGTGAACGCTTTGGTCAACGACGCCACACAAAATTTGGTCCCGCTTGTAACTGGAAGTTCAGCCTCCAAGTCTGCATACCCGTATCCTTTAGAGATAATGGTCTCACCATCCTTTACAATGGCTATTGAAAGTCCTGGTATTCCCTTACACTTAATGATATTCTGAATGAACTCGTCCACGGACTTTATATGCTCCCATGACTTTGCCTCTAAAATACCTAAGACGCAAAGCCCTAAAACGCAAGCGTACGTTATCCGATCCGGCCGCATCGTGCTCTCCTTCTGAACTGGGCGCTCGGAGTTTCGATTCGCGGCTGTTGATGAAGTTAGACAGCTCTGGGTCAAACTCCAATGAGGGAACGCGTGTGAGTCAATACTCCGTAGATAAATGAGTGAAATACCTTATCCTTGTTGACATGTTTTGTTGAAGTACGTCATTGCCGTGTCCTCATGTGATGGGCACGCGCGAGGTCCGCGCATCGTCTGTCTGTACCGGGCGCCGCAGGTGATAAGCGGGCACATGGCGTGGGAAGCTGCATTCTCCAAAGCAGACATATATAATAGTTTAAGTGTTCAACAATAATCTCTCTGCCGGTATTAGCTTCCATGTTGGATTAGTCAATGTACATTATACATTGTGATCGCGCAGTGTTATCGGACTCAATAAAAATGGCCGCAGCAACCAGATTCGTATATAACTTTCGGGGTGAAATTACAAAAATGTATGTCGGCGAAATAAAACGGATTCAACCAAACAGTTTTGAATGTATCATTTTAACCAAGTCACAAACTTTCGCGTGACTGGAGGCAATCATGAAATGGCGTATAGTCTTGGCCTTTTGGCGGAAATGGTGGCGGCCATTTCAGGCAGGGGCGGAAATTCGACATTGTTTAAACAAAGTTCCAGTCCCGCGCAAGGAGGATGGGCATAAACAGATGTGCTCAGTGTACAGTTAGTTATTGATAAAAATATGCAAGCCCTTGTTTTTGGTGGCAAATCGTTGAACTCCTCACTGTCAAGTTGTGAAGATAGCTGCCGCATGATGCGCCATAATGAATGCGAATCAATGGTTCTTTGCTCCACGCCACCTCACTCGGTGTTGGGAGCAGCAGAAGAAATACCATCAGGACTGTTGATAGTGATCATGATTAAATATACAAGCCTTTGTATTTGTCAAACAACTAGTTATCTACTTGTGAAGATAGCTGCAGCCTGGTATATTAAAGTGACGATAATTATAATCGATATACAATACAAGGCCAATGAAAGTTGACTGATGAAAATGTTGTCATTTTGAAAATACTCTTTCCCTTCTATAAGACCAGTGACAAACGTTTCCTTTCTTGCCTCATCGATGTCTTCAGACAAGGTTTTCTCATCTTTTAACTTCAGAGAGTGATGTATTCCGATGTCCTAATCTCAGTCCAGAACATATGGCGGAATATACATGCGAGTGTCGGTGGCCGCACGGAAGTTTTCTCCCGTGCTAAGGCCACCTTCCCTTCAGAGAGGCTAATCGAGCAGAAACAGATTGCGGCACAGCCGATATTTCGGCCATTTATCTCTATAACAAGAGACGACGGGTTTTTTTTAAATGCCATCTTTTCTCTCGGCGTCTTTGTATATAGAGTATTGCATGTCATACATACAGGGATCATTTCACTATTTATAATCAAACGTGTGTTTTATTTTTTCGTCCTTTTGACCCATCTTGACGACAGACAAATTTGAAATGCACTAGAGGGAGAAGATACATTTGAAATGTAATGGATAACGCGCGTTTTCTTCAGGTCGAAATTCCCGGCCTTAATCACATCACTAAAAAGGGCTGTTTCTATGAATCAGAACACTGAAATATGAGAAACACTGACAGATGAGAAACACTGACTACTAGTAACACCGGGACGCATTATATAGAACCAACCCCACATATTCGATTGCACTAGTCTCATGGAAATCGATGATGATTTGCAGCGTGACTTTGTGATGAAATTTTGCTGAACGAAATGTGTCAGCGGGCAGATCATTCTATATGCATCATCTCCGGCTTAAACACAAAATTCGACACAATTCGGATGAATGATAATTGCAGTAAGAAAAAAGACTTCGCAAGTATTTGAAATCGAAGGTAAAACATGTTTTAATTGACACGCAGTACATCGCGGAACGAGTCTGTTACCAGAAATACATGAGGGACGACATCTTCACCCATTATGGCATGCCAACTTTTGCCTCCGCAGATAATATTTCTTTCCTTTTAGTTATTGTAGAAGATGTGAAAGTAACAGAGGTGTTAGTATTACAATGTATAGACCCGTGTATTGGATAAGACCTGAATTTGTTTAACTGCGTAGAGGGCTCGGTTGCTATTGACCTCCAGGCTTGGTGTAAGTTTGCTTTTAAAGGCAAGACAATTACAAACAGTACTCTAGTTTCGCACGCCTAACGTTCACTGCAGTAAGCCAGTGTATGTGTACATTTT
Organism: Lineus longissimus; assembly: GCF_910592395.1. Lineage (NCBI taxonomy): Eukaryota > Metazoa > Nemertea > Pilidiophora > Heteronemertea > Lineidae > Lineus > Lineus longissimus. Next base: position 18,772,703 of record NC_088315.1, read on the forward strand.
GGTAGGCCCAAGACGGGAGTAAGTTTCTTGATTGATTGACCAGCAGAAGGCCTAACATTTCCCCCATTACGGGCCTAGAAATGTGTACTGTATACAACTTTCCAGAAATGGGGAGCCGAGTGTCCGAAATAGTGATGTCATAAGGGGAAACTAGGCCTTATGGTGGAGGGACAAAGGAGATAGTCATGGTTGACCAACACACTTGATTGCCTTTGATGACAGACAAGGGGGGAAACGTTAGTTCCAATGCAAGCCACCAATTTCGGGAAGCATGCATAGGCTGGCTGGACGTTAGAAGTGAGAAACTAGAGTATATTGTCTGTAAACAAAGCCCGCTCGTATACCTAGGCCTGAATTCCCATAGTTCCACTGTCTTATGAAAGGGTCATCAGGGCAAATCTTGTTCACATCAACCCGCACGAAACAGCTTCCGTGGGGATCGAAAAGCCAAAATACGGCAACGGCAAATAGACAATGAGTGGCTGGCGCAAAATCCACCGCCCCTCCGCCTAAATCTAGTTCACTGTTTTTTCTTGTGGCTCAGATACATGTTAATTAGAAGTAAAAACTGCCGTAGAGTTATTATGCACGCAAATTTGCTGAAACTTGGCATTCATTGTACATGTATCTGTATATCAGTCTACCAAACGGCATTGTTGAAATTTATATTCGCTGTGTATTTACAAAATTTGAAATTGTGGTTTAATTTTCAATTCTTTAAACGAACGGAGTGAGGCCCTTAAGGTAAAGGGTGTCTCAAAACCACACTTCGCGTGTATATAGCAATCAAACCTTAACAATCCAGCGAATAGAGGGTTAATCAGTTAAGCAGGGGATGGTGCCAGTGCGATCATTTTGATAAATAATGGAATCAAAAGTCAACATTAAGAACATTTTATTGCCACTTATATTCGGAAATGACAGGAAAAAGTAAAATTCTTTGTGTTCTCCATAAATAAGTAGGCCTACTATTGTAATAGGAGCTGTTAGTTTGTTAGCATAACCTAGTATCTCTTTAAGGTTGCTGCTCATGTTTTCAGTGTACATGTTCTCTGCCGCGTTCGTACGAGTAGCCCTTACCGCGCCAACAATTCATGCATCATAAAGTCGCACGCGAGTTTCTGAATGGAACCCTATTGCGGGCTCTATTGTCCGCATGTTCATCAGGCCGTATCTCGCTGACTGATCTGCGCCAGACTTATGAACAGGAAATCAGGAGGTTAATATTCACCGCCAGAGAAAATGTAAAAAGTAAGCCGAACCGTTGGTCGTGTGAAATCCCCTTTTTAATATATCCTCTTTTTATAAACAGTGTTCATCGGATACGAATGATAGCTTACATCAACTGACTTATCTACGGTGGCTGGGGAAAGGACATCACTTTTTTTCTCAACATGAAACATTTTTTTTCAACATGAAAATATTTTTTTTCAACATGAACCTTTTTTTTCAAGAAATATCTCGAGCGATCGAGCTATTTATCTCGAGCGGCCGAGTTATTTAGCTCGAGCGATCGAGATATTGCTTGAAAAAAAAATTTTCATGTTGAAAAAGAATTTCATGTTAAAAAAATCATGTGATGTCCTTTCCCAGCCACCGTACGGTTATGACTTTTGAACACCCACTTTCCTGGTTTACTCGATAGAGGCGCCACTGTCTAAGCGTGAAAAACATGACAAATCCAACAGTCGTTGAAGTATGCACCGAGCATTATCCGTGAGTTATCTAGTGAGGTTTCGCAACCATCCGGTTAGGCCCTACGACGACGTTTATCTATTGTTCGGGTGAACTCACACAAGAGATAAACGTCGTCGTAGGGCCTAAACTGGTGGTTGCGAAACCTCACTAATAGTTTTTCACGCTTAGACAGTGGCGCCTCTATCGGGAAAACCTGGAAAGTGGGTGTTCAAAAGTCATAACCGTACTGATCAGACTTTCGTGAAAAATATTTACAATTCAAAGTGAATTTAATGAACACACGTACAAGTTGGGAGCGCAAGCAAAATTTCCCAAACGCCGTTTCTCTTAATCCTTTCGTTATATTTCGGTGCTATATGCACAGGCCCTTGAGTACATGTATTTCTATGCTAGCCTAGTTCCTGGGCTTATACCCCTATTTTACGCCTTCTACCCCTATTATAAATACATGTACTCAAGGGCCTGTGCTATATGTCTACTTTTTAATAAAGATTTTTGTTTAAAATTATTTCATTGTTTCTTCATCAGTGTGCTACAATCTACTTGACCAAATTAGAGTTAAACTATATAACTTGCATTGTATTTCCAAATTGAAGACGTCGGTGCAGCGCAAGAATTAAAGAATTTTTTGAAAAATTAGAGCAAGCTCCACAAATGAAATATACACTGGGGGCGATAGCATCAGCCAACAAACTGATTTGGGAATCACTGTCTATGTATAATTTTTTTAAATCCACATTTTTTATGCACCGCGATATAGACACGCTTAGACCCGGTGTAACAGTAACAAATGCCCCCCCCCCCCCCCCCCACCCTGGAAAAAGTGTCCGGCCCTATTGTATTCTGCAATATGGTTCTATAGAGACTCTGACCGTCAATAGCTCAGAGATTGAAGCGCATAATAGAATCCTTTGTTTCCCGGGCATGCTATCCTAGGACATTTTAAACTTCTACACCGGACGCCGGCCTACAGCGTAGCGGATTGTAGTCTATTTGAATGGGCTACACGCACGTTTACTTATTGTCCAATCAGAATTGTCGGTGGATCACGTGACATGCTGCAAAAATGGCTGGCAAGCAGGAACTGAGTTTTTTTGCAGGAGAGGTCTCGTGACCGCAAAACATGGAGAGATGGGGACCTTAATGACCACCGGATACACCGATATATAAATAGAACAAAGTTTGAGCCCCAGATTTAGACATGCCACGTCAGCCATGAAAATCTGAACTTGAAGAAGTTGATGACTTTGCCCTAGAAAGTTATAGTCTAGGACTTGATTTTATTTACCTCAGCCCATATTATGGTAACATTAGACGTTCTCCAATTTTCGGTAAAACCCATTCTTTTCTCAATGATATAGAAGAGAATTTTACTTCCTTTCCAGAAATTCGCAATTTATAAGGCAAAAAACAAAAATTCTTTGAATTCGTTTGAAAGTTGCCTCTTAGGTTCACAAGTGCAATTTTTTACATTGGCCAAAATATAATTTTAAAAAGTCTCGAAACAGGAATAATATCCTGGTTGAGGTTTTTTTCGCCTAAATCAAATAACCTTCTCAGTGCAAAACACCTCCAACACTAAAGGTGTGGAAAAAGAACATATTTGGGGTAGTAAGATCTTGTTTTAGATCTGTTAATTTTTTACAAAATTGCTTTTGCGAGAAGGGCAATGAATTGAGACGGAAAAAGAGATGACGTGATGTTGAGTGGTGGTCAAGGGTAAAAAAATCGCCCTGCAGACGAGCGATAAAAAATGGAAGAGGAAAAGAACGAACACATCGAAGATGGTCTCGTCATCAATCGAAGAATTCTTTCCATGATTTGCTTTTTGAATGTCTCGTAAGGACAGACGATGGTCAGGTTGGAAAATAAGGTCCTTGTGAAATCACGTGGCGAAATTCTGTGTCAGAAATGAGCGCAGGTCATTACATAATTAAAAATTAGATCAACGCACCATCGTGGCTGTCTGGATTTTTTTTACATGACGACAAACAAGCGATTCATTCACCTGATATTTACTTTTTGACTCACGTAACATTTGTGCCATGAGTTTTGGGTAATGACTGACCTAATGACGACAAGAACTTCACAACCCTATGCCGATGACGGATTTTGCATCATCTCATCGCTAAATGTCAAGTTCTGCCACAACAATATTCTTTAAAAAAGGTGTCTGCAAACCATTTTTTAATGCAATGGTACTTGCCAGTGACAGTCCGCACAAATTCAGTGATAACATCTTTTGAGTTATAAAGGTCAGGCTTTAAGATTTACGATGACGTCATAGGTCAATGAAAGACATTTAGACAATCGTGACATTTGTCAAATCAGCATGTCATCAATATTAATGAATCATGCGTGTCCATGTTCACCACTGAGAAACGGCAACAGACTTCCCGCGAATCTCCCAACTGAAACCATTGCGCGTGCGGGAGAAATCAAAGTTTACATCTCATTACTTTGTTCGGACACTAAAGACAGAAATGCGATATCAGCCGTTTGAGAACCTGAAAAGGCTCCATCGATGTCAAGGCATCGTCTCACCACGGTGAGAAAGTTGTCAGGTGAATGTACAACCATGTAAGAACCTTGTCTGGAAGTGGCCGCCTTCAGTCTGAGGCGGGATTAACTCGGAGAGGTGGTTGGCCTTGACTCAAAGGGGTGGAAGAGACTCCCTGGTGATATTCCAAGCACTGACCTCTCAATAAGGGACACCCTTGGGGACTGATAAATGTTGTCCTCAATAGAGATACATGTATGTCCTGATAAAAAAGATCAAGTTTTTTTTATTATCATTAAAACATATTTTTAGGTGCCTTTATCAACGAATTGCTCAAAGGCACCTTACAATCTAAGAAACAATGTGCTCAAAGTACTAAAATACAGCAATAAAACAATTTAGGACCACATGATTAAAAACGGATTTAAAAATTTAATTTAATTTAAAAAGATAGGTTTTCAATGCCTTCTTGAAGATGCCCAGGTCAGCTGTCGATCGGATGGACAGAGGAAGTTCATTCCACAGCCTTGGGGCCGAAGCCCCTAAAAGATCTCCCTCCACAGACCGTCCTATGGCGGGGGACCTTGAGTTTATACTCCCCCGCAGAGCGGAGTGCTCTGCCAGGCCTGTGGAAGGAAACCAACTCCGAGATGTAAGGAGGGGCTGTGGAATGAAGGGCTCGAAAGGTATGGATGAGAACTTTGTACCGGATCCTAAACTTCACGGGCAACCAATGTAGGTCGATCAGTACAGGTGTTATGTGGTCAGACTTTTTAGTACGAGTGATCAAACGTGCCGAGGCGTTTTGAACTTTCTGTAGGGATTGCACCAGTTGACCTGAGACACCATCAAGAAGAGCATTGCAGTCGTCGAGTCTAGATGTTACCAGACCATTGACAAGTGACTTGGTTGCATCGGCAGGCAAATAACTCCTCTTTGAATGGATTTTGAATGGAACTGACCAATCTAGAATCGAAATGATGTCCTTTTTAGAAAGGGTGTCATATTAACATTGGTGTCGGTTTATAAGGGAGGTTCCAATGTTGTTTCAAACCGTGACCGCACTGCAGACCTTCATGAGATAATTACATGTATTCTTAAAGTTCGTTGCGGTTTTTTATTGACTGGCCGATATTTTTTTGTGAAGTATGATAGTTGACATATATTTGCACTTCAACCGTTTTACGGCACTTGAAAACTCTCGTAAAGGTCGTCCAACAACGTATTATGCCGAATTGAGACCCAGACCGATTAGTCATTGGTTTTTCTCAGGTGATAATAGCCCTCAAGATGATTATTAACAAATTCTGGGAATTCATACCTATTTTTTTGTCTGTAGTGCTATAAAAGGGGACCAGCTCGTGTCTCCTTCATTCACCATCGAGACACCGCAACAGACGACGACAATTTCATCATCTGCATACGACTAGACTCCCGCATCTATTCAACCAGCAAAAATGGTAAGTTGATTTTTTGATTTTTTGATCACCGTCCCCCAAAGTATGTGTTTCCTTATTGAGGGCGAGGGGTCTTTCTCGGGACGCCCGGATAGACGAGAGAAACAGGCGTAAATTCGGAAGGGGAAAAACACTGCATCAAGATTTGCCAATATTGCCTCTGGGGATTCAGGTTTTTTTTTTATACCGGAGCGCCGATTTAGATATGTGTCGCCCCATGCACCCCCTTTGCACAGTTTTTTTAATCCCACGGATTGATGTCTTGTAGGAGCATGTTGTTGTCTGTTCTCAAGAGAGGTAGAATGTTTGGACTCGAGACATTTTTAGTACAAAAGGACAAAATCAATATCTGAAGTCATGCAAAATCATACGTTATTACATACTGGCAAGAAAAGTATCATCGGAGTTTACACCTTAAAGGGGTATGCCATTCGTACTTACTGTTGGTCCAGGAAAATAGAAATGCAGTTATATACAATGCCGTAGTGCAGTTATCATGCATGCAAATTTGCTAAAACTTGGCATGTGTAGTATTTGTGTCTCTGTCCACACAACGACGAAGCTGAAACTTATATTCAATACGTCCACGTATATTTAGCAATTGAAGATTTTCAAATTCAATTACAGATTTCGAAACAAATTAATAAATTCTAACGAATGGCGTAGGCCTTTTGAAGTTCGGTGCACCTCTCTATTAAAGACAACCTCTTTATTAAGGACACTAGTTTTGGTCCCAAAGTGGCACTTTCCATTCAATTTGACCTCTCCAATCAGGACACCTCCCTATTAAGGACAGCACTTGGCAGTCCCGAGAGTGTCCTTAATAGAGAGGTTCTACTTTATTTCGCACCGCCCCATATACCACGACTTAATGCCCTCGCTTTTTTCAGATGAAACTCTTCCTTATCCTCGGCCTTGCCGCCCTCGGCGCGCTTGCACAAGACGTCAAAGAAGTTGGATTCACACTGGAGGGGAAAGACTACAGGGAAACAGTGGTTGATGGGGTCGATACCAAGTTTGTGGTCGTTCCCAAGCAAGGCGCTGCCGATCACACTATCATCATGCACGACTTCGAAGCGGTGAGTAACATACATTTTTCTACACTCTTAGCCTTTTTGAGCTGTTGAAAACCCTTCACAGGTTTTTCGGCAAACAAAATTATGCACTCTTAGGCCGCGATTACATAGAGTTCACGTTTTCACGTTATGTAACGCGTCATTTTTCACCTTTGATACGTGTCATGAAGAACAAACAAGTCATTTTTAAAGAGCGGACTACATTTGATTCATCTTCACGTCGTGTTTTCACGCCTAAGTCAGGCAAATAAAAGAAATGTCATCTATAGGCCAGAGCCACGTATTTTACACTATGTACATTACGTGTGGCCTGCATTGCTGTACATACGTTTTGGCAAAAAATACCCCTGTGGCCAATCACTCCTCACCAAATGTGTTAAAAAGAACCATTACCAAATATAATCATGATAAAAGTTTACAACATTCCAATACCAATTGCCTGAGAAAAAATTACTTCTGTACAGCATATCCGTCATGTCGTCACTCGCGCATTGATATGGCCCTATCAAAATACGAGTTCTAAACTGACCAGTGAGACCACATGTTCTTAAATATATTATCAAAAAGCATATTTCTGTGATTGCCTGACTCTGTAGATTTAAAATCAACTGCAGATTGAGAATTAATTCCTCTATGCTCCATCCCAGCCATGTATTACCACAACATGACATTTTAATAAGCTCTTTTTGCGCCACATTTCCGGTCGTGGATGAATACATGTCTTCGCCATTCATTTCTAGAGGCTGACGGTTTTTAAAGACTTCACCTCCGACCGCTGTATCATCATGCCCTTGAACAGAGAGGTCACCATGGCCCGAGGTATCATCTTCAAGGACCACACAACCACAGATGAGGTTCGTTCTTCTTCATTGGCTGGCATTTTCAAATTAGTTTAAGCCGCCTAATTTTCCCGGGAACTGTTTGCGGGATAATTGGCGGTTGATTGTATTCTTGTTCTGCCTTTCTTTAATTAAATATTATGGTCGACCATTATTGGCGCCAACTTGAAATCCGAAAGCAATTAGGACTCTAAAACCGAAGTGAATGCCAATTACAAGGGTGGCACGGGAGTCTGTTCTTTGGTTTCCTGAGAATAGCCTGTGTTTTAAATGTCTTAAATGTGCATTCAGTTCACTTGGACAAGTGGAAGGACTTCTGATTGCTTTAAGATTTCAAGATGTAGCAAAAATGGTGGCACCTATGGGCCTAATGGTCAACCTTTAAATGCACAATCGGTGTAATTTCCACATTGGTACATTCCGTTAGGGATTTCACTTGCCGTGCATTAGGCTACGGTGCACCAGCAGGTGGTGGCCGTTGGCGATGTCACGAAACTTGGCTTTGCTGCATTGCTGCTCGTTTGACGGCGATCTCTTATATTATTATCATTTCCATTACAGAACGTTCCATCTGAAAATAGCATCATGTTGGACGTGGATGAGGAGAGCATAGAAGACATCGAGGCTGAAGCTGGCGAGAAGATAGCCAAGTTCTGCCGAGAACTTCCTTCGTTCAGGGCCGGGGTCTTCGAGGGGGAGAGCACGCCCAGCCCAAGTTTGGCCCCGAAGCGGGTCAGGCGCGGCTGGTTGAAGAAGACGTGGAAGAAAGTGAAGAAACACGTGAAGCCGGTCGCAAGGGTCATTGTTACTCGCGCCATCGTGGGAGCCGTGCTTGGCCGCTAACTACGTAACGTGCTTCTACAACTACATAATAGACCACATTAAAAAGAACAGTTTCTGGTCGTCCTTTTTTTCAGAAAATCTTGAGGTGGTCGATGGTCGGTCTTCACTCTCAAATGTTTTTAGTAAAAATAATTAAGCCTGTAGTTTCTATTGCACCACCTGTGAAATTGGTAAAAATGCTTGTGAAGCTAACCATTAATTAGTTGTTCTAGCAAAAAAAAGGAGTATTTCGATAGTTAAAACACGTTATTTCACAGTCAGTGTAATAGGAACTACCAGTGAGAATAGTAGAAAAAATGCATAAAATAGTTATTTTTCCACATTACTTCACGAGTGTATCAACATATTGGCATTATTGTGTTTACATATAATCAAAATTCACTTGGTCTCGTTTGGCCGATCTTAGACCAGTTTTGAATCTACACGTAAATTCAAGCTAAACATGCGCATGGTCATTTAATGCAGTTCGACATGTTCTTCGATTGCGATAGATAATTGGTTGGTGCCACCGAGCTGTCCGATTGTCATGACGTTATTTTCCGGCTTGGCCGTATCAAATTTTTAGGGAACAATCTAAGGTCTAAGGTCGGTGAAACGAGAGTACATGTATATTGATCACAACAATGAGTTTCTTTTCTGTGATGCAGACGTTTTCCGAAGCTCATTGTAAATATGTATATATAGAGTTATAACATTTTCAGTAGAGGACATTATTTTGTTACACCCGATGTACTGATGAATGAAATATGCAGTGCACATTGTGAGTTTGGTCTTACATTTTTAATTTTTTAGCATGAAAAAGTTATCAATTAAAAATGCATTGACTTTTTGGCGTTAACTATTAACAGTATCCATATCGTAGTGTATTCCAAATGTTACCAACTAGAGGTACATTTTTTTATAGATATTTTGACGAAATGGGTTTTTAAGCCCTTGAGGTCTTTTTGGACCATCCGATATGTACATACATACGCTGCTCTATCACTACCATTGTACATGTACTTGATGTTGTATTGGCTCACGTCCATGTCCATGTAAAATGATAATAAGAATTAATAGAATAAATAAAATGTGTTTATGATACTAAATTATTGTTATTACTGATTTCTGATATTTCGCGATCTTGGGCGTCTATTGGACTAACAAATCCTTTCATCATCATCCGAGCGTCACGATCATTGTGAATCTTCCCATTAATTCTATTCTTCTTCGGATGAAGTACATAAACCTCTCGCGAGTATCGTCATACTGATGAATAAATTTTGCTTGGGAATTGAAATACGTTAAACACTTGGTTTAAGTGGATAAACTTTGGTGCTGGATAAAAACATGCATCTAGGTGGCTACTGCATGCAGTGTCCCTCCAACTGAATCCTGAAGCTCAGGAGGACTGGTGCCGTCCGTATGGGTTGGTCAATGGTAGTGTACGTGTGCCACAGTGGTACCATGCTGGGGAAGTACGACCATTGGTAGACTGCAACTCTGCACTAGAGGTGTTGTCTCAGCTGAAGTATGTCTGGTGAAAAAGGTGTGGCGGTATGGCAATCAGGATCGTTTGTAATTGAGAGGCGTCCTGATTACAGAGGTCAAATTGATTGGTAATGACTAATCTGAGACCAAATCCAGTGTACTTAATAGAGAGGGTGTCCTTAGTAGAGAGCTGTCCACTGGTGAGGGAGGTTCCACTCTTTACATAACATCAACATGAATATATTCGCACCGACTCCTTTGGAAGTATTAAAGGGAAAACGTGGGCGTGTGATTTACCTGGCCAGGAGGATAATGTGCCAACTTCACACAATGCGCCGCCACTTGTAGTATTACGATGATGCCGTTCTCTGATAACGATTATCACCAGTGTTGGAAGCAAGCTAGTTCAGGAACCACCCACGTGCATTTGTTGACATTTGAACTACGCACGTGCGTTTGTTGACAATTTCATTTCGCGCGCAATCTAAAAGATCACGTGACCTGCAATTGTGTATTGAAAATAACATTGACCCAGTTTATTGTAGCAACAAGAAACATGGCGGCTTCTGAACGAGTAAGTTTGTTTTGATAATGAGATTAGTGTTTTGTTAGAAAACAAATTAAGCAGTATTTCGGGCTGGACACTTTCGTGATAGATAAAACAACAATGATTTTTTGTTTTAAACACAAACAAAGCGAATAAGATTACTGCTTTAGCGTGTTATTGTCCCATCCGGCAATAGAGTCACTGTATTTGTGTGCTTCATATACTTATACTATGATAGACATAGAGTAGATAGATTTTTATTGTCGGACACATGTTTGCTCTTGGCCGATCACAGCAAAACCGAATAGTCTCTGTCTGAATAGACAGTTTCACATGTTCGGTTAAGGCGTAAAGCTAGCAACTTTACTTTCAGCAGACTACTAAATAAGTCACGTGCTTAGTAAATTATTACTTTTCACTTCATCAGGAGTCGGGGGGGGGGGGGGGTTACTGCCGGTACCGCCGTTCCGGTACCAATAATGGCACTGGTAGCTGATATGCCTACGGTCTGTGAACAGATTCACGGAGAGAGTTCAGCAGTTTGACTTTCACAGGCCTAGCTTTCTCTTACATCCTAATCATGTAAAGTCACATGACGTAGAAAGCCCCTCTTCGCTATCCTTGGAGAACACCACCGACTGCGAGTGCCAGGAAAACTGATTTAAACAGCAAGACTGTTCAAGAAGAAGAGGTTCATAACTCTAACATTGTTTCCATATTATGACCAACACTATTGTTTTAAACGATTTGAATCGGTTTACTAGGCCTAATTCCCGACCTACCCCGACTTTTCCCGAAATATAAATATTCTGATGATTAATACACACATTTTCCGCAAGTCGGTAAATGTCGGGAAAAGTCGGGGTAGGTCGGGAATTAGTATGACCCATTTGAATACTATTTCGTCCTTATCTTGATACAGGTTATTGCGGATCAGTTAGAAGCTAATAAAGTCAAGAGAGATGACGATGTTATTGAATTGTACATATCAAACAAGTAAGTTACAACTGATGTCAAAACTAAATATTTATCTGCATACCTGGGTGTCCAAGTTTCAGTCTGCATAATAACTGAATTTAAAATGAAAGTGAACACACATGCTTTTAAAAAAAAACTTTTCACTTTCTCGATCACTAGTCTCAGCTAATGTGTACATGATACAAAGATATTGTATAGATGATAATCATCATCGTCATCATCATCATCATCATTATCACCATCATCATACATTGTACGAATATATTCTTATGATTTTCAGGGAGCTCAATGATGTCAGCGATTTGTCTCGATTCAAGAATTTACAAAGGCTTTGGTTGAGTGGAAATAAGGTCAGTTGGATGGCATTGGAAAAGAATTCTTGCCGGGCTAACAAGCGATTTTTCTCGCTGCTAACTGCGATTATTTTTGCTGCTCTGTGCGACAAGATTGTCTCTTGTCTGCGGGTAAAACCAGTAGGCACTTGGTTTTGTATTGGTTGCCTTGTTCACAGACTTTGACACTTAACAGATGTGTTCCTTAGTCATAGTGACCATTGGTACAAAATAAAATAAAAAGGGCAAAATAAAATTGATGCCTGTTAAAGAACTAGATGTATGGATATCGATGACGTTTAAAACAGTTTACAGTGGTAAAAAACGAACTATTCGTATGGGCACAATTTATATAATATACAGTGCAACCTCATTTAGCGGACATCTCTCTATTAAGGACACCCTCTCTATCAAGGACACTTGTTTTGGTCCGAAATTGGTTATCTTCATTCATTCTGACCTCTATAAACAGGACACCTCTCTATTAAGGACAGCAATTGTCAGTCCCAAGGGTGTCCTTAATGGAGAGGTACTATTGTACGTATTTGAGAGTTTCCACTCATATTGGCGTATATCCAGATGCCAATTGCTGATGACGTCGTCACGACGACACACGGTACAAGCTAACAGAAACAGGAAGTGACGTCACATCAACGAATGGAATCATGCGATACGAATAAGTTGTCGTCGTAATTGAGTTACCTAGTTCCGTGTTTTTCTTGTACATATCAAAACCGACCTCATGAGCCCTGAAGGCGTTTTAAAAAAATACACAAGTGACTGTGCCCCAAGCCGATTTGATAAGCCACTACCTTCTTCTCATTGGCCGGTTTTCTAATATTCCAGCTGCGTCGAATCAAATGTCTTCAGACGAATTTCCGAATCACGGAGCTGTATCTGCAGAACAATCAACTCGTGGAGATTACCGGTGCACTGCATCACCTCGACAACCTCCAGACTCTTATGCTCCATAACAATCAACTAACGAAGCTGGAACGAGTTATCAAAGAATTGAATAAGATGCAGGACCTTAAAGTGTTAAGTAAGTGGAAATTAGCCCTTGTGTTGTTCATTCATACTGTAAACTGCCAAAATTTTGCACCAGCTATTAATTTTTCCAGTTTGGAAGAATTTATTAAAAAAACAATTTTCACCATTTATATTTTGGCAGAATCACTATCTTTACATCATTGTTTAATTTTTTTCAGACCTGTTTAACAACCCTGTTGCCCAGGAATCTGAGTATCGCCTGTACACCATCCATCACATCCCATCACTAGAATTATTAGACAGACATGGTAGGTTGAGTCTTTTTCTTCTTCTTCTTCTTTCCACTATGTTGGGCCTCATCCGCCCAACAGAGTCAATAGGTCAATAAATCCAATTGGCACCTAACCGTAGTGGCATGCAGAAATGCTCATCCCACCTTGGAGGAGTATACTCTCTGGAGAATGACACCTCCAAGTCAGTGCGGAGCGGATGCCAAAGAAGAAGAAGACGACGTGAGAATATTCCTGTTGTTGTTGTGTAGACATCAAAGAAGTGGAGGCTCTGGATAACTCACTGACCCTTCTCCCTCCAACAAGTCCATCAGCACCACCAGTCCCCTCCGTGTCATGGCTCCTGTCTTAAGTTGTGTTGCCAACTGTCTACGGGTCCCTCGCAGGTGACACTTGCACCGTCTCCTCTCTCTGTCCACCTCTCAATCAGAGAAGATGAGGCTCTGGATACCTCACTGGCCCTTCTCCCTCCAACAAGTCCATCAGCACCACCAGTCACCTCCGTGTCATGGCTCCTGTCTTCAGTTGTGTGGCCGTCTACGGGTCCCTCGCAGGTGACACTTGGCAACGTCTCCTCTCTCTGTCCTCCTCTCCAGCATCCTGTCGAGAGACCATGTACCTGTAAACCTTGAGTCTTGCTCCACTTGGTGTAGCCGGTGCTGCAAGCAGTTGCAGACGTCCCTTGGCATTGGGTCCAGGTCCCCCAGGCTACTCAAGTTGTCAACATTCACTCAGTCAATGTGTTTTGTGACTGGTTTTAGATTCCCAAGATTTCGTTCGTGCTGTTCAATTGGCTTGTATTCTTAAACTGTGTATGGTCTTAAACCTCCTCTGACAAGCATTAACCCTTTTTCAGAGGTGCTCACATCAGAACGGGTCCGAGCGAAGAAACTATACGACCAAGTAAACGAATCGGTGAGAGATACCATAGCATTTGGTCGGAGGACGGCTGGTGACCCAGGCATATTCTACCCTTCCAACGCAGAGAAACTCGAGCTCACGAAACCAGAAGACTGGGAGGTTGGGAACAACTTTTATCGTAATCAGTGAGTAGGAACATTCATTTTGTTCAAAAACGTGACGGAGATGCTGTGAGGTTTTTTTACCGTAGTTATCCCAATTTGTTTCATAATGGCGTTTGACGCCTTTTGCATCTAAACTCGTCATGCATGGGATCTATGCACTATTTTACCGGGGGGGGGGGGGGTGCCTTGAAGCCGAGTGGTGGACCTCAAAATTGGTAAAACGGATTTGGGATATGTGGGAACATGTTCTGAAAATTTGAAGGAAATAGTTTCACTACGCAAAAAATGATACTAAAGCGAGGGGTCAATGTTCCTGAAAAATTCTTGAAAAATGGGGAAGTGCTAGCACTTGCTACCAAATATCTGAAAAACCGTGGCACCCATTTTGATACTGATAAGAGGTATGCACAGAATGAAGACTGCTGCAAAATGTACGAAATTGAATCATCTACTTGTCTTTTTCAGCCCTCCATTTGAGAACCCTGAAGACGCAGTCAATACCCGCCTTTTAAAGAAGTCTGTGATGCAATATTCGTCCCTTGATTGGTCCAAGGTGCCGAGGTCTGACGAGAGAAGGATGTCGGACCAGGCCTTCGGGACGCCGCAAATTGTCACTGTCAAATTTCGGTGATGCTGGATTTGCGATTTAGGCATTGTTGAGGCGGTTGGATGTGTAGTAATGAGGAGAAAGAAATTCCCCGGGGGTCACTCCAAAAGAAGGGTTATTCACATCCGTGTCCATGGAAACCTCCTAAAACCTCCTACAGTAGGTAGGCAGGCACCTCAATCCTCATCCCTTTCAGCGGGGTGAGAAGTATAATCAGTCTGGCAACAGTGCTAATTTGCTAGTCAACGAACGGGACAGCTATTGTTACGAAATCGGGGCTTACCACGCTTTTCATGGCTGCCAATGTTGTCATTTTAGTCAAGCAGAAGTATCAGAAGGTTGGTTAGATATTCCATGGCCTTAAGCAGGCAAAGCTCCACTGAATGGAGGCTGAAGATTTCCTGCACGGCCCTCTGCTTTGATAGAAATAACCACCCTTTGCCAGTTTTTTCCAAGACATGGATGTGCATACCCCTTTCTATGGTAGTAACCCACCCCCCCCCCCCCCACCCCCACTCTCTCTACCTGGAAGGATTCCTCAGTGGTTATATAGGGACAACTTAGACAATCGATTTAGGATAATGTGCCTACTTGGACATACAAGCTGTGTTATGTATGAAACTGATTCCCGATATATGCCCCTTGAACTTTTTTCATGGTGTAACGCTCAGTTTGCTGCTAGTGCTCAATAGTTTTCCAAATAGGACATTGTTAACAATTGTTTAAAACAAAGTATTGACATTTTTGGCTTTTGAGATTTCGCTCAAGAAAGAGTGATGCATCTGTCAACCTCCTGCAGGCATTGGCACTATTGTTGTGTTTGATGATTTGACGTTAATAGAGTGCTTTATGTGACGGGGAGGCGTTATTATTTTCGATGTTTCATTTTCAAAGCTGGCAATGAATTTCATAATTTGACTTCGATTTGAGGCTGTGATAGATTTGTCAAATTTACCAGTTGTGATTCCAGTTTTACTTGAAGCTTCTACAGTGACAGATTATATCCAGATTCAATAAAGACTTCCTAAATTCTTGATTCTTAATTCTATTGGTCATAGCAGTATATAAATTTTGTGATATAGTTATTTTGCAGCTCAATGTATAAAGTGTATATTTGTGTAAATAAAGTATGATTTGAAAATATCATCCTTCCTTTATTTGACTTCAATCTGAAGTGACGAAGCTAATGAATACATGATGAATTTCATCGCAAGGATATGTGTCTGTTAGTGTCAGACCAGGTTGTGACGAGCTAAGACCAGTCTCTTTTTGGTGATGTGATTAGCTTGATAAGTCTCATTTCCTGCAGCTGCAGAACTGACCATGGGGAGGAGTAGCAAATTTCTCCATGTATCAAGACAGGTTGTGACCAGCTGAGACCAGTATGTCTGTCTCTCTTGAGTACAACTGAGGAACTGGTATTAGGCATGGATGGTGCATGTCTCCAAGCAGCAGAAGAGGTGACTAGCTGTGACTTACACATGTCTCATTAGAAGAACTGGACAGGGAGAGGATAGTGAATGTCTCCGTGTAACAAGACAGGTTGTCCCTTATTGAGATAAGTATGTCTCTCTTTAGGGCACCTGTGAAATTGGCCATGGACAGGGATGAAGAATGTCACTGTGTATCAAGACAGGTTGTCCCTTGCTGAGACAAGCATGTCTCTCAGGGCACCTGTGGAATTGGCCATGGACAGGGATGAAGAATGTCTCCATGTATCAAGACAGGTTGTCCCTCACTGAGACAAAGTATGTCTCTTTTTAGCACAACTGTGTAACTGGCCATGGACAGGGATGAAGAATGTCTCCGTGTATCAAGACAGGTTGTCCCTTGCTGAGACAAGTATGTCTCTCTTTAGCACAACTGTGTAACTGGCCATGGACAGGGATGAAGAATGTCTCCATGTAACAAGACAGGTTGTCCCTTGCTGAGACAAAGTATGTCTCTCTTTAGCACAACTGTGTAACTGGCCATGGACAGGGATGAAGAATGTCTCCGTGTATCAAGACAGGTTGTCCCTTGCTGAGACAAGTACATGTATGTCTCTCTTTAGCACAGCTGTGTAACTGGCCATGGACAGGGATGCAGAATGTCTCCGTGTATCAAGACAGGTTGTCCCTTGCTGAGACAGGTACATGTATGTCTCTCTTTAGCACAGCTGTGTAACTGGCCATGGACAGGAATCATGAATGACTCTGTATATCAAGACAGGTTGTGACTTGCTGATACCTGTTCCTCTCTCTTTAGCCATGTGAGCAACTCGAAAGGTATAATTTCCTTATACTGCTGTGCTGGCCACAGACAGGGATGGCAAATGTCTCCGTGTATCAAGACAGGTTGTCCCTTGCTGACACAGGTATATCTCTCTTTAGGGCAACTGTGAAATTGGCTATGAGCAGGCATGGTGAATAACTCTGTGTATCAGAACAGGTTGTGATTAGCTGAGACCTTTATGTCTCTCTTTGGCACAACTGTGGAACTGGCTTTTGGCAGGGGTAGCGAATATCTGATGTGTATAAAAACAGGTTGTGACTAGCTGTGACCAGGATGTCTCTCTTAAGTGCAAATGTAGAACTGTCCAAGACAGGGATAGTGACTGTCTCTGTGAGGTTGTAACTAGCCGAGACCAGCATGTCTCTCTTCAGTGCACTGTAAAACTGGCAATGGGCAAAAGTAGTGAATGTCTCTGTGTAATCAAGACACGTTAACTTGCTGAGACAGTATGTCTCTATTTAGTACAATTGTAGGACTGGCCACGGACAGGCTGAATGTCTCTGTAAGGATCCAGGCCTCAAGACTCAATACGATTCCTCATATGGTTTTTTATTTCATAAAGAAAGGGAAAACCCACAGCAAATACAAAAGTCACAGTCAGTCAACAGTCCTCAACATTCACCAACCTCAGCTAAATCCAATCTGCCCTTCGTACATGCCATAAACACTACACAAGACCTCCACCCAATTGCCTGACAGTTCCAACAAAGAAGGACTTAACTCAAGGACTAAAACATCTGTGTTTATTTACAAGTGCATTAAAGGGACCGTACATGACTGGTCTCTTTATATTAAAGGGATCACATGTAAATGGCACATGGGGAAATTGTTTCAGTCTCCATGTATCAGAAGAGGTTGTAACTAGCTGTGACCTACTTCTCTCCTCAGAGCAACTGTGGGACTGGCGATGGGCAGCGGTGGTGAATGTCTCCATGTAATCAAGACAGGTTGTGCCTAGCTGAAACCAGCATGTCTCTCCATAGTGAAACTGAGGCACTGGGAATGGGCAAGGATGGTGAATGTCTCTATGTATCAGAACAGGTTGTGACTAAATGAGACCAGCATGTTTGTCTTCAGTACAACTGTGAACTGACCATTGGTAGGGATGATGAATATCTCCTAGCATCAACGAGCAGGAATGGTCACTCTCATTAGCGCAACTGTGGAACTGGCTATCTGGCTAACTGGCTAACTGGCTATGTATCCGTGTATCAAGACAGGTTGTCCCTCGCTGAGACAAAGTATGTCTCTCTTCAGTGCAACCCTTACACAGCCCATGTGGCCAGGGATGGTGAATGGCTTCATGAATCAAGACAGGTTGTGCCCTGCAGCGCAGACAAGTTTGTCTTCAGCCCAATTGTGGAACTGACCATATGCAGGGATGGTGTATCGAGACAGACTGTAGCCAGCGAGGACTGCATGTCTCTCATAGATCAACTGTGCAACTGGCCATGGACAGGAAGGGTTAATGTCTTCATGTATCAAGACAGTTTGTGACTCCCTGAGACCTTATGTCTCTCTTTGGTGCAACTGTGAAACTGACCATTGGCAGGAATGATGAATATCCCAGTGTATCGACGAGCAAGAATGGTCACTCTACATAGCACAACTGTGGAACTGGCTATCGGATGGTTGATGTGTCCGTGTATCAAGACAGGTTGTATGTCTCTCTTTAGCTCAACTATGGATCTGACCATTGGCAGGGATGGTTAATGTCTATGTTTCAAGACGGGTTGTGACTAGCTGAGACCAGTCTGTCTGTATCTGCGCAACTGTGGAACTGAAAATTGACCGGGATGGAGAATGTCTCAGAACAGCAGGTAATGTCGAGCTGTGACCTACAGGTCTCGCTTTAGCGCTCTGTGGAATTTGCCATGGGTACGGTAGGCATTGTGAATTACTCCAAGGATCACGACAGGTTGTGATTAGCTGTGACCAGTATGTCTCTCTTCAGCGCAACTATGGAACAGGCCATGGGCAGGGAAGGTGAATGTCGTCTCTGTGTATCTGAACAGGTTGTGACTAGCTGAGACCAGGGTGTCTCTCTTTAGTGCAACTGTGGAACTGACCATTGGCAGGGATGGTGAATATCTCCTAGCATCAACAAGCAAGAATGGTCACTCATTAGCGCAACTTTGGAACTGGCTATCGGATGGTCGATGTCTCCGTGTATCAAGACAGGTTGTGCCTAGCTGAGACAAAGTATGTCTCTCTTCAGTGCGACCCTTGCACAGCCCATGTGGCCAGGGATGGTGAATGTCTTCATGAATCAAGACAGGTTGTGCCCTGTAGCTGAGACAAGTTTGTCTTCAGCCCAATTGTGGAACTGACCATATATGCAGGGATGGTGTATCAAGACAGACTGTTGCCAGCGAGGACTGTATGGTTCTCATAGATCAACTGTGGAACTGGCCATGGACAGGGATGGTGAATGTCTCCATGTATCAAGACTGGTTGTCCCTTGCTGACACAGGTGTGTCTCTCTTTAGGGCAACAGTGAAATTGATAATGAGCAGGGATGGCGAATGTCTCTGTGTTCCAAGACAGGTTGTGCCGAATGTCTCTCTTTAGCGCAACTGTGGAACTGGCTATGGGATGGTTGATGTCTCCGTGTATCAAGACTGGTTGTCCCTTGCTGACACAGGTGTGTCTCTCTTTAGGGCAACAGTGAAATTGATAATGAGCAGGGATGGCGAATGTCTCTGTGTTCCAAGACAGGTTGTGCCGAGCGAGACCTGTATGTCTCTCTTCAGCACAGCTCTTCCACTGAGGATAAGTTGGGACAGTGAATGAGTACCAACACAGGTTGTGACCTTAACTGAGACCTGTATGTGTCATGGAGCCACAATGATGTCGTGGTACCAGTCTGTGACTGGTGGTCAAGAGATCTCTGGCTGTTGTTGTGTACAGGGTGGCCCAGAAAGCTTTCCGTTGCACAATAGAATTCTAGTGTGTATCATTGTGTGAGGGGAAGTTTTTCTGGGCCACCCTGTAGTTCAGAAGTGCTCAGTTTGGAGTACTGGATTCCCCTTGGTGGAAACTGTCTTTGCTTACTACGAACACGACCAAGACAGTTTCTAACATCTCTAAGGATTTCTCTTGGAGGAGACGGTCCTTGTGGAGCATACTGCCAATAGTATATTGTGCAAGGTGTTTTCTTGGCGGTGACTGTGAGCAACGAAGCTGATGGGTCAAATAATACCCTCATGGGTGGAAGGCAAAAACCGTGCATTAGGGAATGTTGGTGATGTGCATTAGTGTCCTTACTCAGTGTGCCAGCGGAGAATGGCTTTGATACAACACAATGAATGACAATCTGAAGAAATCAAATGAACAATACCAATATCGTGACTATCATTTATTTTTACACTCATTCCCTAAGAGTACATGTACATAAAAAGCCATTTACTCTAAATTTATTTTTTGCCAATCAATTTAATTTTTCCCTCCCAAGAGGATGATAACAGTTACAAACTTTTGCTTGAAAGTGATCATTTTATACTAGCAATATGTGCATATCTAAAAGTAACTGTAATAGCATGCCTTTGAAAGTTGGCCAGCGGGTAATGACAAATAATTTTACACACATCTTGACAGTGCATCATGCCATGCCCAGATGTGTATGACGCATTTGTTATCAACCGCTGACCTACTTTGAACGTGTTCTCTATCAATTCAAATCAGTCTCGTGAAAACAATTCGGCAGGAAATATCGATCTGGCCGACTGAGCACGAGTTCATCACTTCCAGCAGACGCCCCTCTTAACAATATGTACGCAAATTTATATCAAATGAAATGTTACTTTACAAAAGAAACAAACGATATACTGTGTTACTGATATACGGATATACTGTGCGGATTAAGGACGCCTGTACAAAAGGCCTATATTCGGTGAATTAGGCCTTTGTTAATCAGACACACACACCAAAACCACAGCTGTATTATTTCCTTAATCTCAATTGAGGAAAGCAAAATACTCTTACAACACACATACATGTAAGCTTACACATGTTACATAACATTTTTTCCAAAAGACGCAACAAAATAAACAACATTCCGATTCGTCAAACAAATAAAAATATGCACAGCTGCCAACCCCTGAATGGAATCGGTGAAAGAAACCTGTGTAGACCTTCAAAGCTATTTTGCTACGAAATTCACAACAAGATAATCTTGAAAATACCCATGGGTTGACAGCTCTGAATGTTTAACAAAGCAAATCTCCTTGCAAAAGAAAACGCTTTCACTCAATATATTACAATAAAGGGTTAAAAGAAATGAAATCATTTATAACTTCTCTATGAACTTACTTAGCCTTTCAATACAAGTATTGCATAACTAATCAGGTACGAGCAAGGATTTCTAATATAATTGAAGGGCTGAAAGGTAAAATGACCCAAGTCTATCACACTGGCTGTCCATGGTGTAACATTACTATTTGTGATGACACCATTACAGTTTAGTGAGAAGAGGACAGCCAAGGACCTTTGGCCAAATCTATCTGAAAAACAGTGTTATGGGGTAGGGGATAAGGACAACCTCCCTTTTAAGGACAACCTCTCTATTAAGGACAACCTGTCTATTAAGGACACTAGTTTAGGTCCCAAGTTGGTTGTTTCCATTCATTTTAACCTCTCTGATTAGGACACCTCTCTATTAAGGACAGCATTTGTCAGTCCCAATGGTGTCCATAATAGAGAGGTTCTACTGTATATTAACCCACCTACTCATGAACCCGGAAAAGCTACACACGTAACTCCGCAGCTAGCGGTTTCGATTTGTTAAAACTAACTAATTAATTCTTCAGGAATCACAGGTGCAAATCAAAATATTATCGGCAAAATCTGTACATTTGAAACACTTCTTTCTAATTTTGAGCATTTGAAATAAAGTTCCAACTAATCACGCTAATAAAATGAATTACTAATTACTAATTACTAATTAACTAAAATTATTAACATTTTCAATGCCTCGTTAGACAGTGCTAACATCCCGATCGACTGAAACTAAAAGTGCGTCCACGCCACAAGGAACTAAAACATTGCAATACTTTTTATACTTTCGCTTTTATCGTTTTTTTATACAACCATTTTAAAACAGGTTTTTAATTTAAAACAAAATGGGTGGGACATACAAAAGGCAGCTTTATCCGACATAACTTATACGGGACTAGTAGAAATCCTGTGATCTCTGGATATTTTCACAGAACCAAGCTTCATTCATGGACTAAAAGTAGGCTACTAAAAGCTCCCTGCAGACAAGCAATTTTGCTTGCTGCAACTGGTGGGTGAATCACGTAATCTTCAAAGGGTGTTTCGCGAAAAACTTTACTGTTTACAGTAACCATACACGTAATCTTCAAAGGGTGTTTCGCGAAAACTTTACTGTTTACAGTAACCATACACGTAATCTTCAAAGGGTGTCTTGCGAAAACTTTACTGTTTACAGCAACCATACACGTAATCTTCAAAGGGTGTTTCGCGAAAACTTTACTGTTTACAGTAACCATACACGTAATCTTCAAAGGGTGTTTCGCGAAAACTTTACTGTTTACAGTAACCATACACGTAATCTTCAAAGGGTGTTTCGCGAAAACTTTACTGTTTACAGTAAACATACACGTAATCTTCAAAGGGTGTTTCGCAAAAATTCGGCAGAGCAAAAAGTATACGGCTACAGAAGACCTTTTTAAATCAGGAAAATCAGGAGCCCAGCTCCATCATGGTGAAATCATTCAGTGTAATTGGGAAAAAGAACATTCATCTCTTTCTTCTTGTGTCATATGCTTGGATTGGATTCGAAAAAACATTTGTGAAATAGGAGAGTGAAACCAGCCACCCTGAGCCAAGAAGCTTCAAACATCCGGTAAAATGCCTTTCTACCTCAGCACGAACCCGTGTAATTGGACCCAATTTTCTCTTTTTGCATTGTGAACATCCTTATACATCCAGGCCTTGAATTTAAAACTTAAACGGCAACTGCCATGGCAGTGGTAAAATTTGCCTAGCGCAGCCATTAGTTGCTTTGGTTCAAAAATTCCCTGCCCTGCTTTCGACTCAGTTCAATTGGCACCATTTTGCATGGTCTTGGAAATTTCCAAACTTTTCCGAAAAGACCAGACCAGTTTCAAGGCACGCACTTGTGCAAAATAGTGCATCATGTGAAAAACTGATTGAATCGAATGCAGCACAGGACCTTTCTGAAGGAGACAGAGCGCTGAATCCTTGTTAGAAAGTGTGTAAAGATGATTGTTGAGGGGAAATCAGGTCGATTTATAGCGGCTCGGTAAGGCAGAAGGCGTATAGGATGAATTTGTATGGATCATAAAAAAGCACAGAAAGGTTCTAACCGCCTCCAAGCCCATAAAGACAGCAGCCCAACTTCACCAGCACAATTGGATTTAAAGATTTCCAAGCCACATGTGATGCTGGCGTTACAGTATCAAGGTCCTGGGTCGAATTGTGCTCATCCACATCCGAGCTTGTTCTGTTAACTCGAGTTGGTCCTGTGTCTTCCCACATGCGACCATTTCGTATCCGAAGTTTAACTGAAATGGAAGGAACAGAATGATGTATACACTGAGAAGGGTTTCTGCCAGAAAAAAAATTCAAGGTGGGGGCAAATTTTAACGAGCCAAAGATGAGCTGCAAAGGGGGCCGGGCCCTTCCTCTAAAAAACATTTTTTGGGGGAACAAGCCAAGAGAACACGCGTTTTCCGTGATTTCATGACATCACTCGGCAAGCCTCACCCCCATGGATCATGAAAGGGTGTACCCCCATTTCGTCTACACCCATTTCGCCTACCCCCATTTCGCCTACACCCATTTCGCCTACCCCCATTTCGCCTACACCCATTTCGCCTACCCCCATTTCGCCTACACCCATTTCGCCTATCCCCATTTCGCCTACACCCATTTCCCCTACACTCATTTCGCCTACCCCCATTTCGCCTACACCCATTTCGCCTATTCACCATTTCGCCTACACAGTTAGATGTAGTAGTTCTAGTCCGGAAGGCAAAATCCAAGATGGCATCCTTGCAGCCATGTAGGAATTAGACCCAACCCCAAGTCAACAGGGCACCAACACGCCACAGGAACCTCAAGCCCATCAGCTGCCTCGTTACGCAGCCAATCAAGAAATGAAAGATTCTTACCCTGGGGAAATCTTTACTGGGCGTTTCAGCGAAGCGAATCTTCTGCGGTCTCAAACCGCTCGGCGTCTTGTGCGATGAATGAGGCAGCGTGAACGCATCGTTCAAGGAGAGGTTTTCGTCCTGTAGGTCTTTGATGATCGACGGCGGCGAGAACACGAGGCTTGATTCACCCAGCAGCGACTTGCTCTGGAATCGACAAACGAGAAATTAATCAAAGAGAATCCTCAAAGTCCTTTTCAGCATTTGACATTTACAACGTACAATCCCAAGGTGGTCTTTACCAACCTCTGTCGTGGCTTTGGCCACCAGTAATTAGGAACGGCATACCCCTTTGACAACTCTGATGGATGAGCTGATGTCGGGATCTGGAAGGTCCGTGATACCTACCGGTGTTTCTGGCATCAACATCAGCGAGTCGCCTCCACCAAACAGATGCATGTCTCCAGGGGTTGACCACTTCTGATCCAAAGACTTTCTCGCCTTCTTGGTCGGTGTCATATTCTGTAAGGTACAAAACGCCCAAAGGATAAATAATACACAGATGCTCAGTTTTCAAACTACTTTACACAGCTTGTCGAGGTGTCAAGTCAAGTGCATTAGAAAACCACCACGTCCCAGTTGAAAGAAAGCGATGTTCGCAAAAAACATCATGCAGACAGGTTTCATGACCATCAATGTATATTGTAACAACATATCAACATGATGTTAAAGGGGGACTATAGGCAGGAGCAGAGGGGCTAATTTGGCCATCTTCAAGTGACTAATATACACAGTAAGGGCCCTGGGGGTCATGTCAGATTCAGCACTAAATATATTCCTCGTACAAGCGTGAATCATTTCGACGCCTAGCTGCTGCCTATATTGTCCCTTTAAGAGCTACCGGTGGACCCTGGCTGCTGAGCTAATGTACCCCATATGGCCCATTTGTCAGACAAACCTGCATATATGTTATTATCAGTGCCTGATTCGGAGAAGGACTGATGTCATACGACTGGATGAGATAGAGTCTGGTTTGAAACAAGTTTTAAACCTTAGTGCAACAGTGATGAAAACCATAAAATTTGATAACAAAATACTCATACGAATATTTTTTTTATGCTGAAGATTAAGAGTGCGCATAAGGCCCAGATGCGCATATAAAATTCCATTCACTTTCTCTTACCTCTTTGTTGGTTTTTCTCCTGTGGAGATCCTCGCGCGGCAACGGGGCAATACCGGGCTCGTGATAGTGAGCTGTATCTTCCTTAATCACCTCATTCAAGTCCTCGACAAGTTCATTGGTGGCCTGAAGAAATCGACAACAAATTCTCAAATAAGTACAGTGGAACCTCCCTTTGCAACCTCTCTATTAAGGACACTAGTTTTGGTCGCAAATTGGTACTTTCCATTCAATTTGGCCTCCCTAATCAGGACACCTCTCTATTAAGGATACTAATTTTGGTCCAAAATTGGTACTTTCCATTCAATTTGGCCTCTCTAATCAGGACACCTCTCTATTAAGGACACTAGTTTTGGTCCCAAGTTGGTACTTTCCATTCAATTTGGCCTCTCTAATCAGGACACCTCTCTACTAAGGACAGCAAATGTCAGTCCCGAGAGTGTCCTTAATAGAGAGGTTCTACTGTACTTCTAATCGCTAAGTTAAAACGACTTGAGACACAAGTAAGGATAACCACTTTGTTGTTTTTAACTTAGTCGATGTGTGCGTGAACTTATATTCCAAGTTCGGCGAATCTGGTCCTATTTTCTTGGACTTTTTATACTTTTAAAACAAAATCTTCAGACCTTGTAGAACAATGCACAAAACAGTGCAAAATAGATTTCAAAATTTAAAAAATTCAATCAGAGAAGTGACGATGAAAAATTCAATCATAGAAGTGATTATGAAAAATCCAATCAGAGAAGTGACGATGAAAACTCCAATCAGAGAAGTGACGATGAAAAATCCAATCAGAGAAGTGACGATGAAAAATCCAATCAGAGAAGTGAAGATGAAAAATCCAACTCTTTTGATTAGCAATATCAACTTACCAGTATACTGCATGTCAACGGGCCGCTCTTCTTTTCCATTTCGGCGAGAGCATTTTTGAACGGTGTAGGAGTTCGCGGCGTTGCATCTAGAATCGATCGCTTCACCTTTGGGGTGCGGAAGCGGGTCGTCTTTGAGGTGCTGAAAAATGAAATGGAAATCAAAATCGAGTCAAATCAAAACTTAAATATTTCGAAGTGATAAGTCTGCTGGACTGCCCGTGAAAACGAAAGGCGCCTAAGAACTTGAGCTTATTCCGGTTTGTAAATTGTACCAAAGCTACTATGAGTATCCCTCCCCCTGAACAGGATGCTGGTCCATCGAACGAAAAACTTCCCAGGTAGGCCTAGTCCCCATTTAAACACCTGAGTTGAGTGGATCAAGTAAGGTTAAGTGTATTTTTCAAGGAAACCAAGACGAAACAGTTGTGATCCTTTCCAGAGTTGAACCCATAACCTCCTGATAGGAGCCTGGCACACTAAATAAAATGCTACACCACTAATGTGCTTCAGGCCTGCTCCCTAATGAGAATAGAGGAATACTGGCCTAGGGACACCACCCTGACCACACAGCCCTGGGGCTCTGTGGCTTCAGACCTGCTCCCTTATGAAGAATGGAGAGGAATACTGGCCAAAGGACGCCACCCTGACCACACAGCTCTGGGGCTCTGTGGCTTCAGACCTGCTCCCTTATGAAGAATGGAGAGGAATACTGGCCAAGGGATACCACCCTGACTACAAAGCTCTGGGGCTCTGTGGGGATCTTTCTAGGACAGCCGACTTTGTTGGGTACGGGAAAAGAAACCGACCCAATATCTTCATGCTTCTCAACAACTGATCGAAGAAGAAGAAGTGAAAAATTCCTCAAAATTGACAGAGCTGCATAGAATCAAGAATGACATTTTTACGAACCTATCTGGGAGGCTGAGCGTTGGTGTATCAATGTTGCCGCTGGTAAAAGGGCCATTGCGCACTGGCGTGGTCGTCAGCAGATTCTTACACACCGGGGTAGACGTCAACTTCTCACCAAACGGCTCATTCAGGAACTGAAATTTAGTATGAAGTAGAGTTAATCCATTTTTGACAAAATAACATCTTTTTATGAGATTTACTATCGGATCTTGTCGTTTGGCATCGGAACGGTTTGGAAGTAAGATCCACAGTACTGTCAGCTACAATGGTCTTCATACTGATTTCTCTTAAATTGACTGATTTTTCTTAAAGGGTAACTCGTGTCAAATTTTACCATATAATGTTTTAGCTGTTTTTGACAAATGACTACGTCACTTTCTCATAAATCGGTAAGGTTTTCGAATCGAAATGCACATTTTCTAGAAATTGATGGTTTAATCCCGCCCGGACGGCTCGCTTCGATGCCGTTTTCGTTGATGACGTCACAACATGAACATTTTCGCGGTCGCGGTGGTTTACATTCAGCGATTTTATAATAAATCTAATCAAAAATGGAAAATTTGAGCTTTACATTTGTGATCAACAATTAAAAACGGACGTATTTCCGCAAAGTTGTAAATCACATCATAGTATCACTTTAAATTGAGGTGGTGCTGTTTGAAAGGTGACAGCCCGACATGGTCAAGAAGGAAGGGGAAGACTGATGATCATCTCCTTTTTGTTGAAATATCTTTGCATCTGAACTTTCAGCCAAAAATATATGCCAAACGAACCTGTGATGGTGAGAAAGGTAAATCCTTGATGGGCGTTTTCGTAGGTGTCATTGGCTCTTTCTTAATCTTCACGCCGGGCTCCGATTTGACGATGTCATCCTGATTATGTGACTCGGCGGCTGGTGGCTGGTTCTCAGTGTTGCTGTGACTGTGTTTCTTGACGGAGTTAAGGAATCTTACAAGAAGGTATCGAAGCATTTCTCTACTACAGACACTCGCCACAGTGCATTGATGAACTCATATAGAGGAATATGGCCTACCAGTTATTTGAATCTCAGACACTGTCACAGTGCAGTAGTGAGGGGTGAAATTGATGAACTCTTAAAGAGGAATATTGCCTACCAGTTATTTGAATCTCAAAGTCGAAAGCTATCAGGTCGGCCTGAGGTAGCAAACTTTCAAAGTCACTGATCCTGAACAAATCAAATGATATTTGTGTTAAGGAGCAGCAAGGGAACTGAACAACAGGCTCTGTGGCTTCAGAATAGAGAGGAATATTGGCCAAAGGACACCACCCTGACACACAGCTCTGGGGCCCTGTGGCTTCAGACCTGCTCCCTTATGAAGAATAGATAGGAATACTGGCAAAAGGACACTACCCTGACCACACAGCTCTGGGGCTCTGTGGCTTCAGACCTGCTCCCTGATGAAAAATAGAGAGGACTGCTGGCCAAAGGACGCCACCCTGACCACACAGCCCTAGGGCTCTGTGGCTTCAGACCTGCTTCATAATGAAGAATAGATAGGAATACTGGCCAAAGGACACCACCCTGACCACAAAGCTCTGGGGCTTCACACCTGCTCCCTTATGAAGAATAGAGAGGAATACTGGCCAAAGGACACTACCCTGACCACAAGCTCTGGGGCTCTGTGGCTTCAGACCTGCTCCCTAATGAAGAATAGAGAGGAATACTGGCCAAAGGACACTACCCTGACCACACAGCCCTGGGACTCCATGGCTTCAGACCTGCTCCATAATGAAGAATAGAGAGGAATATTGGGCAGAGGACACCACCCTGACCACAAAGGTCTGGGGCTCTCTTGTGAACTCTCTAGGACAGCCAACTTTGCTACAGAAAAAGGACTGACAGTCTAGCATTCATCTCAACAATTTTGGACGCAGAAAGAAAAGATTTTAAGAAGCTCATGTAAATCAAGTGTTAGACTGTAAACAAAGTACTCTAATGATTCATCAGAAAGCAATAGATATCTTGAGAAAAGTAAGAATATGACACGACAGCAGGTCGAGGGTTAATTTTGGAATAAAAAGATACTTGTTGCACCTGGAAGGATACCGTTCTCTTACGCTTACTCTTTCGGAGTATAGGTGGCGTACTGAGACGATTTGTGACCGGCGACGATGTGATCGAGATGAGTCCTCCGCCGGATTTTGAGTCTTTCAGAGCCGACACTGCATTCCCATCGAATCGATATGCTGAAAAAGAGACTCGAAGATAACAGAAACGAAATATACAACGAGACATTATAATCATGTCATTGACAAGGTTTCGACTGGAAATTCCTCTGATTATCGTCAGTGTATCCGGTTAACATGCAACAAGACGCTGCCCTGTAATGGCTCAGACTCTCAACTAGACGTCAAGATGTCGCTGGTCAACCCCCACAGTCGCATAGGCAATGAATCACACGATGCCAGAAAAATTCTTGGACTACATACAGCTGCTGCCACCTTTCTTCAAGGTAGTGAACTTGATGGGTGTGACACCAGTGGTTGCGCTCGTGCCGTTGATGAGATCAAGCGTGGTCATCTCACCAAAGTTGCTGCCATCTGCGATGATGTCTGCCAAGTCTGGGATGCACCTAAAGAAGAGGTCAAAGAAAAAACGACAATATACAGCATTTTCAGTTTTGGGGACCGGTGTTCTACACACTGGCCATTTTTTAGCCCAGAGAGTCACCCCACTCAAACAAAAACATAGTTTAACATTTACCACAAGGCTTGAAAATATATTGGCAGGCTAAAATCATTTATCGAGTACACACACTCAGCCTTAAAGTCAAAGACGTCATAACAATGACATTGTCATAATCTGAAATCCACCTGATCTCAAAAATTTGACATCACCGAAGAAACTCCCCGACTTACTTCAGCGGTGAGAGGAGACCTTCCGGATCCATCATCAGAGACTTCTTCGGCGACGCAGCCTGTGGTTCCGTCCGCTGGACCATCACAGGAACGGTACTTGCCGGTCGGCTCCACTGCTGGTTGTACATGTTATATGTAGGTTGATTGTATGTGCGCTGTGGAGCTGGAGTGACAAGAAAGAACATGTCAGTCACAAACTACAAAAGATGAATACATGTAATGCTTTTCCTTCTTCTGCTGCTGGTTCTGAATTTTTAGATGCATGCTTTGATAATTGTTGTTCGTTTTTGGTAACGAAGTCCACTGTCCTAGAGATTTCCGCCACAGAGCCCCAGAGCTTTGTGGTCAGGATGGTGTCCCTTGACCCAGTATTCCTCTCTTTTTTTCATCATGGAGCAGGTCTGAAGCCAAAGAGCCCCAGGGCTGTGTGGTCAGGATGGTGTCCTTTGACCAGTATTCCTCTCTATTTTTCATTAGGGAGCAGGTCTGAAGCCACAGAGCCCCAGAGCTGTGTGGTCAGGATGGTGTCCTTTGACCAGTATTCCTATCTATTCTTCATTATGGAGCAGGTCTGAAGCCACAGAGCCCCAGAGCTGTGTGGTCAGGGTGATGTCCTTTGGCCAGTATTCCTCTTTATTCTTCATTAGGGAGCAGGTCTGAAGCCACAGAGCCCCAGAGCTGTGTGGTCAGGGTGGTGTCCTTTGACCCAGTATTCCTCTCTATTTTTCATTATGGAGCAGGTCTAAAGCACACAAGCTGTATGGTCTCTCGCTCCACATTCATATCCAGAAATTTTCACAAGCTTATTCTGTGAATATGAATTTCTTTTTAGATATTTCTAGATTTTTATTGTTTTGAAATTGTTTTAGCAGAGTACATGCATGTCATAATCTGTCTCTGGGGGAAAGAATTTCACCAGCAAAAATGTAATCTTGAAAATTTCAGAAACTTGATTCCGATATCAAGGAATTTGGATTGCCCTAGATGAGTCGAAACTGACAAATATCTTACCATCCGCAATAGTACCAATGATATGACTGTTGCCGTTCTGCAATATCACAGTATTGCCCTGCGAGTGATTCAACGGATAATGGCGATTCTGAAACAGCCGTACAGGCTGTAGTCCGTTGAAGTTCGGTGTGTTATTGTAGCCGCTGGTAAATGCTTGACTCTGCTGCGTACGGCGCTGGACCTCCTCTTCATTTTCAAATTTGCGCCGCATTGTGGAATTCCAGTGGTTCTTTATGGCATTGTCGGTTCTAAAAATAGGATAATAAATTAATAATAATAATAATAATAATAATAATAACGCACAAATGAATGACTGATGTTGACAACGAGGTCAATTGAAACATTTTTGGTGCAAGTACCGGTAGTGTTTTAATTTCCATCCAAAAATGAACGTAAACATGCAGCTCATTCCACTTAGCCAGGTCTGCAGATTATCCTGTCCTGAAGGAAATGCATGTGATGGTGATTTTTGAGGAGATCGCAAACATTGAAATTAGGAACAATTAACTGGTGGACAAATTAACCCACAAGCAATAAACTCACAAAGTCCTTGGGTAAGGATTGTCGCAAATACCTATCTCTGTGAAGTGACACTCAAAGCTTTTTAATTCCTTTTTCAAATCAAAATTTTATTTCTCGCAATTGTGATTTTCGCAAATCTACAGTAACAGTACTACATGTTATGTAGAGTACTGGTATATTCGTGAAAATACAACCCCAGGAAAAAGTTGGTGGATTACAGTAGCACTTCAAAGAAAAGTCATCAAATTCCGTACCTTCCAGGCAGATACTTGGCAATCTCTGCCCAACGATTCCCAAGCTTCTTATGAAGCTGATAAATCAATCTGTCCTCATCCTCGGTCCACGCTGACTTCTTGATGTCCGGATTCAAATGATTGTGCCATCTTTCCCGGCACTGTTTGCCTGTGCGGCCCTTCAGATGCTTCGAGATGAGCGTCCATCTTTTCGGTCCGTACTGCTGAACTAACTGAAGGACTTTCTCATCCTCCTGTTGTGAAACAAAACAAAGAATTTTTAGCATTCAGAAAAAAAATTGACAACATTGACAGTGGAAACA
Organism: Lineus longissimus; assembly: GCF_910592395.1. Taxonomy (NCBI): domain Eukaryota; kingdom Metazoa; phylum Nemertea; class Pilidiophora; order Heteronemertea; family Lineidae; genus Lineus; species Lineus longissimus. The sequence goes on from NC_088315.1 coordinate 18,804,695, forward strand.
TAGCTTCGAGTTTTAACAATTTGACTATTCAAGCAAACAACCCCAAGTTCAAACAAGCAAAGCAAAAGATACCACCAAGTGAAGATCATGTGTTGCTACTTGCGTGGACCCTGCCTCTGGGTCAATAAACCCAGCTGGCCCCTAACCGTAGTGGCATATCAACAGGCTCAGCCTGCCTTGGAGGAGGACAACTCCCTCAAGAGTCACACCTCCAAGTGCACAGCAAGCGCTGAAGAAAAACTTCAATTCTGAACTTCTTTGTAGAACAGACAAAATCTCATCTGACAAAGTTTACATTCTCCGGATTCTGCCCCCCTTCGAAATCTTACCTCTTTCGTCCAGGGGCCCTTCACTAATTCAGGATTGAGGACTTTATGCCATCTATGCTGGCACTGGCCCTCAGTTCTGTCAGGGAAGAAGCCTGAAACACGTTTCCAATCTGTGTGATGCGAGTCAACAACTCTCTTCAACCTATCATCCTGAAAAATTTGAATTACCACGGTTAGAACTAATGACAGGGAAAAGAGTTCTTGCCTAGGTTTCTGTTGTGACATCAATCTAATTAGGGGAATGGCACAGGCTCGGCTACTCTCTTCAATATCCTCTGCAGTGAGTTCAGTGATTGCTATATTGGCCAAGAGTAAGACAACTCTCTCTTTTTACAGTAGACAGCCAGATCAATGAAAATGGTAAGCACCTGTTGTGTCTGAATCTTGTCTTGCGGTTGTGACAATCTGAATGTCAGTCTCCTCAATTTGTAGACACACCCTGCTTTCCCTATGTTGGGCTTAATTTGCTGTGACTTCATCGCAGACAGGGAAGGGATAATTTTCTAAGTCCTAACCCTAGGCCCAGTGTCAGTCTTATGAATACCACAGGCAAATCAAGCTCCTGTCAGACAGGGGTCCACAGATACTGTCAGTTAACACTGACTGATGCCAAGCCACTTGCTGGTTCTGCTCCATCAGTGCTACCTGCAGGGGTCTTCCCAGTCAATGAGTCATGCTGGTTAACGAGCAAAACTTTATAGTGACTAATTAGTTTTTTATTGATTTCCCCAGCAGAATGGTACCAATCAAATAATAGCTTCATGATCCAAAATCACTCTGCCTGTGGAGCTTTCAAGTGGTTGTCAAGAGCTGATTCATTACAATAACCACTGTCTAATCTGATTTCGTGACTACAACAAAATGTCACACGTCAATAGAAAACAATAGAAAACGCTGTCTATTCAGACGTGCTAATTAATCTTCAGACATAATTCCACAGGCCTTAATTTATGAGTTAATTATCCTAGCACTGACAACATGGCTTGGTCGGTGGTGTTTTTTAAATACACACAGTCTGAATTACCTCTTCCTTTGTCCATCGGCCCTTGTTGATGAATTTCTTGCCACGGATCGGCAGCATCTGGAAATCATGATCAACAGGTTCATCACATTCAGCATCGGCATCATCAGTGTCGCTTTCATCTGTGCGGTAACTCCCGACTCGAAAGCGATTTGGACTTCTGAAGAAAAAGAGAATTGATAATACTTTAAAAACATTACAATACTATCTAAGATATTTTGATAGATAAATTTGCAATTTGCATGCTGAAATCATAACGATATTGAACGGTCCTTTTCAAGTGTTCTCCATCATTGAATTTTCAATGATTGAGGGGTTGGAAAAGGCTGCCTTTTCAATGAAGCCAGGGGGAGGGGGGTGGCAGTGAGTGAGATAAAAGAGGGGGCCGTTACCCTTGCAAAATCAGAATTTTGGAGAAAGTCCAAGGGGGAGGATAAAATTGCAAACTTTAAAAGGGGTCAGGGGTTTTCCTCCATTTTTCTGATTAATGCAAGGTGCAGAGAACACGCCTGAACTTGCTTGTCAAAATATGTGCACAGAAATATATGACACAGAACTTCTAGCACAAACGGATGGCAACAAAGTAATCTCAGAGGTGTTGTTGAAGGAACTAACATCTGCTGCATAAAAACACAACTCATTATTGTCCCATACCTTTTAGCAGCATAAAAATACAATGTGATAAGCTGGTAAACCAAGCACGCCTTTACCAATTACTTGTGTTTCTAGCACTTTGCCCTCAAACAAGTAAAACAGGGGACAGACTTCCCACTCAGCAATCAGAAGATTATATGATTGGTTTTTCCTCAAGTGTATTGTCGCCAAGGACAGAAGGAACTGAACCAAAGGCACTGAACCAAACAATGACAAATTTATGTCACAATGAGTTGTTAATGGCTGTGAATAATGCCATCAGGAGGGCCAATGTGTGAAGACAATAGGTGTAAATCACTGGAACCTTTGTCATGTTGGTTAAGGTTTAAGAATTAAAGATTGTGAATAGTAAACTTTAGCACGAGTTGCCTCAACGTCTGGCTTTCCAGATTTTTGTTGTTTATTGGTCAGCAGTAAAACAAGACTGTTATTTGGAAAAAAGAGAAAGTTTCATGAATCAGAGAAAGTTTCATCAATCAGCTACACGTACTGCTAACGTTTGGTGTCCTCGAAACTGCTCAGATTTATGTAGAGAAAGTCTAGCTAACCGGGCATTCCAAAATGCCTCATTTTTATAAGCGTTTCACTACAGGTTTCCTTTGAGTTATCCATCAAGTCCAAATAACAAGTCAACAAAAATGTCATCAATTGATCAAAAATTATAATAGTGAAGGTCAGGGTACCTGACAACAGCGGTCCCTTCACAGGTGCCATCCATGAATGATTGGGGAAAATATAATGCAATCTTTTGTGCACAACAACCAGTCAACATTATGGGCCAAACTGGGACAATTTGCCTGCCTCATCTTTGTGTTGGCATCCTTGAATAGCATCACTGACAATGAGGTGAAACATCACAGGTGAGTTGCTCTGGAGTGACCCGACAACTATTTTTAGCGCAGGAACACAGCGACTCGATTTGGCAACTCGAGGAAATAGATAGATCCATAATCATAGCCATAGCCAGAGGACATAAAATTTCCGGTCCAAACCGGAACTGGATTACGGGTTGGTCCATCTTTAAAATTACAATGATTGACTCTATCAATTGCTGAATCCCGGACAAATTTCCCCAAAAAGGTCATCACTGCTAAAAGGTTCTATGGCTTGGCTCCTATTCCTAACCCCCCCCCCCAAAGCATTTTGTCACGGATTCTGCAATCAAGCTAGCAAAGACGTTGACATTTTTAAGATCGCAGGAAAGAATATGGAGGGGTGAATGCTCCCCAGTTTCAGCTGGTACCGTAACTTACCTCTTCGATGCAGATTCTTCCTTTTCCATTTCACCAAAAAGAATTTCAGGACGAAAGTCATAATCAAACTCGTCATCGACATAGCGATGGGGATATTGATATTGTTGTTCAGTGTGCATTGGAGGACACCGAGGATGGCCAACAGCAACCCTAGGCATGCCAGGCCAGTGTCCGCCATGGTTAAGAAACCTTTTGTCGATTTCAACACTCCGCCCAGGTTTACAAAATGCATCGAATGGAATTGGAACATCCCGTGGTGGTGGAACTGGAAGTTGGCTTTTGAGAACCCTCATAATAAATTCGCAATCATTAAAGCGACTTGAATGACATCAATCAACGCAAGTTGCATGTTTCAATTCATTGACTGTTTCTAGCTTTTGTTGACGTTATCGTTAGTTCAAGCTCCTCGATTCCACATTACACTCATCAGGAGACCCTACCTCTATAAATTTCAGACTTTTACCATTCCAGGGCCATTTCTCAAGTAAAAGACGGAAGACCACAAAATTGCAAGGCCAAGGGGTCACCATGAAGCAAACCACAACAGGAAAATCGAAAAAATCAGCTGTGGTCATGACGTCAATCATACAACGTCACTACGTCACGTCAAGACAACAATGCGTTAATGTCAACACCCATATTCATGGCGCTCTGCCGCAGTGCATTTCGCACTGCACAGCCCATCAGGTCACGGCATTTTTCCGCTCGATTATTTCATCTGTAGAGCAATTATTTCATACTTTCTGCTCGAATTGATAAAAGAATCGTATGCCCAATGTCGAAGATGATTTAACTGATGAAAAAATTTGGCCGAATACTGCCAATAGATTGGGCAAACGACTCACGAAAGAGGGAACTTTTCAGAGAACAAGTTTGTGTACAAAATACACGCGCGATACACACATTCGCACACACATAAAACACCACAAAAACAGTGAAGATATTAGTCGTAAAACTCACCTTATCGTGGTATATCGTGACATTTTTTCGCGTTGAGTTGTCCCTAAGATTGTTCTTTATGTATGTTGAAATATAAATTGGGAAATAATCGGTGTAAATTCGTCTATCACAAGATATTTCACAGCTGATCGAGAAGTTCTCGCTTTTGGCGCACAATGATGGCGTGTCTATTCAATCAAGCCTCCCGCCCAGGCCAATTAGCATAAATTATTGAAATACTTCAGTATCGCGGACTCTTATTGGCCGAGGTGGCGAACAGCGACGCTTAGCGTCGGGGAGATAAACTCGTGTTTGTAAATAAAGAAGACACGTGGTTATGTTTACAGGAAGCACATGGCTTTGTGTACACCTCCATGAGGCCTCAAATAGGTTTTTCCGAATATAAACCGTGTTACACCAGTGCACACATAGCCAATTGCCAAGACATTAGTTCATTCTCCAGTGGAAGAGGTTGCAATTGATTCTGTGGTTGCAGCGTATGTACTCTGCCATTGGGTCATTCCATCATCGTCCTTGTGATGCCATGATTAATGAAGCCAAGGGGTTGCACGCGCACCTCCATCTCTTTGGAAGTGCAGCCGCTGCTGGGCATTTTATGACGTTCTTCGCAAAAATCAAATAGGAACTCAAAGCTTTAATCTTTTAATCTTTTAATTTCAAAATACTGAATTTTAATTACATGTACATACATATACATGTATAATCCAGCATACTGTAACAGTTATTTGAATATTTTTCAACAATTTTATATATTACCTCCCTACTAATGAGGCCACGTCAACCCCACAAGACTATAAAACACCATGACAGCCCACTTGGTTCCTGTTTCCACCATCAAACTTTTTCAAACTTGAGTCCATTTTTTAATGTTTACAACAAGTGGAGCAGGTCTTTTACTATGTGCCACCCTGGTATTGCACATGACATAAAATGTACTCTTTAAAGGATGGCCCTTAAAAACACTTCTCAACAAATAGCATTCCGCGAAGTTACTATTTATAGCTCACAAGGTCATTTGCATAAGATATTGATGACGTTTTAGTCACGTGACAGTCGGACATCGACACTTATTTCTACGCATTTGAGCTTATTTCAAAGTCAATTATCTTTGACTCTGCATTGTTTTTAGCATGAATGATACCATCGAGTCAGAGAGAGAAATATTCAGAACAATCATGTAGTATTTCCAACACTCGGACATGTGCCAGATTGAATCTAACTGCCCTCGTTAGAAAGCCTGAATCCATTACGAAACCGCATGTTTGTCCGACATTGCCTGTAATTCAGCAATGGGGAAATAGAGGGCAGCAGCTGCAGTGACGTCATCTTCGCAGAATGCTATTTGCATGAACACAAATAGCATTGACAAAACAGTTGAGCGTCAGGCTTGTGATTGGGAGGTCTCAGGTTCGATACCCGGCCGGTGCCACTTTGTAACTCTCAACTGGCCTGAAATGTCCTTGTGTGCGCTAGATTCTGGCTGCCCTTGGTTCTTATCAATGGTTTCCGGATAGGCTGGTTATGATGTTTGCGATTATAAAGCGCTTTGAGACAGTAGATAATACGGTGAAAGGTGCCATATAAAAACTCACTATTATCATCATTATTATTATTAAATATCATTTTGAATGTCTACCACCTAAATCAGTGCAAAATCTACAAGTCATATTCGTAGTCAAGGGGACCGTAAGATGGGGTGACTCTGGCCCAAAGTGGGGTGACATTGACCCATACATTTTCCACCCTACAACTTGAATGAACTGTACATGGTTAATCTCCTATTTCAACTGAATCACTCTACAAAAAGATGTTAAAAGACAACTCAGGAATCTAAAGTGATGATAGTCTAGCCTAGTTTAGTCTAAATAAGATCTTGGGAGCTGGGACAACTTCACCCCTCCACCCCCCCCCCCCCCCCCCCCCCAGGGTCAATTTCACCCCACTTTACGGTAATGTCCACGTAGTAGTCCTCATGAATTCATTTGGATCTAGGGAAAGTACTGGCCAAGGTTCAAAACCTGCAAATAGAAGAGAATAGATTGTGGTTCAATTGCAGTCATTTTGAACCATCTAAGTTAATCGGTCCGTTACCTCCCCTCATACGTCCAGGTCGGCGGAGTGGATCCAAGGCTTGAGAGTCACGATGATTGAAGTTGACATTAGAGACGAGTTGCTTACATTTGTCTCTTGAACGGCCGATTTAAGTGTGCAATGTATTTCTTGTGGCAATATTTCTGCAGTGAAATTTGGTCTCTTGTGATCTTGTGGTGTCTCACAGGTAAACTGTATTTTGAACTACATGTATTTTAAATGCCATCTGCTGAAACTTCAAGTCAAGTCATACCTTATAAGCAACAGCACACACAATTCCGATGAGCACAATGGGAAACATGGTCTCAAGGAAACGATTCCTTGGCTTTTTCGTCAAGAGCCACTTGATGATGCTGTAATACCTCTGGTTGTATGGAGGATAACGGAGCCTGGAAGGAAGAGAAATCCATTTCTGATGCGCACACACTGAGGAGCCTCATAGATTAGATTCTTAGGAGAACCAAGAATTTTATTCCTATGAACCAACATGGCTCTCAAGGAGCTTAAAAGTCCTTTGAATGGGTCTTAAAACCGAGGTTCCTTGTATCTGATGTCTATGCCAGGGGAATGAAAAGACCTCACCAAGTGAAAAACATGAGTAGCTCGAGATTGACTCCGCCTCAGACCGAAGACAGAGTCAATATGTTGATATAAACCAAATCGGTGCCAAACGGTAGTGGCACACAAAAGTGCTCCTCCCGCCTTGGAGGAGGAATACTCCCTGGAGGATAGGACCTCCAAGTGCAGAGCGAACGCTGAAGAAAAAGAAGATGCACACAGACTGAGATTATTATTCTTCTTCATAGTTCGAGTCCGACTTCAAATCAGACCTCCTATATTTGCCAGATGGTGAGCCTACCCTAAAGAGAGGCCGTCCTTGGTGACAAAGTTAAAATTAGTCACTACCACCTGCATACTTTACCTGTTAAGACCCTCTAGCTTCTGGTCCTTCACCATAACAGCTCTCCTATGTGAGAATGCATCGAATGAGAACTTGCCATGGTAGCAGCCCATTCCACTGCTACCTACACCGCCGAAGGGCAAGGTAGACACTGTAAAAAGATACAACGAAAACATAAGTCATTGTTTTGATGTTAGTTTAAGGGAGACTGTAGGCAGGATCCAGGTAGGCCAGGTTAAGTTAAACAGTGTCGCCCAAGGGGGTCTCTTCAATATCACAGTACGTCGGAACAATCCTCGCTTGTTGATGAGGAATACTTAACACTTAATCAAACGAGACCTCATCACCTAACTGAGCATATCAGGAAAACAAAAATCGCCAATTTGACCACCAGGATGCTGCCTATAGTCCCCTTTAATAAGTCTAAAGAAAGACAATAAAATACTCCAAATAGCAGACGACATGTAGTTAGTTTTGAAATGCTCTCAGTCAGTGAGCTAATTATACACGTATATAAAGGATCATCAGCGAGGTCCGTGTCAATTTCTTTTGATTAAGAAGTCAGCTAAAATCAAACTTGTAAGGATAAACCGCTTTGAAGAAGCCTCTCTATATGGCTATGGCAATTTAACGACTGTAACTTATTCAAATAAATCCAAAAAACATCCAAACAGGACAAGTTTTGTGATTGCAAGTCATTCAGCTTGACTGATTGTAGAAGGCTCCATCAACCCCAGAAGTCACAGCAAAACCTGGCACATGTTGCTCTGAGCTGGGCAGGTTGAGACGTACTGGCAGATCATATCACTGTGTCTGCCTTTTGTGAAATCTGAGTACTAGTACATTAATTTCTTCCATTATCTCCTGGTGTCATTTATGCTAGCATCTGTGTGCATGGGCCGGGTTTTGCTGCGACAGGTCATATATTTAACAACAACTATAAGAACCGACAAGACAAAAAGCTACCTAATTTGATTAGATATTTTAGCAGGCAAGCAAGGCTATGTGTGCAATGTTAAGAAAGAATGAGCGTGAATGTGCAAAATATGGTACAGTGGTGGATCAAGGGGAAGTACAGAGGGCACCCCCAGTATTTGAAAATTTTTTGAATTTGAACAATTTTGGTAAAATGACCCTAAAAACCACCAGGGCAGCCCTAGTCCATGTAACTGACACCCTCTCTCTTTTTATTCCTGGATCAACTGTGCATAAGGACAACATAATATCAAGAATGAACAAAGTCTATCTTTATTAATTCTTGATAAGATACACTACAGGACAGGGGAACACAAGGCCTGGGAGTGGGATGGTAAGATAGGATAGGAAATGATAACGAAATCCAGGAACAACTAAACTTATCTGCAAAGCAATAATATTGCAGGATAACTAGTATTGCAAAAGGCCTGGTCTATTTGGCAAGCCGCTCGCTGAACAGGCATCTTTTTTTGTCCTGTTTGGAGAGCCGCTTGCCAAACAGCACTAAAAAGCCACCCTGTTCGGCCAGCCGGGCTTGCCAAACAGGTAAAAAATCTACCCTGTTTGGCGAGCTGGAGACTTTACTTTAATATTAATGAGTTCGGCTCTCCATTCAGGACAAGAAAAAGTCGCTGTTTGGTAAGCCGGGCTTGCCAAATAGTCACTTCCATTGCAAAACATATTTTCACAAGCCCAAACTCATGAACAAAGCAGCGGTTAAGTTTATTTTCAAATCTCATAGCGCCCAGCCAATCTAAAAGCTTGATAATAACATACAGGCTTTTATCAACAGGATATAGTATGTTCGGGGTAGAAAAACAGCAAAGCTTTTTCTATCTTTTCACGTCGATAACTAATGAAGGAAGGAATTTGTGTAACTCAAAGGAGGTGTTGAACTCCCTAAGTGCTGGGATACTGGCCTTCTAATCGCAACAATTTTTAAAGCAGGGTTGAAGCGTTTTAATCAAAGCTAGACCAACTGAACGACCCAGCTGCAAAACCCTTTGGAAAAGTTTGCTGATGTTTACCAATGCACACCAAGGAACTTGTCTTGTTTCGCAAGCGGTAGGCCCACTTCCAGTTGTTGGTTTGGGGTGGTTTCATTAGTGTGCATGAGGGAACATTGGCAAGCGGTAGGCCTACTTCCAGTTGTTGGTTTGGGGTGGTTTCATTAGTGTGCATGAGGGAACATTGGCAAGCGGTAGGCCTACTTCCAGTTGTTGGTTTGGGGTGGTTTCATTAGTGTGCATGAGGGAACATTGGCAAGCGGTAGGCCTACTTCCAGTTGTTGGTTTGGGGTGGTTTCATTAGTGTGCATGAGGGAACATTGGCAAGCGGTAGGCCTACTTCCAGTTGTTGGTTTGGGGTGGTTTCATTAGTGTGCATGAGGGAACATTGGCAAGCGGTAGGCCTACTTCCAGTTGTTGGTTTGGGGTGGTTTCATTAGTGTGCATGAGGGAACATTGGCAAGCGGTAAGCCTACTTCCAGTTGTTGGTTTGGGGTGGTTTCATTAGTGTGCATGAGTGAACATTGGCAAGCGGTAGGCCTACTTCCAGTTGTTGGTTTGGGGTGGTTTCATTAGTGTGCATGAGGGAACATTGGCAAGCGGTAGGCCTACTTCCAGTGGTTGGTTTGGGGTGGTTTCATTAATGTGCATGAGCCAACATTGGCAAGCGGTAGGCCTACTTCCAGTTGTTGGTTTGGGGTGGTTTCATTAGTGTGCATGAGGGAACATTGGCAAGCGGTAAGCCTACTTCCAGTTGTTGGTTTGGGGTGGTTTCATTAGTGTGCATGAGGGAACATTGGCAAGCGGTAGGCCTACTTCCAGTTGTTGGTTTGGGGTGGTTTCATTAGTGTGCATTAGTGAACATTGGCAAGCGGTAGGCCCACTTCCAGTTGTTGGTTTGGGGTGGTTTCATTTATGAGCATGAGGGAACATTGGCAAGCGGTTGGCCTACTTCCAGTTGTTGGTTTGGGGTGGTTTCATTAGTGTGCATGAGGGAACATTGGCAAGCGGTAAGCCTACTTCCAGTTGTTGGTTTGGGGTGGTTTCATTAGTGTGCATTAGTGAACATTGGCAAGCGGTAGGCCCACTTCCAGTTGTTGGTTTGGGGTGGTTTCATTTATGAGCATGAGCAAACATTGGCAAGCCGTAGGCCTACTTCCAGTTGTTGGTTTGGGGTGGTTTCATTAGTGTGCATGAGGGAACATTGGCAAGCGGTTGGCCTACTTCCAGTTGTTGGTTTGGGGTGGTTTCATTAGTGTGCATGAGGGAACATTGGCAAGCGGTAAGCCTACTTCCAGTTGTTGGTTTGGGGTGGTTTCATTAGTGTGCATGAGGGAACATTGGCAAGCGGTGGGCCTACTTCCAGTTGTTGGTTTGGGGTGGTTTCATTAGTGTGCATTAGTGAACATTGGCAAGCAGTAGGCCCACTTCCAGTTGTTGGTTTGGGGTGGTTTCATTTATGAGCATGAGCAAACATTGGCAAGCGGTAGGCCTACTTCCAGTTGTTGGTTTGGGGTGGTTTCATTAGTGTGCATGAGGGAACATTGGCAAGCGGTAAGCCTACTTCCAGTTGTTGGTTTGGGGTGGTTTCATTAGTGTGCATGAGGGAACATTGGCAAGCGGTGGGCCTACTTCCAGTTGTTGGTTTGGGGTGGTTTCATTAGTGTGCATTAGTGAACATTGGCAAGCGGTAGGCCCACTTCCAGTTGTTGGTTTGGGGTGGTTTCATTTATGAGCATGAGCAAACATTGGCAAGCGGTAGGCCTACTTCCAGTTGTTGGTTTGGGGTGGTTTCATTAGTGTGCATGAGGGAACATTGGCAAGCAGTTGGCCTACTTCCAGTTGTTGGTTTGGGGTGGTTTCATCAGTGTGCATGAGTGAATATTGGCATGCGGTAGGCCTACTTCCAGTTGTTGGTTTGGGGTGGTTTCATATGTGTGCATGAGGGAACATTGGCATGCGGTAGGCCTACTTCCAGTTGTTGGTTTGGGGTGGTTTCATCAGTGTGCATGAGGGAACATTGGCATGCGGTAGGCCTACTTCCAGTTGTTGGTTTGGGGTGGTTTCATCAGTGTGCATGAGGGAACATTGGCAAGCGGTAGGCCCACTTCCAGTTGTTGGTTTGGGGTGGTTTCATTTATGAGCATGAGCAAACATTGGCAAGCGGTAGGCCTACTTCCAGTTGTTGGTTTGGGGTGGTTTCATTTATGAGCATGAGCAAACATTGGCATGCGGTAGGCCTACTTCCAGTTGTTGGTTTGGGGTGGTTTCATTAGTGTGCATGAGCGAACATTGGCAAGCGGTAGGCCTACTTCCAGTTGTTGGTTTGGGGTGGTTTCATCAGTGTGCATGAGTGAACATTGGCAAGCGGTAGGCCTACTTCCAGTTGTTGGTTTGGGGGGGGTTTCATTAGTGTGCATGAGCAAACATTGGCAAGCGGTAGGCCTACTTCCAGTTGTTGGTTTGGGGTGGTTTCATTAGTGTGCATGAGCGAACATCGGCAATCTTTTCCAAAGTAATCTTCTTAATTTGTTCAGTTGGTTCCGCTTGATAAAGCCCAACTACCTACTGGCAAGATGTATGACAGTGTCGTTGGCACAGACACTGCCGCTCGTCGTTGAACTCAGAACTTTATCGATTACGTCTCTGTTCTTAGAGAACAAGTACAATGAGAGAGGTTTTTCCCTGCAAGAAATCACCATGTTCGTGTTAATCAGAGATTAGACAGGTTTCATGAAGAAAGTAAAAGGCAATCAGAGAAGATAATGGTTTTTTTAGAAAATATGAGTAACATACTTCCTACGTGGACAACAGTATCATTGGCAAGGACGCTGCCACTGGTTGTTGCGTCGAGAACTTTATCGACCACACTTCGCGATTTTGAAAACAAGTACATGGCCAATGGCTTCTCTCTGTGTAGTCAAATAGATTGAAGAGTTGAAAAAGACATTTGCTTATCCAAGGGGTTAATTCCGGTCACCCATACCCACCCCCATGTCAGAAAATTCTAAGAAACGGATGTTGAAATTTCAACATTTTGGAAACTATTATCAATTTGAACATGAAATTCTGTAAAGTGAAAATTGGGGGTCCTAGCTGTGCTTCCTCATTGAATTTGCCTCTGAACTGAAAGAGATTGTGCCAGGTCTGATTTCCAGCCCCAAGACCTGAACCATGGATCTGACTGATGCCCAGACCATGCTCTTGAGGTGGAGGATGACCTTGAGCTACAGCCCCATTCCTCAATTTCAAGACGTAGAATCAAGAAGTGATGTTTGCAATGCTGAGAAGAAGTCGAAAATGAATTCTGTCCACTTCACGACGGGAAATTCCAAGGCGTGTCTCTCTATAGCACAGTGCTGTAGCATCATTTGTATGGTCCCATTCTGGGATGTAGGCCTACGGTCCCATTCCGGGATGTATGGTCCCATTCATTCTGGGATGTAGGCCTACGGTCCCATTCCAGAATGTATGGTCCCATTCATTCTGGGATGTAGGCCTACGGTCCCATTCCGGGATGAATGGTCCCATTCTGGGATGTAGGCCTACGGTCACATTCCGGGATGTATGGTCCCATTCTGGGCTGTAGGCCTACGGTCCCATTCCAGAATGTATGGTCCCATTCATTCTGGGATGTAGGCCTACGGTCCCATTCCAGAATGTATGGTCCCATTCATTCTGGGATGTAGGCCTATGGTCCCATTCCAGAATGTATGGTCCCATTCCTGGAGCTCTTCACAGTTCAAAGGAATAAAACTTCCATTATTTTTGTTTTCGTTAGCAGACGACAGAAAATGCCTCGCTTTGACTGAAAATGACTCATTTTCATGGGATGTATGGTCCCATACCCCCCCCCCCCCCAACCCCTAAAAGTAGGAACATGAATGGTTAGGTAGAGCTTTCTTTTGTGCAACAGTGACCCGAAAGCTTGTTGACCGTTAGATGTGGAGAACATGAGAGTGCTTCGCAAGTTTTTTGGAGCATGCAAATACAAATTGAAACATACGGCCCCCATGCACTATCCAATCATTTGCCAAAAAGGCTCCACTGATCGTCTGGCTCAAAAACTTATCCGCCACACCTCGTTGTTTTGAAAATACATACAACACCAATGGGTGCTCCCTGAAATCGACATATGTTGGAAAAGCTGAAACGTTATCTCATAGTCGATAGATATATAAAACTAAGAACTGTGATGCCCTACATGCAGGGAGAGTTGCCCTGGGCCATCAAGCAAGCAGTTGCCCCACAGGCAAAACTAGTAGCAGCTGAACTTTTATAGCAGCCTTGTAAAGCAATACAGCCAAAGGGCCTGCCCAAATAAGACATTTAAAGCAAGCAGGACTACAAAGTAAAATGACCTATTCTGTGCATTTCGTAATGAAAATCGAAATTTCCATTTGAACTCAAATTTTTTTTGGCAGGAGTCCACCAATCATACTCGTATAGGGGTTGTCGGTCTGGGCATGACTGTTTTGAAATACTGTAGAACCTCTCTACTAAGGACACCCTCGGGACTGACAAGTGCTGTTCTTAAAAGAGAGGTGTCCTGATTAGAGAGGTCAAATTGAGTGGAAACAACCAATTTTGGAACAAAAGTAGTGTTCTTTATAGAGAGGTTGTCCTTGATATCGAGGTGTCCGTTAAGGGAGGTTCGAAGTCCACATTCGCATGATATGGTTGTTTAGAGCATCCTAAAATTAATCTAAAAAAATGACAGAATAAGTGATTTTACTGTCTTGATCTTTGAAGTTCACTGCCAATATTGATAAAGCAACTATAATTTATGAACTGAAATCAAACACATACAGGCCCCGTGCATCAAAGTGTCATTAGCGAGAAATGCTCCACTGTTTGTCCGATGTGCAACTTTATCGATTACATCTCGACTTTTTGAGAAAACATATGTTGCTAAGGGCAGTTCTCTGAAAGAGAATTTGATTACACAATATGAAAGTGTTTCAAATAGAAGATTTGAATAGCAGGTACCATATCAACTTATTATTGATAAATTATCAAAAATGGGCTATTTGAGTAAGTTTTGAAGGAAAAATTTCCGTGTAGTAAAATTAAACTCAATTTTCTCAATCAAGAAATAAAGAATTTTCATATTTTTTTGTAGTTTTGTACTTCTTCAACTAAAATTCTTTTAATTTTCTTCAGAAATTTTCGCGATTCCAAAAAAGGCGAGCGAATTAAGCGCTTTATTCTGGTAAATCTGGTTCTCCTACAAACACACTCATTGTAACCTAGGTGTTTCAGATTGTCAAACCAAGCAAATCTGACGAGCATAATCTTTTACCTGGCATTTATTATATCTATGGCCTCATCAACATTTTCCACCGGCACTATTGGAAGGATCGGGCCAAAAATCTAAAAAAAACAAGAGAAAAATTAAAATATCTCAATGATAATTTTAACTACAGTAAAACCTCTCTCTTGAGGTCACCCTCTAGACTGACCTGTGCAGTCCTTTATAGAGAGGTGTCCTGATAAGAGAGGCCAAATTGAATGTGAACAACCAATTTGGGACCAAAACTAGTGTCCTTAATAGAGAGGTGTCTGCTAACGGAGGTTCTAATGTAACTGTATATCTCTCTTTACAACAGAGATGATGGAAGTTCATATTAAGTACCTATTCATGAAATTGTAATTTTCAAATTCAATTAAAATTTTCAAATTTTTTTCAATTTTTTTAAAAACTGAACGTGAAGACCTTTAAATGCAAATCTACTGAGTCTTTGATAAAGAAGAAAAGAAAACTCACTTCCTCTTGCATGATGGGGTCGGTCAATTTGACATTTGTCAGAACGGTTGGTTCGATGTATTTCTCCCCGGCGTCAGTGCGGCCGCCAATGGCAAGTTCTCCTCCGCCATTCATCAGTTTCTCCACGCGCCTGTGAACGAGATAAGAACCAAGTCAACTAATATGTAAAGAGCAAGCTCTAGTGAACTCACACAACTGTATGTCCTAGCAGACGATTTTTAGATACATGATGTCCCACACCCGCACTTCAGTAACGCCGGTGTGAATAAATCTACTTACGTGAATGGTCAATGGCTCATGACGTCATGAAATAATTGCGTCACGAGGAAGGAAACAATGGGATTCACATCCGACGTTGTAACTGTGGGTGCGGTGCGTCATGAATGCAGGATCGGCCAACGCGCGGCCCATATAGAATGCGACAAAACTGTACCGGAACCACCGGAACCAGAATTGTCATGGGTCTGCACAAATTTTTTCAGATTCGATGGACATGATGGATATATGAATTTTGTTTACACTTTACATACAGTGTATACATACGTAACCATTACACTCACTACGTTGTGTGAGTGATCATCGAAAAATGTCTTCACCTGCAAACTGAAACAAGCTTAAAGGGGTACGATGTATCATGTGGTTGAAACTTGGTATTCATATACAGTAGAACCTCTCTATTAAGGACACCCTCGGGGCTGACAAGTGGTGTCCTTAATACAGAGGTGTCCTGATTAGAGAGGTCAAATTGAATGGAAACAACCACTGCAGGATCAAACCTGCTGTCCTTAATTGAGAGGTTGTCCTTAATAGAGAGGTGTTGCTAAGGGAAATTCCACCGTAATTTGAATATCTGTCTATACAAAAGCATTGTTGAAATTGATATTCAATTTGAAATTTTCAAATTCAATTAAAAAATTTCAAATTTTTTCAACGCACAGCATAGGCCTTTAAGTTCAAATGACAAACACGTACTGAAAGTGTTTGTCACTGACAATCCTGCAGTAGTCTGGAGACTGTTTCGGGTCTTCTCCGTATGCGTCTGTAACTGCCCTCTTTAGGGCTGTGACCACATCAGCCTGAAACAAAAAGTAAATATACGTTACCCTTTACATTACAAATGATGTTGATGTGGCAATTTGGTGTCCACTGCGCCTGCATGATCGCAACTGAATGAAGAGATCATTCAGGGACTGTCTGACAGCTGTGATTGTTGACCCGACGTCATGACATCATGATGACGTCATGGCATCCTTGTGACGTCATCAGTGACATCGTAGCCTGAGCCTGCATGCTCTGTTGCTCATGGCAACCAGAGAGGACCAAAATGCATTACAAGGCTACAAGTTTTTCTTGAATATTCAAAGGAGAAATTTTTGAATTTTTTTTTTCTTTTTTACAAATATATATCAAGACCCCCCAGGTTAATTAAACCAGCATGCAATGCACCTAGACGACTCATATTTTTCATTCTCATTGAATTTGACCTCTGTAATCAGGACACCTCTCAATAAAGAACAGCATGTCACTCCCAAGGGTGTCTGTAATAGGGAGGTTCTATTGTACTGACACTCTTTCCTGCACAGAAATTACCTGAATATCCTTGGAGCACATGAGGTAATCAGGTGCGACGCAGGTCTGGCCGGCGTTGATGCACTTTCCCCAGGCAAGACGTCGAGCCATGACGTCAAGGTCACTGTCTTTCTCAACGTAGGCGGGACTGAAATGAGGATAGAAGAGGTCAGAGCAAAAAATACTAAAGAGTCATTTGTACAGGACTGGGGCTTGCGTTAGACTTTCTTGATTTGGAGTCAAACCAGAGATTTGGCAAAATCTTGGGAGTCTCGAGATCATATTAGGTACATGTATTTTGTTGGAAGTGACTACTTGGCAAGCCCGGCTTACCAAACAGCGACTTTTTCTTGTCCTGAATGGAGAGCCGAACTCATTAATATTAAAGTAAAGTCTCCAGCTCGCCAAACAGGGTAGATTTTTTACCTGTTTGGCAAGCCCGGCTGGCCGAACAGGGTGGCTTTTTAGTGCTGTTTGGCAAGCGGCTCTCCAAACAGGACAAAAAAAGATGCCTGTTCGGCGAGCGGCTTGCCAAATAGACCCGGCCATTTTTGTTATACGGTAGTTTGAGGGTTCTGGGCGAAGTTTCATGCTTCAAATGACACTTTTCTAGGGTTAACCATGCCGAGGACCTGAATATGGAATTTGTTGCAACTCGACTTAGACTAGCATAGCAAATCCTGCACTGGAGGAGTTAGTCTGCCGAGGCTGTGTAAATATCGCATTAGTACGTCCGGGTCCGAAAACAGTTGGAAAACCAATTTATATTGACACTCAAGCCAAAGGCACAGACAAAAGCAACTTTTTTGATATTATTTTTAATTATTTTTTTTCGTCCCCCTCAAATTAAATCATCCTGCAAAAACCCCAATTCTTTCTCACCTTTTGCCTCCAAGCTCCAGTACCACGGGCGTAAGATTCTTGGCAGCAGCTTCCATGACGATCTTCCCAACGAACGTGTTGCCCGTGTAAAATATATGGTCCCAGCGTTCAGTCAGCAGCTGGGTCGTCTCGGGAATGCCACCGTTAATGACCTTGATACAGCTCTGAAACAAGGTCAAAGTGAGCCAAGATCAAAGTCAGGTGAGGTCAAAGAGAGGCAAGGTCAAAGTGAGGCAAGGTCAAAGTCAGGTAAGGTCAAAGCGAGGCTAGTTCAAAATGAGAATATATAGAAGGATATCAGATTGATATCAACTGATTTTCCCACTATCTTGTCCAAAGCTTTTCAGCTGATATTAAAGGGGTTGTGTGAAGTAAAAGGTACGCCATTATGAAGTGAAAATTCTGCTTCTAGACACCATAACAAAACAAAACAAAGACTAGAACGCCTCGGCAATGTTTTGTGAACTTTGCGAATCTAATGCGAAAGCAGTCATGTTTATTACTAAACGGTACTTGTTATGGCAAAACGGCAAATCTTCGTTGATTGTTCGCGCTGCCGCTGGCTCCCAAGCCGGTACACTATGACGTAATAAGGACATTTGGCGGAAAATTCGAAACTTACAGTCATTTTCGAAAAAAAATCATTATACATATTTTTTCCTTAACTTAACCTCGTTTTGGATATATCCAGCCTCATGAAGACAAAATTCCTGTTTTGGACCCCTAATTCACACAACCCCTTTAAGCAACCTTTTGGGCCTCTTTACTTACATTGTCTAAATACTTTGGAACCAACGTCTCCATCAGATGAGCTGTTGCCCCAGAAACCTCCGACGGTTTCAACACAACACAATTACCTGAAAATGACGTAAGTGACATAAGATTTAAACCACTTCGGAATGGATGCACCACAGTACAGTGGAACCTCTGTAAGCGGACACCTCTCTACTAAGGACAACCTCTCTATCAGGGACACTAGTTTTGGTCCCAAATTGGTTGTTTCCATTCAATTTGACCTCTCTAATCAGGACACCTCTCTATTAAGGACAGCACTTGTCAGTCCCAAAGGGTGTCCTTAATAGAGAGGTTCTACTGTATTAAAACATCTCATATGATTTTTAATACGTTGTTATTTCCTGCACTGCATCATAACGTCATTAGAACCACTATTTTGGTCAACTGTAGTGTTTGTGAGCACCAATAATATGACTGACTCCATATGACTTACCCGCAGATATCGCACCAATCAGAGGAAGCATAGTAAGCTGTACCGGGTAGTTCCAAGCGCCAATAATAAGGCAGACACCATATGCTTCCGGCTTGATGAAACAGTCGTACATCTTGTTGAGAAGATCTTTTTGGACCTGTTCTGGTTTGATCCAATCTTCGAGATGATTTAAGTGATTTGTGATCTCGTCAACGGTGAGGTCGATTTCGAAGATATATGCTTCATATTTGCTCTATAAACGAGAGAAATTTTGATTTTAACTAGATTTATGTCCCCTTTCTTCGAAATGTATTGTAATTTTCAAATATCCATTATTTTCTGAAGATAAAGAGCTGAAAAAAACCAGAGGGAAATGCAGGAAATAAACTCAACCATACCAATTCATGACAAGTAATATGTTGACATTGATAATTCTATTCACAAACTATCAAAACCTTATCAGGATAAGTGGACTACAGGGACCAAGCTAGCTTTTTGGAATATTTTCGGCCGAAACCATGGTAAAAAAACACATTTTAGGCGACTTCTGGGGGGGAGGGATTAGCCCCCATGCTCCCTCCCCCCACCCCACACGCCAGCTACACCCATGGATTACCAGAGCCCTCAAGATTTTTTCTTGATTCAGTGATTAAAAGAACCACAGCATCCTACCTTATGCAAATCACTGAAAAGCCCCTGAGCCAAGGCTTCCCTATTCTCCTCCAACATTTGTTTCAGACTCCGCAACTGTGTCAACCTCCATTCCAGGGCCTTGGTCCGCCCGGACCGGAACGCTGTCCGCAGACCCTGAACGATCTGAAACGAAGCATATTTACCGATTGTATTTGTAGAATCTAAAAATACATTTTGTTTCACTTTTGCCAATGAATGATTGTGGTTGTCCCATGCAGATGTGAAAGGCGTCTCTAAGCAGGTAGACCTGGTCATTAGGCTACTTGATATCCTAAGTATACACACTTTCCCGAGTATGCAATCCTGTCATGCATGCATCACCAAATTGCATTCATACGAGATTGCATGGACCTTTTCAACAGAGATAAACCAGGGCCTTAACAAAACAAATGCGTTCACTCAGAACAGTGTAGTACACGCCAGAAGGCCTAAGCCGATTCCGGACCACGCCATAAGCCAGCTGTAACCCTATGGCCTATGACGTGTTCCAGGGGAAACTCATGATTGGTCAGCGCCCGAACAAACTTCTGCATTCCCGTATTCCGTGTCCAGTGTCAGTGAAGTATGGCATCACACGACGCCATTTGATCATGACATCATAGGCCTACTCAAGGTTAAAATTTACAATCCCCGATCGGAAATGACGTAGTTTGATCGCATTTAACTATAAATCCATTGAACAGTGGTGCTTCGTTAGTCAACAAATGACCTTTTTTTGGGGTGTGATCGGGGATTGTAAACTCGTTCCCTACTCAATACTTCCAACTACTGAACACAGATTTCATTAAGGAAATCCACCAAGGTGTTGACACCATTCAAGTCAGCTGACCTGACATTGCACGACCTCAGTCACAAACACAATTTGAAATTGAATTGGAATTTAAAAATTAGGTTAAGTCGATTTGACACCTTCTAAGCCCTTTCTTTGGAAATCTGAGATAGAAAATGCAATTCAGATCAGCAGTACACGTGAATTATGTTACGAGTAAACGTACGGAATTGTAATTTGACATCTTAGGCGAGTGAGTAGGTGGATTCGTGGAGTTTGAACTCTGTTCTAGTCACAAAATCGAAGAGGACTACTAGCGACACATAGAGGTCTTCACCTGAACTACACTTCCTCGATGGTTACTGCGACATCAACCAGGAACCGTCACGCCCCCTGACTAGTTCAGTCGTAAGACTGAGACACAGTGAACTATGCCAACTCTGCCAACGATGCCTACTTGCTTAGGGGTTATACTCAGACATCAGTCAGGAGCCGACACGGCTCTTGGCTAATAGGCCTAATACTGAGACATCAGTCAGGGGCCACCATGAGACCGTGGACAGGAGTGGTCCTCGGATAAGGATAATCTCTATATATCGGTAGAAAACTACCGTCGTGTAAAGCCAAAGAGACAATGCCCCGAGATTTGTCATCTTATAGACTCCCGAGGCAGTCCATTGCGTCATCATCCTTATGTTACAAGGGGACAAGACGAGGCCAGTCCAATGCGTTCGGAGTGTAAGTCGCATTTGTTGGCCGGACGACTCCGACTGGGTCTTCTATCCCATAGACCGCCATAGAGAGACCAATGGATTTGAGTTTGTAAAGTTCGGGTTTTCTTCAAGATTAGCATAATGATAATCAGATGATATATATATTGATAATAGTATGCCTACTATTTGTACATGAATGAATAAAAAACAAGAAAATAAAGAGGAAATGAAGAGAAAAAAGAGCAAAATAAATTATGGAATTTAGGGGAGTCGAACCCCCAACCATTAGATCGCAAGTCCAGCATTCTAACCGCTGCACCACCAAGGCTTTTGCTGCGGTGGCTTTTTCGCGACTCATAGCCAGGCGTGCGTGCGAGCGTGCTCCGCTTACTGCCAGATAGATTGTTGAAAAACACTCCCGAGAGAACACGAGAAATATATACAAGAACACCAGAAACATATCGGAAAAAAAGTAGCACCGCGTTGACTTTGTTTCCAGGGTCGGACAATAACGCTCGAGGGTAGCATCCGGCGTGGTGCCTGGTGGGTTTTTAGCTTATGCGGAGGATGTTGGTGACCTCTCAAATGAAGGAGGCCTTCCTGATAAACAAGATAATCACTCGAAACCAGGACACCATTGTACTACCGCGTAGTAAATTTGAAGAGGCTAGAAAAAAAGCGCGCGAAAGTCCTGGTCTGAGAATGTGACTGAACATGCGCAAATCGTTTTGTTGATCTCTGAGAGTAAAGTCTAATGACTTATTAACATTTTGTTCTCATTATTATTGAAAAACCTCCTGCGATTACCCGGAAAGTTCATTTCTATGTTCCGGTATAAAAAGGACAGTATTGCATGCCACTAACTTCGACGACCACAACTCATCTGCGGGTTGTGACATCCCTTTCTCCGAGACACTCCACGTCAGGTTGTGATTAGATTCCCCTCCGTCGCGACTGATGAAAGGAGATAAACATCGGGTGTCCCCAACAAGGTACACTTTGACACGTTGTCCTCTTGTTCTGCATTTTGACATGCAGTACTAACATCGTATTGGGCAGTATTAGCAAGACTTTAAATCAGATTGCTTCGGTACTTAGGCTACTGGGCATGCTGATGACTGAATTTGGCCCTTAAATGTTTGACATAATACAAGTCAAATGATGTGACTTTTGGGACACCCGATATAAGGCTGAAGCCTTCTTCTGATGTTTGATTAGGAATTAACCATTCGCACGGTGGGGTTGGGGAGACTTAACTAGAAATGAATTGATAAATTTTATAATTGAATATAAAATATTGCTATATATTTGATAATATTTTCACATTTTAACTGAATATTTACATTTTGGTACTTTGTGCTTTGAGAGATAAATGCATGATAAAAACAGATTATAAAAATATCATTTCGTCTCGACACTGCGATTTTGAAAACGAAACCATTCGGCAACCTTCGTGTGTCCTAACTTATGCTCGGAAATGATCGTTAGCTCAACTCGCTCAACGAAGCGCTATCCCCTTTAGTATATTCAATTACAACAGTATAGCGTTAAGGCGTGACGCCAACGTTTCTGCTAACGTCGATTGAACAACCAGACGAGTAAGCAGAAGGGGACACGTATGGAAAAGAAAATTCCTGCGTGCTCCGCTGTAGCAGTTTAAAATGTCCCAGGATAGAATGTCCGGGAAAAAAAGGATTCTATTTTGCGCTTTTTTCTGAGCCATTGACGGTCATGGTCTCTATAGAACCATGCCATAATCAGTAAGAATACACTAGGACCTGACACTTTTCCAGGGAGACATTTTCTTCATCTTTACCGGTTAGTCTCAGGTCTGCAGCCTACTCCCCACAGAGGATACCTTATTCTTGCTATAACCAAGTATCGATTATAAAGAACTATACATGTACATGTACTTGTCATAACTTACAGCAGTAAGAGATTCTTTTAAAGGGAGACTATAGGCGGGGCCAAGGAAGGTCTGAAAAAGTTAGACTTAGGCCGATAGGGGTCATTCCATTGAAACTATTCACGTTGTATGTGGCATTCATGACTGAATCAATCCCGATCCACCCCTAACATAAATTTGACCACCCAGTTCCTGCCTATAGTCCCCTTTTTACCGTACAGAGCCGAAAGTGCAAGTTTGCCTGTTACGCTATGGGCTTCTGTTCCAGCCGGAGAGCATAAAAAACCCAAAATTACGGGGACTCATCAACAGTCCTCGATCGTACGATATCGTATGAAGTATTATCAGACTTTCAGCATGAAGTGAGTGAAAGCCCGCGAACAATGGTAGAAGCCCCCGTAGTAGAATATTGGCACCAAATACAGATTAAAATATTAGAATATTGGTTCTAGAAAAGTCCAATGCAAAGTTACTACCGAACGTCAGTCGTTATCACGTTCTCTGCCACGAACTACTTGTCCTTAACACTCCCAAAGCATCGTTCTAAAACATGTCCACGTCTAGAAATCTATTTCAGACACTGACTAGGAGTGTATCTGGAACATCGACCGAAAAACTTGCCTGCCTCAGTCAGCATAATTTCAAGTGAAAACTTACACGGCAGGCCAAAAGCCCGACCCATGATAACCACCGCTTTGGGAGTGTTCGATTCCATGATACATACACCACGGGTGTGTAACATGGCTTCATGTTCCAAACAATCGGTAATAATCTAGTTTTCAGAGACGATCGATTGTATTTTGTAGTTGTACGAGGACGACTGATTTTATTTTGTAGTTTTGCCAGGACTACCGATTGTATTTTGTAGTTTTACCAAAGAGTTATGTTTCAGTTCATTCCACAGTCTCGTAAATCCGCCAAGACAGCCACTGTTCAAGCAAGGTATCACCAGAGGTAATCGGCTTCATCTCCTCAACCTGCGACTCCCGTCGCGGTCGTCGCCGCCGCTGCACGGCGTAACCGACCAAACCAACTACTACAAAAACCACGGCAAAAGCTGCAACGATGCTCAGGGCCACATAAACAGTTGCTGGATAAGATAAAGCATCATTATCAGACGCCACCCCAGCAGTCCTCGGAAACATATTGACTTTATTGCCATCCGTATCGACTTCAATGTTTTTGTCGTCTATAGCATTTGAGGTATTTTTCTGATTTTTCGTTGGCTTATATACAACAATCCCTGTACCTGATTTTGTAACTGCTGGTGTGTTGACGTTAGACGTAGCTGATTTTGTAACTGCTGGTGTGTTGAAGTTAGACGTAGCTGCTTTTGTAACTGCTGGCGTGCTCACTTTAAGCGGAATACTTTTTGTAGCTGTCGACCTGTCTGGTTTTTGCGTACCTGCTTTGGTTCCGACGCTCGTCGGTGCACTTGTAGCCGGAGGAGTGTTGACATTCTGCGTTGCTGATTTTGTTCCAAGGCGCCGCGTTACCACAGTGACTGATGCTGTCTTCCCGTTCTGAGTTGCCTCGGTAACTGCCGCTGTGTTGCCCTGCGTTGCCTTGGTGACTGCTGCTGTGTTCCCCTTCTGCCTGGCCTCAGTGACTTCTGCTGTGTTCCCCTGTGTTGCCTCGGTAACAACAGCTGTGTTTACATTCTGTGTTGCTTCGGTGACTGCTGCCGTGTTCCCCTTCGTTGCTTCAGTGACTGCTGCCGTGTTCCTCTTCGTTGCTACAGTGACTGCTACCGTGTTCCCCTTCGTTGCTTCAGTCACTGCCGCCGTGTTCCCCTTCGTTGCTTCAGTAACTGCTTCCGTGTTCCCCTTCGTGGCTACAGTGACTGCTACCGTGTTCCTCTTCGTTGCTTTAGTGACTGCTGCCGTGTTCCCCTTCGTTGCTTCAGTGACTGCTGCCGTGTTCCCCTTTGATGGCGTTGTGAGTGCTGCTGCTGTGTTCCTCTGTGTTGCTTTGGTTACTTCTGCTGTGTTCACCCTCTGCGTTGCCTCAGTGACGGCTGTGTTCCCCTGTGTTGCCTTGGTGACCCCGGCTGCTGTTGTTTTGGCTACTGGCACTGTAGCAGCCTTCGTCCCGATGGTCTTTGTTGACACTGTAGTCGCTGATGTGTCGACATTTTGCGTAGCTGATTTCGTCCCGATGCTGGTGGCATCTGTGGTCGCGTTTTTCGCGAGACTGCTGGTTGCATTTGTGGGTTCTTCCGTCGAGGCTGTTTCGGTCGAGTTCGTGGCAACTGCCTCTGTTGCACTGGGACTAGTGGGGTCTGAAAATGGATGAGTGATACAATATTGAGTGAACGACATCAATTGCAAAACAAATCAACACACGTTCTTTTTCGTCTTCTTCTTGATTTTGTTAGGTGATAGGTTGCATTTCCCCCTTGGTTGGAGCAATGATTTCGGTCCGATGTTGCCGTCTTTAGCACACACCTACCAAGCGCTCCGGACGCAGTGGCCCGGCCTCGTCATGTCGCCCTGCATAGGATGACGAAATGAACTGTCCCGAGAGTCTAAGCTACCATAGCTCAGGACTGATGAATGCATGGGTCCTTTTGCAGGCCAATTCTCCCGCACATATGTCAGGATAAAATCCCCTATACTCACCTACACCCGGTGGGCAGCGGTCAATCTTGAGATCATCAATAGCAATATCACTGAAGTAGGTGTTCAGGCGTTTTCCTTCCATCACGATCTGAAGAGATATAAAAAGATAAATGATGCGTTGAGCCAACTAATGCAAATGCCCGAAAAATGCCCGCAGCACACGATCAAATTGTTTGAAAATCGTTTTGAAGATTTTCTAAATATCACATGTCCATTGATTATTAGGGGACGTAAAACTCCTATTCCACTACGAGAAACCCTTTTGGGCGCATTCCCCACGACCGCGCGACCGCGGTTCATCTTTCGACACCGGGACGTCCATTTCGACGGAAGATATTGGCCTAAACCCTGAGAGATTTCCTTTAAGTCAACAAACCTGGAATGGCGCTTCCAGTATTTCAATGGTGATCATTTCTTTCTTCCAAACGTTCCCCTGGTTGCCAGACACTTCAAACCTCGGCTTCAGTTCCGACAATTCTTTGTTGACGGGCTTGACATAGACCCGCAATTCCCCAGCTGCAAAATGAAGGACATACATGTAATGCATTAAGTATATTAGAAGGACATTCATATCCACAAAATGTATTTTTCGATATGCTGTATGGCTATAGAGACCGATGAACTTAAATTCAAACGAATTACAACGAAATATTTTGTTCCACTTACACTTTCTCAAGCGACATGACATGAGGTAAGGTAAGGTAATGTAAGGCATCGGTAAGCTAAGGAAAGGTACAGGTAAGGTAAGATAAGGTCAAGTAAGATAAAGGTAGGTAAAATAAGGTAAGGTAGGGTAGGGTGAAGTTAGGCAACGCAACGCAGGGTAAGTCAGGTAAGGCAAGAGACAAGTAAGTTAGTTTTACTGTGCCTTACCTCCGACCCTCCCGTAGAGGTGATACCAGAACTGGAAACAGCTGTAGCTATACTTCTCCCCGAACACGGGCGACATGAGGCGGGCCGTGTCGTTTGGGACCCGCGGCATCGACGACTCCGTGAAAAGGTAGGTACCTGAAGGGAAAGAAGAGTTTTAAAGGGAGCCTATAGACAGGTCGCCAAGGAGCCTGTCCCTAATGGTCTACATCGAAATTATTCACGCTTGTATCAGGGATAGGCAAGGAGGGATAGGTTGAAAGCTGCATCAAACCACAGACAAAGAAGTGCCGTTGATGTTTAGATCCCTCACAGCGCAGCGTAGAGCAATAATGTGCACAATTAGCGTGATAATCCTTACACAAAATTATATTTAACGGCGTGTTAAAGTATCGCAAAGTTAGTGACAAACTTCTGGTAAGGTGCTGTGATGGGCTAATCGGCGTGGTGCTTTGGAATTCGCCTTTAGGACTATCGCACACCGCCGATGAGTTAAACTCCTGACGGAGTGGACGAACCGGCCTCGCCCTGTCGTCGAGAGAAGATCAGGATGACGAAATGGACGGCCCCAACAGTCTACGATAAATCAGCGCATCCTACTTATTTGTTCACAACTTACCAGCTTTTCCCTTTCCGAGAGTATGGTCGAAGGACGGCCCCGTGTCAGATGTCGCCGTTTCTCCATTGGTTTCCTTCCAGTCGAAATCGTCCGTCGTGTCCTGCGTCCACCCGCAACGGAACTCATTTTCGAAGGTGCAGTCCATGCCGTAGATACCATCTGATGAAATTAAAACAATATTATATTGGTCGTAGGCCTACTTGACGGTTGTTCGTTTCTTCATTGAGCAACCCAGTCAAAGGGTTTATTTATTAGAATGAACTCTATGTAGCTGGGAGCGCACAGAATGCTGGGAAGTTCAAGGCTAGACCATGAGGAATCGGTAGAGGAGCATTCCAGTGTTGATACATCATTTTATCCATGGTAACTCAACTTTAATTCATAGCACCCCTACACGGAAAAGGGTGCAAATACTGCACCTTGAGGTGCCCCAAAAGGTGCCATACGTTGGCAGCACCCTTTCTGGCACACCTGTGCACAGTGCAGAGGCGGTGAGAGCTTTTGGGTGCAATGCCTGCGAACGCGTTAGCGGGAGTTCGCCTCGTTGAGGACTTTCTGCCCCTCATCACGTCTTACCTGGTCCCATACAATGCGGCGCCGTGCCGTTCCAGACCTTTCCCAAGCAGATGGCAGTCCTCGGACCTTTCATGATGTACCCCGGCGCGCAGCTGAAGGTGGCCATCGAACCCGAGTTGGACAGCTCCAGTGAGACGACGCGAGTGATGCTCGGATGTGGACAATCTTTGGCTGAAAAAAATATGATGATGTGTAGCATGTTACATTTACTCTAGACCCTCCCCATTCTGAACCATCCGAGGTGCTCGTCCGTAACCTCCACTCATACCTTAGTGGTACCGGAGTCCGGGCCGGCGGAGAAAATCCAAAACTTGACGGACGAGTTGGACCCTGCCCGAACGGTTGGCTTTTTCAAAAAGGTATCTTTCCTATTAAAGGGAGAGCCAGGTGGGTCAGATTATGTTACGCAACGTTGCCGACAGGAGTCTCTCCTATCTCACAATACATTCAAACGTTTCGCGCTTGTAGGAATATAATCATTGCTGTTTTAAACCCAACTCAGGTTCCTAACTGTTCACACTATAACCTCCACTCTCATCCTCGACTACCAGGGAAAGTAGCAAGATCCTCCCCTCGCACACATCGGTGTCGATTAGTGCCGAGTGAAAGGCCCTGCAGAAGCTCGCGGTGCGCAAGATGTGCATTTGTCGAAATGAAGCTACATGTTGTTTGGTCCCTTAGAGTCGACTTTATGGTACACTTACCGGCACATATCGGTGGAGGGCTGCTCCAAGCACCACCAACGCACGTTGCGAAACTGCCCCCAATCAAAATATACTTCCTCCGGCACCTGTAGTACACGACGGTACCCCGGGAGCGAACCTTGGCACGACCATTCCGTAACCTTGGTCTTGTACAGCCCCTTTTGGTAGCATCTGCAAGAAGAGAAAATAGTGTTTCATTAATGTTAAAGGGAGAGTCAGACTAGTGACTTGTGATCGGAAGGCTCGGCCAGGGCTGAATTATGCGTCCTTTTCATGGAAACGACCACCAACGTAAACAAACGGCGCACATGGCGTATAAACGTACACTCCGGACGCAGTGGACAGGCCGCCTGTCGCCTTGTGAGGAAGGACGATCAGTGCAGAATAACGAAATGGACTACATATAGGAGTCTAGATGCTGAAGGCAGGGACACTTCTCACGGTAAGAGCGAACGCAAAGGAAAAAGCATTCCAGGAACCAGTACGAACTAAAAACAAGCGCATGGTTAACAAAAGATCCATATCACTTCTTGGCACCTTGCGAGTCATGTTTTGGTATCGAAAGAAACCTGGCGCGCGACTGAGACCGGACGTGTGACTCTGTTGTGATAGGTGACTGGGTTAGCATAACAATGGCTATTTGAGAGGAGCCAGGAACGGTAACCTGTGGATTTCAATACTAGAATTTACTACATTGCACGTGTATTTGGCACTAACACTACAATTTTCGTGGCCGTGTATTTGGCAAGAAAATAAATCTCAGCATTCAGCTCAACCTCGGTCTGAAAGTTAAACTAAGAGGAGGCCCGAATAATATAAAAAATGTCTGCCTTAGAAATGAAAGTTTTTGTGTTTTTTGTTGCCAAACCTTGATATTCAACCTTTAATGCAGTGAAATAAAAGAAACCTTGGTAATTTTCAGGAACTCAAAAACCGTTTTAGGGATTTCTTTTTTGCAGAGTTGCATATTTGTCAATATTCGAACGAATGCCGTATTACTCATGGCAGTCGGCATCCAGGGCGCGGCATGTGCACTATATTGACGTCTCCTCACGTCTGTCCAAATATTATTCCCGCGAAGCCATCATGCATCGTGTGCCATCATGCATCAGTGTATTCATCAATATTATACTCCTGCAATGAGTGTGAATAGAAGGCCTTCAATATAACAGTATTTGCCCTGATCTTCGCCCCCAAGGACCGGAACAATTGGTGAGTGGATATTCAAAACAAGAAAAGAACGCCCATAGCAAGATCCGTCATATTTCTATGTAATATTAATTATGTCAAATAAGCTGGTGGATATCTGATATCTAATTGTATCGTTGAACTATTGACGCATAGCACTAATTAGTAGGCCTATGAAATAATGATGAACTGTGTGATCAGAGAATTACGTAGGCCCTGCGCACAATGATTCAAAGTCGACATAGGGTCGATTGTAAGTGTTTGCCTGACCAAAGATGATAATAAAAGATTCTGGCATAGGCCTGGTTGTCAAAAACAAATCTTGTCACTAACGCTGGCGCTAACGTTACCTGGCGTTATCTCCTTCAGTTAAGCCATTAGACTTAGCGCCAAGTTAAGGTAACGCCAGCGTTAGTGACAAAACTTGGTTTTGAACGCACACCGCCGATAAATCGGCATGGGAGTAAAATGGTACATACATGTAAAAAATGACAGGGTATCGGTACCACGTGCAGGCCGCGCCGTGAGTAAGAAATCGCTTGATGAAAAACCGCGCGCCCGCGGGGAAAGGGGATTAAGAAGACCACATGCCGTAAAGCTAAGGGTAGGCTAAGCCCTATGTTATCTCTTGATATATGCATAAAGGTCCGGTTATAGCAACAACGAACGATTTTCTAATGAAATTTCCTGCAGGCGATATTGACGCATAGTGAGCTAACTCTGGCGTTTGTCTGTAGTAACGCCAATTGAGAAACTGGGCCTGTGTAGGCCATACTTGAATAAAGAGCATCCAGTACTGGGGTGCACTCCTTCTTTCGGTCTTCGACTTTCTGCAGACTTGTATGTTTAAATAAGTGACGTAATACCAATTAGAGTTGGTAAAGACTAGTCTTTAGTCTGTTTATTCCCTAATGTCAAAGTTGATGAAGAGAAGAACCGTCCATCTATTCTGTCCCTCTAGTTGACACCCCCCCCCCCCCCCCCTCCTACTCCCATCCCCGCTATTTGTTTCTGAAAATATCTATGAAGTTACAAAGTTTTGTGTTCTTTTAAAGCGCGCGATATACGCCCGATAAACCTGCGATGACGATGGCAATACAAAAATAGCTTACAGTCCAATCAAAGAAGGGAAAATCAACTGTATAATCACAATATGTCGGCCAAGATTAGTCCTCCTAGCATGCTGAGTCTTACCGATTTATGTCGATCAATTATGTCACAATCTGAAGACAATCAAAGTCCAAGTCCGGCAAAAACGAAAGAATATGAATACGAATATTTGATAGGAGTTCAGAGAGGCGGGTAAGTTCCAAAAAATGCTATTTCTCAAAATTCCTTTTGATATATAATTGTTCACTTTAGTCTAGAGGTAATCCTTGGCCATATAATCCGGCTGATAATCGCCACCAAACCAACACCAAAACCCAAGATACCGCATTAGCAAGACGAGGAAGGGAATGAATGATTTTATACCAATGATACTGAAATATGATGCGAAATATGATATCAAAATCATGCAAATATTGAACATGTTCGGGCTTGTTCTAATTTTCCACTTACCCTGACTTCTTGCTTCCTCAATTAGCAAGCAGACGACACAAGCCAACATAAACACAGAAAAACGCAACCTTGAATCCATCTTATCGTCTGCTCGGCACCAATGATCAGCAAAAGTGTACGGATCAAGAACTTTGAATGAAAATTTGAAGAAGAAGCGAAGATTCCTGCTAAGATGTGATTGGGAGACACAATGGGCACTTGAAATCACTACAGTAGCAATGAGGTCAAGAAAAAAATGCCACTTTATACCATCGATCAGAATATTCCGCGAAATCTCGTCACATGATCTTCCTGTTGCACTTCATGGATTACACTTACCTCGCCCCCGCTCTGCTTGAGCAATTTCTTCGGTGACCTTTGCTGTACATCGCTTTAAGGAAGTATCCTTGGTGGACGAGGTTGCTGACACACCAGGGGGCAAGTTTAATTAACCATAACTTGAGATAAGCGAAACCTGTTCATCAACGAAACAAGCGAGCCCAGCAAGGAAACCTTTTTTATCTTCAGCAAAAGAGAAAATCACTGAAAAATACGTTTCAAAGCCTTGTTGTAGGAGGAGGATTTTCAGATGGAAACGGACAATTATCGTCTACACTCCGGACGCATTGGACCGGCCTCGTTCTGTCGGAAGGTGATCCAATTAGGACAACGCAATGGACTGCCTCGGGAGTCTATTATCGTCCCGCTCACTATTGAATTAATCGACCATAATTTCGCCGAATACAAATCATGAATGACACACGTGTTTTCAATCTCAATATTATCACTTTGGTCTCGAAGTTATTATTTTATCATTACTACACGAATTCATGCGGGGTTGATTTCTGGACGCGGAAGTTTGCGCACGTGCGGTGCTCACGTCCTCCATGCCCGAGAGCAGACGACTGCCCCCTGTGGAGAATGACCAGGAACAAGACCAGATTATAAAAGGAATCCAGGCCTGGACCCTTTCGAAGGGCACCTGTTTTAATCATATGTTTCATTCAACTACACTCCGCACGCAGTGGACTGCCACTTCGTCAGATTTCACCAATAATGACTTTCATTTTGTTGTCTCATGATAAGTTTTCATTGACACATATTATCCTGATATATATAAGATTTCTAGTCAATGTGGCAAAAATCGATGTAATAATTGGCGAGAAATATCTAAATTGCAGTGTTTTTACTTTTTACGCAAAATTATATCATTAGTGTACTCGTGTTTTGTGGCCCACCCGATATACTGTGGAGTGGAAGGCGACTCATCCTGAACTTCAGTGCAACACTCGGCACAATGACCAAGCTTGTGTAACCACTGCGAGGGGAGGAGCATGTATATGAGTGACTCTGGTCAAGGACTCTGGTCTTTGAGGGCAGCCGATAACTTGGCATGAACAATGTTTTCAATTACCCGCCTACTCGATCCTTTCAGGAAACGAGGGCGTGGTTATGTAAGAAGCGTGACCTCCGTTATCAATTGAGATAAGTAGGAGACGACGCTATCCCGTCGTCACTCGCAGATGTGACTGCCCCTTCCCCACATCCTTGTCTGACATAAGAAAGAAGGCGGAAGACAAGCGATGGCTACATGATCGGTCGACTGACCCATTTTCAACTGCTGTTAACACGAAACCCTTCTCCACTTCGGCCTTCAAAGTTCTCATTTGAATAATGGGGGTAAAAATTACACTTTTTGACATTTTTCGTCAAAAAAAATCGGAGTAAAGACACACTTTTTCTGATTTCGGTAGTGGCATTTGCCCCCCCCCCCTGCTCCCCCTGCCGGTCCACAGGCGTTTGCGTATACATGTTCCATCATGAAAGGAGGAGACTTTAGGAATGATGTTTACCGCCGGTAAATCGGCATGTCTCCCCGCCCCCGCTATAGCTTCGCCGCTTTTGACCCGGCAACGTCTGGGGAGGGCCAGCCGCGGATTCCTGCCCCCTCCCCGCTAAAAACGGCCCGGAATATGGTCGTTAAAAGACAGTCTTTTTATAATCTGTCCCTGGTACCCGAACTATAGTCTCGCAGCCCAATCATGGAGGGATGGACACACTTCCTGTCGTCAAAGACTAACGAACAGGATGTCCAAGGACACACTTTAAAGGAAAACACCGCTTAGCTGAATGCTATCTGGTATGTTTTCTGAATAGATGGGAGCATTGATAAAAAGTTAAAAGATCTGGGCCTACTATTGATGTCCTTGAAAACCAGGACCATTAGCATGCTCCTCCCGTTGCACACAAGCTTTGGTGCCAAGTAAAAGGCCCTGAAGCTCAGAATGGCTATATAATATTTGTTCTATGTTCTGGTCTTTAGTTGTACATCCCAAATTGGTCGTTTGAGGACAAAGTCACAACCAACAGGTAAGGACCTCAGAAAAGTGCATACTAGTATTCAAAGGGACAACATCATTCAAGTTTTATTACAAGCATTGAATTTTTAATGGAAATGACTACTTGGCAAGCCCGGTGCGACGGGGATAGTAGTCCTAGGGCTGATAGTCCGTGTAACAATAGCCCGCATTGCTAAATGTTTTGGTTAGGGTTAGCGGTACAATAGATCATGCTGCTTAATTGGTCAAATACAATGCTACCGGACTATGACTCCAGGGGGACTATATCCACTGTCACACCGGCTTACCAAACATTGACTTTTTCTTGTCCTGAATGGAGAGCCGAACTCATTAATATTAAAGTAAAGTCTCCAGCTCGCCAAACAGGGTAGATTTTTTACCTGTTTGGCAAGCCCGGCTGGCCGATCAGGGTGGCTTTTTAGTGCTGTTTGGCAAGCGGCTCTCCAAACAGGACAAAAAAAGATGCCTGTTCGGCGAGCGGCTTGCCAAATAGACCCGGCCAATTTTAATACGTCAAATGCTTCTATCCCAATTCAAGATTTTAAAATTAGAGTACATGGTGTCCTAATTAGCAAGATTGGAGATTGTCGGAAACCATGGCTTATCTTGTCCAATTAGAGGCGGAAATGGCCTCGTCCATCCTTTCCTTAGACGTTACGATTGGTGATCTCACAACGCCCTATTAACCCACTCAACCCCACCCTTCCCAGGAGTGATTTATTAGGGAAAGTGCTATTTCAGGCCATTTAAAGATGGGTGTGTAGCAGCCAAATTGAATGCTTTTATGCATCTTAT
The DNA here is from genome assembly GCF_910592395.1 of Lineus longissimus. NCBI lineage: Eukaryota > Metazoa > Nemertea > Pilidiophora > Heteronemertea > Lineidae > Lineus > Lineus longissimus. The sequence continues at coordinate 18,838,664 of NC_088315.1, forward strand.
TATTAAAGGGTAACTCGTGTCAAATTTCACCATATACATGTAATGTTTTAGCTGTTTTTGAGAAATGACTACGTCACTTTCTCATAAATCGGTAAGGTTTTCGAATCGAAATGCACATGTTCTAGAAATTGATGCTTTAATCCCGGCCAGACCGCTCGCTTCGATGCCATTTCGTTGATGACATCACAACATGAACATTTTCGCGGTCGCGGTGGTTTACATTCAGCGATTTTATAATAAATCTAATCAAAAATGGAAAATTTGAGCTTTACATTTGTGATCAACAATTAAAAACGGATGTATTTCCGCAAAGTTGTAAATCACATCATAGTATCACTCTAAGGGGGAGGGAGGCTGCAGGTTAGTGTTGTGTTAGGGTTCTTATCAAGCACATTTCCATGGTTTTTCACCTAGCTCAATGCGCTTTTGGGACCATTTATCATCCCGGTCTCTGCAGAAATCAACCTGGGGTTTCAACAAGCAACTTCTAAGCGCTCAATTGAACTCGACCTGTAGGAAGTTTCTAAGTGATGACTCGGCAAGGTATCGAACCCACGACCTCTTGATCATGAGACCGACACTCTACCACCTGTGTCACTGCCCTTCCACGACGATGTCTGAGATCCTGGATGGTTCTGGTACCTGAAGTTGAGTCTTGTCCCTTTGACATAGATAAAATTGAACCCATGACCTCTTGATCATGAGACCGACACTCTACTACCTTTGTCACCGCCCTTCCACGACAGTGTCCGAGATCCTGGATGATTCCGGTACCTGAAGTTGACAGTCTTGTCCCTTTGACAAAGATAAAATTGAACCAAGAAGAAATGTGCTTAAATAGCTGGCTCTTTAATTACCATATTCTGTACAACCCGATGCTAAAATTAGATGACTTTGTATATATTACAATCAACGAGAAACAACCATTGCATGGACGCGTTGGTCCGATTCATTCATACGAGATGTCGAATGTAAACAAGCAGTTCTCTACACAAGAATGTGTAACTACAGTAGAACCTCCCTTAGACACCTCTCTATTAAGGACACCCTCTCTATTAAGGACACTAGTTTTGGTCCCAATTGGTTGTTTCCATTCGATTTGTCCTCTCTTATCAGGACACCTCTCTACTAAGGACAGCACTTGTCAGTTCCGAAGGTGTCCTTAATAAGAGAGGTTTTACTGTATACATAAGTGACGACTCTGAGGTGAAACTCCACATTAGTTACGGCTGTCAGGAGTGGCGTAGCAGCACATTAGTGACGGCTGTCAGGAATTGTGTAATGACACATTAGTGACGGCTGTCAGGAGTTGTGTAATGACACATTAGTGACGGCTGTCAGGAATTGTGTAATGACACATTAGTGACGGCTGTCAGGAATTGTGTAATGACACTTTAGTGACGGCTGTCAGGAATTGTGTAATGGCACATTAGTGACGGCTGTCAGGAATTGTGCAATGACACATTAGTGACGGCTGTCAGGAATTGGGTAACGACACATTAGTGACGGCTGTCAGGAACTGTGTAATGACACATTAGTGACGGCTGTCAGGAATTGTGTAACGACACATTAGTGACGGCTGTCAGGAACTGTGTAATGACACATTAGTGACGGCTGTCAGGAATTGTGTAACGACACATTAGTGACAGCTGTCAGGAATTGTGTAACGACACATTAGTGACGGCTGTCAGGAATTGTGTAACGACACATTAGTGACGGCTGTCAGGAACTGTGTAACAACACATTAGTGATGGCGGTCAGGAATTGTGTAATGACACATTAGTGACGGCTGTCAGGAATTGTGTAATGACACATTAGTGACGGCGGTCAGGAATTGTGTAATGAAACATTAGTGACGGCTGTCAGGAATTGTGTAATGACACATTAGTGACGGCTGTCAGGAACTGTGTAATGACACATTAGTGACGGCTGTCAGGAACTGTGTAATGACACATCAGTGACGGCTGTCAGGAACTGTGTAACAACACATTAGTGATGGCGGTCAGGAATTGTGTAATGACACATTAGTGACGGCTGTCAGGAATTGTGTAATGACACATTAGTGACGGCTGTCAGGAATTGTGTAATGACACATTAGTGACGGCTGTCAGGAATTGTGTAATGACACATTAGTGACGGCTGTCAGGAACTGTGTAACGACACTTTAGTGACGGGTGAATGTGCAGTACGGATTTAGCCGTACGGCGCCAGTAGTATGCAGTGTACGGGCCCGGTAAATACCGGGTATGGTAGGAAAAGATGCACAGTTTGCTGGGTGGAAGATTTGACATTGCTGCCACCCAGCACCACGAGCTATGTGCCTCCCCATGTGTGAGATATTTTCACCCTGCCCCTGAAATGTTGTCATGAAGGACAGCTTTGGATTTGGCCCATGACCTAAACTGTGCATCGCCGTGCGGGAGATATCAAAGCAACAATCCTGCTGGGAAGGACCTGAAGAAGCAAAACATGGTAAATAGAATAAATAGAAATCTAGAATACACTGCACACAACACATACCTTTTTCTATCAGGTATAGTTTAAGGGTTGATCATAGACACCACAATTTTGGTTAGAACTTGAAATCCTAAAGCAATCAGAACTCCTTCAAGTGAAGTGAATGCCAATTTCAAGCGTGGGAGTCAGTTCTTAGTTTTCTATAGAACAGCCTCCCACCCTTGAAATTGGGTTGGTAAGAAGAGGTTTTTGGGGGGAAATCGGTGACGGACATGGGATGGATTTGACTGAGGCCTACCTTGGGTCTGGTAGCACAAGTTTCTTGCTAGCTCCAGCCGCTGGAGTAGATTGCCTCTTGAAAGATTTCTAATTGCTATAGGATTTCAATTCCAGCCAAAACGATGGTGCCTCTGGTCAACCCTTTACCTTACTTGATCTCCTTATAACAAAGCAGAATGAACTGTGTTTATAGAGGTACGGTAAAATCCATACAAAAATGGTCTGAGAAAAATTATGATATGTACAACTACCGTACATAAGCGCTCACTCATTCATCAGTCAATTGTACATTTTAACCCTCAGGACCCGGCGGGTCACTATAGCGGCCTGAAACCGGCTTATATGAGCTCCATCTTACATTGGCCTGAGAAACTACGCATCCCCGCACAACAGTAATTCTTTTGGTTTCATAATTAGACAGTAGATGTCACCCCTAAACACGGGGAGATCATCAGCAATGATCTATCATAGGTAATCGGCTCTAGTTTTCTTAATTCTTGACGGATTTTAGTTCTGTCAGCTAGATCACAGTAACAATGGTATTAAGAGAGTAAAAAGCACCATAAATTTGACATCCAGAATGTCGTCTTTTGCAGTGATGTCATCTTCATGGCCTCTAAAGCATGACTTCATGGCTTCCGTGTAAGTAATATGGCCTTTGGTATTAAAACTTAACTCACCTAAAAAAGTATGTGAGGTATTTGCTGTACTCAAAACTGTCCTAACTCAACAAGCAAAATGTGGGGTTATTTTTCGCCCGATTTTGAAAATTCAAAGTTTTACAGAAAGCTGACGATTAGATAATTTCATGGCAGCTCTGAAATTACGCCCTTTTGAGGAGGGGAAAAACAGCAATCTACCAAAAATTGGAAATGTCTCAACCCAGGCTGGGAAGAGTTTAATCTTCTAGAGATTTCTAATCGAATTAAGGCGCAGTAATACACACTGCCCCAGGCAGTCTATAACTACTTTGCCATGGTACACATGTCCATTTACACACTCAGTGCATTATAGTGGAACCTCCCTTAGCGGACACCTCTCTATCAAGGACAACCTCTCTATCAAGGACACTAGTATTTGTTCCAAATTGGTTGTTTCCATTCAATTTGACCTCTCTAATCAGGACACCTCTCTATTAAGGACAGCATTTGTCAGTCCCGAGGGTGTCCTTAATAGAGAGGTTCTACTGTACTTTCAAATTCAATTCTACAACTAAATCTATTGTTCAACACGAAAAGCATTCAACGCTCTCTCATTATGTACAATGAGTAATAATACAATAAAAATAATGTAAATGCATTATTAGAGAGAAAAGATCAGATTAAGCAACTAATTTATGTATAATATGATTAGAAATAGAGTGTAAATTAAACCTATTTTTGCGCAAATTTCTATACTTCTCACGATTTTAACAGCTTATTTACATGATTTTAGTCGTACTTCACTATAATGGATCAGTATTTTGGTCCCCAGCGTCAGGACGCACGACACGATGATGGCAGAAGTACAAGTTTGATGACGTCATAATACGATAAACTATGACGCACTTTCCAGTTAAGGTCTCATATCGGTGAAACTAGAGTATCTGAAAGCTGTAGCAGTAACTCGTAACTGCACATGCTGATGAGACTCTGGTGAAGTGCTCCGCACACGAGCGATTATTGTTCACTGCGACCTGCGATCACGACCGTGTGTGACAGAAATTGCCGGTTTGCGGTGGTCCTTGCTGACACCTGTGACAAGACTCAGTGATCGCTGCGACCGACAATCAATATCAAACTATGCAATTATCCGTTTTACCAGCAGACAAGCGATCATTTCTCGCTCATATAATTGTCGCAGGTCGCAGCATCAAAAATCACTCGTTCGCGCTGCACTTTTAACTTAGATCTTGCGAGATAGAAATATAAAGCTTTCACTTTAGTCAGCTGTTAAAGATACATCGTATCACAAAATTCTAATTCTATTTCTACCAATAGGCAATACATTGACACACAACATTTGATAAATGCATGACGCACCATAAATCTCCACGTTTGGCAAGTATGCCCCTTATGGGCCTTTAAAAAGTCAGTGCATAAGCACACGTATGTACATGAACACACCTTTAACCCTTTCCGGAATCCGGAAAAGGCACAAAAATGGGCAGAACAGACTTTCAAGCGGACAGCATTTAGATTTACTGTTCCCAAACACACCGATTTATGCACACTTTAAGCCCAAAGACCCCCCTCACACTAACACACAGCACCCTATGAGAATTCTTATACCAAATCAACAGCCGAAAAATTAGACATTGACTTTATAGTTTTTTATGTACAAGCACAAGCATTGGATGATGTGAATAAAGCCTAGTAAATGCTTTTACTTAAAACTGCATGTAGATTTACACTAGGCCTTCCTGTACACAACCAAAGTAAAAGCATTTACTTGACTTTTTTCATATCACCCAATGGCTCAGTCACTTTCATTAACTGATACTCATATCATAAAGAATTAAACTTAAAGGACTATTAAGAATTTGGAACTTCAGATATCAGATTTGCTCCCTAATGAGAATAGAGAGGAATACTGGCCTAGGGACATCACCCTGATCACAAAGCTCTGGGGCTCTGTGGCTTCAGAACTGCTCCCTAATGAAGAATAGAGAGGAATACTGGCCTAGGGACATCACCCTGATCACAAAGCTCTGGGGCTCTGTGGCTTCAGAACTGCTCCCTAATGAAGGATAGAGAGGAATACTAGCCTAGGGACATCACCCTGATCACAAAGCTCTGGGGCTCTGTGGCTTCAGACCTGCTCCCTAATGAAGAATAGAGAGGAATGTTGGCCAAAGGACATCACCCTGATCACACAGCCCTGGGGCTCTGTGGCTTCAGACCTGCTCCCTAATGAAGGATAGAGAGGAATACTGGCCAAAGGACGCCACCCTGACCACAAAGCCCTGGGGCTCTGTGGCTTCAGACCTGCTCCCTAATGAGAATAGAGAGGAATACCGGCCAGAGGACACCACCCTGACCACAAAGCTCTGGGGCTCTGTGGCTCTGTGGCAAAGCTCTGGGGCTCGGTGGCTTCAGACCTGCTCCCTAATGAGAATAGAGGAATACCGGCCAAAGGACATTACCCTGTCCACAAAGCTCTTGGGCTCTGTGGCTCTGTGGCAAAGCTCTGGGGCTCTGTGGCAAAGCTCTGGGGCTCTGTGGCAGAACCCTCTAGGACAGCCGACTTTGTTACCAAAAACAGACTGTCTAGCGTGCATCTTGATTGTAACTTTAGCGCGCAGAAAGTCATCGGTATGTCGTTGCTGATACATCTTGCCGATTACCTGCGGTAGCGCTCCTGAAACCTTTATCTCGCAAAACAAGATGGCGGACACGCCAAGCGCACAGTCTTGTTGGCTGACCAATACCCTCGGCACTCAGAAAAAGGCTGATGATTTTTCTTTTGAAATGATAACTTGTGATACCAAAGGATTTTAGACTGTTTGATCATTCGATAAAGAAAGTCAGTAATCCACACTCGCTCTTGATATTTATTGGTTGCATAACCAACCAGCACACAATTTTGATATGTCAAATTTTGCACATACGCAAGGTAAGAATAGTACTACCAGTTCATCCATTTTTTAGATTTTCAATCCACACAATTTTCACGCAGAGATCGCACCAACCATATCCATGTTGAAATATACATCCCACAAAGAATGGATATAGACTAGTCTTTACTGATCTTGATCTCAGGTTAGCAGAATCTTTGTTAATCCAGTATGATCCAGGGGAATACCCCTTATGCAAAGAAACATATTAAATGAAATATTCCTTTTGGGCCAATAAATATTTCCATCAAATCCTGACTGATAGTCTTATTTGGCGACTCTTTGATAATCCTGGTTCCGACCCTGCTTTTGTCTCCCAGGACAGATGTTCGGTGAAACCTCTCTTAGTGGACACCTCTCTACTAAGTACACTCTCCATGAAGTACAGAGGTCACCTCTCTATTAAGAAACACACTCTCTAAAGGACACATATTCGTCCCGACGCTGTCATTTCCATCCAAATTGACCTCAATATTCAGAACACCTCTCTATCAAGGACCTAATTGGGCAGTCCAAAAGGTGTTCGTAATAGAGAGGTCAAACTGTAGTTTGTTTTCAGCCAGTTGGATTTATGCCTCCTGATTAAAGTTTATGAGAATATATTCCAATTTAATCTGATGCGTTTTTCGCCGAATATTCAAGATTCTGACGTATGAGTCCAAGAAGTAATTTTTCCTACTGCAGACGAAATATGAAATCGACTTGTTCCCGGGATATTCTGATTTCGGTTCAAGAGATTGTTTTCCATCTCAGTCGGAGTCTAGTTCGTCTTCATCACCACCAGGTGGGGCAGCTGGCGGCGCTGGCGCATTCTCCGCCAACTCAAAGACATGTTCGATCGGATGAGGTTTGCCATCGGGGCCGATCATGCTCGGCTGAATGATGCCTGTCCTAGAAGAGAGAGAGAGTCACATATATAAGGTGTTCCAAAAAAATCGCTTCACTTTTTCATTTGGCATATCTCAATTATTTTAGGATATTCTAAGCAAACGTTGAGAAAATGTGAATCAAAAGTCAAAGAATATGACACCATCGGCAGCTGCATTCCAACCAGAATCATCACGATGGCATAACACTGCAGCAGGTCATGGCAACTAAAATCGCATGCGTGACTAAAATCGCATGTCTGCACAGAGCTTTATACAGTGGAACCTCTCTTAGCGGACACCTCTCTATTAAGGACAACCTCTCTATTGAGGACACTAGTTTTAGTCCCAAATTGGTTGTTTCCATTCAATTTCACCTCTCTAATCAGGACACCTCTCTATTAAGGACAGCATTTGTCAGTCCTGAGGGTGTCCTTAACAGAGAGGTTCAACTGTACTTACTTGCAGAGTTTATCCATCATGTTGACTAGTTCCATGGCCTCATATTCCTTCTGTTCCTCGGACATTCCCTCAAGTGGATTGGGCTTATCCTGCTCCCAGCGGCCCGTCACAGGATTCACTCTGGAATCGGGACATCTAGAATTCAAGTATTAGTAATTCACTAAACAACATTGAATATAATTGAATGATATACATGTAATATGATACAGATAACATCCTATGACCCGTTATAGCAGATTTCTTTGACGTTTTGTTTTTATAGGCGCTCACCTCAAAAACAAACAGGATATTTTCATTTTTGTAACCAAGTAATGAAGTAACTTTTTTGTACGCAAATGTGTGCTCTGATGTAGTGCATTGAATTGGGACATTTTCCACTCAGTTGTCAGGGTTGGGCAATCATCAATAAAAACCCAGCTTTAAAGAAATCCGACCAGTAGTTTGCCCTCCAGAGCCCCAAATAATGCAGACATTACACTTACGACTGGACTATACACATGTATAGGTAGGCCTTCCAACTTCCTGAGGAGGCCTACCCTGGGAATAAGGCTTCAGTTTTCAATAACGTTAGGAAAACTGTATTGTTGGAATCTTCTAACAAAATGACACTGTCCTTCTTTCATCATGATCCAATTGCGTTATTATCACTTTAATCATACTTACTGGTCCCTTAACCACCCGTACTCTTCCGTGTCGGAATCCTCCGAGTCGCTCGAATAATCCTGCGCAGTGGTTGGTTTGCCTCCGCACATTAACCCTCGACTGGCCAGCAGACCAGCTGCATTGCCATAACCTGTGTACTTCACCATACGATTCACTGAAAAATATCAGGCAAGGTTTTGATACGCAGCGGTCGCTATTCAAAGGATACAAAATCGATGAGAAGAGCTCAAATTTAATCATACAGGGATCACTATTCAAAGCATCCTCTCACTTACATTAAAGTGATACTATGATGTGATTTACAACTTTGCGGAAATACGTCCGTTTTTAATTGTTGATCACAAATGTAAAGCTCAAATTTTCCATTTTTGATTAGATTTATTATAAAATTGCTGTTTTAATCGAACGTAAACCACCGCGACCGCGAAAATGTTCATGTTGTGACGTCATCAACGAAAACGTCGTCGGCGTAGCGCAATTTCAACGACATCGAAGTGAGCCATCCGGGCGGGATTAAACCATCAATTTCTAGAAAATGTGCATTTCGATTCGAAAACCTTACCGATTTATGAGAAAGTGACGTAGTCATTTGTCAAAAACAGCTAAAACATTATATGGTGAAATTTGACACGAGTTACCCTTTAAATCGCCAAATAAGGTTTATAGAGCTTATATTAATAATGCCCTGTTTGACGCTCAGCTCTCGTCTAATATTTTTTTCAACTCACCATTTTCTTTGCACATCACAAATAGAAAATCAGCGACGAGTTCTTTGACTTCTTGAATAGGATTGGTCAATAATTTACATAACCTGAAATCGACAAAACATCCATGATGACATCCGATAAACAAATGGCAGTAGTGATTACATCACAATAGTATGAATAGTAACAACAGAAATAGTTTTTAGATAATTCCCACAATGTTTAAATGGCGATAGTATGACTACCGACGTTACTCACTTATTTCTTAGCGTGTGGCCCTCCTCTGGCAGTCGTTTCACCTCACTACGTAAAGGTGGCAGCACTTTACTCCGACAGAACTTCCTAATACACCTATTGGCTCGACACGTCTCGCATAGGCAGTGTAGGATGGGCGTCAGGCTCTCCTTCTTGTTCTTCTGCGGCTGGAAAAGATGGTCATCATCATTAATATCATCATCATCATCATTCTGATAATCATCATCATCATTCTGATAATCATCATCATCACTCTGATAATCACCATCAACGTCATTGTCATCATCATCATCATCATCATCATCATCATCATCATCATCATCATCATCATCATCATCCATTCTGATAATCACCATCAACGTCATCGTCATCACCATCATCATCATCATCATCATTCTGATAATCACCATCAACGTCATTGTCATCATCATCATCATCATCATCATCCATTCTGATAATCACCATCAACGTCATTGTCATCATTATCATCATCATTCTAATAATCATCATCAACGTCATTGTCATCATCGTCATCATAATCCTTATCCTCATCATCATAATCTGCATCCCCATCATCATCATCAACATCATCACCATCATCATCATCATCATCATCACCTGTGTCAAAACCCTACTGGATTTCTACCGGAGCTGTGTAGTCCACTTATAAGGCTACTCGCCACCTCCATTAACAGAACCTCTATAACTAGGACACCCTCTCTATTAGGGACGGTGATTCTGGTCCCGAATTGATTGTTTCTATACAACCTGACCTCCATAATCCGGACAGCACGAAGGGTGTCCTTAATAGAGAGGTTCTACTTTAAAAATTGGTGATCACTTACTGTGTCTAATCTGTTGTTTAGGAATTCTAACAATACAACGATGGCCTCCATGTTTTTTCCATCATATTCCACCTCTTTGTTATCCATGGCACTCACAGCGCCCTCTGTGAGCGGCGTGAGTAACTCCTCGTAACAATCGCGCGGCATATTCGTCAGGAGATTCACCGTGTGACTGAAAGAGGAGCAACGAAAATGTCATAGCTTTGTTTTGGGGTGAGAGGGGGTGGGGGGGGGGGGGGCAACGCATCCCAAGCCTCAGTAGAAAACATGTTTTGTGCAAATTTCTATGCTTTTTGCGTTCCAATAAAAGCAAAAAGAGGCATTTGCTCATTTGCCAATATTAGGATAGCCATTCCGGACCCCCTACTTGGGTTTTCTCTGAGACTTCTAGTCCTTTACGCCTCTTTATTGGATCTTTTACCACCCAACCTTGAATTGCTGGCCACCCTACCTTGAATTGCTGGCCACCCTACCTTGTGTTGCTGGCCACCCTACCTTGTGTTGCTGGCCACCCTACCTTGAATTGCTGGCCACCCTACCTTGAATTGCTGGCCACCCTACCTCGTGTTGCACACTTGCAAAACATCTTGAATATCAAGGGTACACCACCCCACCTTGGGGAAAAATCGTGTGGAGAACCCAGCTAGCGTAAATGAAACGTTAGAAATACCACCTACCTCTCCACCTCTTCTTTCTTATCTTTTGTGGCCGTCTCGATCAGAAGCAGATCATGTAACACGCTAACCAGACGCATAAAATGGGCCTCCTCTTCCTCGTCGAGACTATTCTTGTCGACCGCGACCGTCAGATTGAACAGAACTTTGAGGACCTCGCATGAGAGGTCAGCATCTCTGTCGCTGAGCGTGGACTTCGGTATGTCCTCTTCCTTCAGACACAGGTCGAGAACCTCGATGAGGTATGTGAAGCCGTGTAGCTCGAATCGTAACACCGGTCTGAAAGGAAGACGAAAGAGAAGATGTCAAGGAGGATATCGGATGTGTAGTCAGGATACCTCTCTAAATAGTGTCTCCCACCTCTCTGAGGGTCTCCCACCTCTCCGAGCATCTCCCACCTCTCCGAGCATCTCCCACCTCTCCGAGGGTCTCCCACCTCTCTGAGCATCTCCCACCTCTGAGCATCTCCCACCTCTCTGAGCATCTCCCACCTCTCCGAGCATCTCCCAACTCTCTGAGCATCTCCCACCTCTCCGAGGGTCACCCACCTCTCTGAGCATCTCCCACCTCTCCGAGCATCTCCCACCTCTCCGAGCATCTCCCAACTCTCTGAGCATCTCCCACCTCTCCGAGGGTCACCCACCTCTCTGAGCATCTCTCACCTCTCCGAGCATCTCCCACCTCTCCAAGCATCTCCCACCTCTCCGAGTATCTCCCACCTCTGAGCATCTCCCACCTCTCCGAGCATCTCCCACCTCTCCGAGCGTCTCCCACCTCTCCGAGCATCTCCCACCTCTCCGAGGGTCACCCACCTCTGAGCATCTCCCACCTCTCCGAGCGTCTCCCACCTCTCCGAGGGTCTCCCACCTCTCCGAGCATCTCCCACCTCTCCGAGCATCTCCCACCTCTCCGAGTATCTCCCACCTCTCCGAGCGAAAACAGCCTCAAACTGAAGACCACCTATAAACAAGACCCTCATATGGACCGCACATCTAACTCACAGCTTTATCAGCTGGATTTGCTGGAAGAGGTGGTTGACCATGACTCGGAGAGGTGGGAGATGCTCAGAGAGGTTGCAGCTGCTCCACAGGCTGTTTGATGTACTCAATAGAGAGGTTCTACTGTTTTCAGAACTGGTCTTGCATCGGCGAAACTAGAGTATACGAGATAACCCGATCACAGCACCATCCAATGGTGCAGATGGGTCAGATCCGATAGTGAATTGAACCTGATTACCCCAAATTGACCAGCGATATTCGCCTCATCAATCACTTAGTGTGACGGCCGCTATAAGTGATGCTGCATCAACGAAGACAAAATGGTCGACAATAGGGTTCATTAACGATCGCTTTTCCATCGAGGCAATTTTCATATTTATGTATGGTATTAGTAAGGGTCAGTCAACATGTGGCCAATGACGGCAATACGATGGTGTAATCTAAAGCAACATCCTTCAAGTGCATGAAAAATCTACATTCCGACATTATAATACTTGTTCAAAATCTTTGGTTCAAAATCGCCTTTTTCAGTTTTGATCAAAGATAACGCAGATTTGACCAGGTTTGTTTTAAAGGACTAGGCAAGTTATCCCCACAACATGTTTGTTGACGTGATGATGATGCCTGACACCAACACCTTGGTATAATTGCTTTATTAATACTCTGTTGGTTCTTTAATGCAAGTATCAATTCGTTTCTTGTACCCCCCCCCCCCCCCCCTCCTCAAGGGTAGTTAAGCTATCACCACTAATCTTTGCCGATGCTTGAGTAGTATTTATTTTTCCTTTAGTGAAAATTTGGCAAAGCTGGAAAGAATAAGGATGCTAATGTGTCGATGTCTTGTCGAACATACAGCCTTACCCAGTAAAATTAGTTCGGTTACTTTATATGACGGTGATAACTGATATATCGTTGATGGTGATGTCTTGACGAAAGAAAAAGCAGCATTGGTGAAAAAAGGGTGATGCTTGAGCCTTAAGATGTCGTTATAGGGTGATAAGGTGTCGTACCCTTGAGGAGGGCGGTACAAGACACGAATTGATACTTGCATAAATAAAGAAGGCCAAAAGACACTCCCGTTTCTGGGAGTGACATTTAACCATCCTTTCTCAAATTTCAGCCGAAATACGACCACCTCACCCTTTTTATACTACAGTAGAACCTCTCTATTGAGGACACCCTCCGGACTGACGAATGCTGTCCTTAATAGAGAGGTGTCCTGATTAGAGAGGTCAAATTGAATGGAAACCACCAATTTGGGACAAATACTAGTGTCCTTAATAGAGAGGTTGTCCTTGATAGAGAGGTGTCCGCTAAGGGAGGTTCCACTGTATTTTCAGGCGTGGAGACATGCAAACATCGCAACTTAATCAAGAAGGTTAAATGAATCAGATGCCGAGAATAGCCGTCCATCACGAACAGGTCTCCGATCAACAAAAGGAATTAATATGAACTTGAGTTGATGAAAATGACCTGGATAATTGGAATGAGTGGTCACGATAGCCCACTGCTCCATTCTCCCGAGCAGATCAAAGGATTATCTCTCTGCCACCACAGACTTCTTTACAATTACAGCATGTCATCACAGGCGCGTGAAAATACCCGAATAATCACAAATCAGTGATCAGACCCGAATCAATTCTACGCAACCATGAACAACCTACCTGATCTCCGCACACAGGGCCGTCAGAAGGAAAAGGATCTTCATATCAAAGTACTGAAAAAACACAGAAATAAACACTCATGAGGCTATTTGGTTTAAAGGGGTACGCCGTTTGTCATTACTGGTGATCCAGGAAAATAGAAATGCAGTTATACACAGTGTCAAAGTGCAGTTATTATGCATACCAATTTGCTGAAACTTGGTATGTATAGTATATGTATATCTATTTACACAACGGTAATGCTGAAATTTATATTCAGTGCGTATTTATGCAATTGGAAATTTTCTAATTCAATTACAAATTTCAAATTTTTCAACTAACGGGGTACGCCTTTAAACCTGCACGTCAGCCTTGTCACATTCATTCAGAACATCGGATAAAAATTCTATCAATAAAAAGGCTGCATTATATTACACGCTATCTCATGCCGGCAACAGACAATCTGGCCAAGACCGGTTTCAGGCGAGTATGTTGACGTTGCCATGACGACCAACTTTCGATGATGAATTTAACATTCGTACATTGCCAAACATGTCAATAGCTTGGTAGTGAAAGTGAAGTGCGGTATCTGGGAAGGCTGAAATTACCGTCACCCGACAACAAGGTTACGGACAAGGATATGAGAACAAAATGGGATTCGTCACAGCAAAGCCAAGTGCATGTCACTCTGAGCTTAGCAGGGTGAGACAGACTGGTTGTTCATTTCAATGTTGTCTGCCTTTTTAAGTGGCCAGATTAGAGAGGTCAATTGAATAGAAACAGCCAATTTGGGACCAAAATTAGTGTCCTTAATAGAGAGGTTGTCCTTAATGGAGCGGTTTCCTTCATGGAGAGCATATAAGAGGGTGTATTTTAGAGAGGGTGTCCTCATTAGTGAGGTGTTTATTTTAGGTTTCAAAGGATTGATTTTTGTGGAGGATATAAAAAAATCATGTCCGCCTTCGGTCGCCAGACAAAGACCAATAGAATACAGTAGAACCTCTCTATTAAGGACACCTTTGGGACAGACAAGCGCTGTCCTTAATAGAGAGGTGTCCTGATTAGAGAGGTCAAATTGAATGGAAAATACCAATTTGGGACCATAACTAGTGTCCTTAATAGAGAGGTTGTCCTTAATAGAGAGGTTGTCCTTAATAGAGAGGTTGTCCTTAATAGAGAGGTTGTCCTTAATAGAGAGGTTGTCCTTAATAGAGAGGTTGTCCTTAATAGAGAGGTTGTCCTTAATAGAGAGGTTGTCCTTAATAGAGAGGTTGTCCTTAATAGAGAGGTTGTCCTTAATAGAGAGGTGTCCGCTAAGCGAGGTTCCAATGCACAACTTCTAAGAAATCAGACCAGCAGTTCGTGCTCCAGAGCGCAAAATGCTGTGAACATTAAAACCTTTATGAAACAAGAGGCCCAAGGGCCTGGCGCTCAGCTGAGTTAATATCATTAATATCTTCCCGGTGTTTAGTTCATTATGCATGAAAATGGCATGCTCCATGGTATTTGATATCCTTTTGAGATCACTACGGTACCAATGTTTTTGGTTGACATAATTATGCCACTATTCATTCCTCAATCCTGACCATAATTCGGGTGAAATCATCGTATGAAAATATTTACCGAAACATGAAGTTTATGCCATGAATGAGGATACTCATTGTCATAGCCTCGTTTACAAGTACGAAGTATTTTCCCGCGAATATTCAAAACTGCTTGGCTCCTTGCCAGTTGACTATACACAAAATAGAAAACTTTGATGGAAATTGTAAATAATTTTTTTATCAATCAGGGGAAACAAGCTGATGATGATCAAATAAATCATTCATGAGAAATCGTTTTGTTGCTGAAGCTTGCATGACGAAGTTAATGCTAAACCTTTTCTTGTGCTCTACTGCGCCACCGTAGTTTTCTATTTAGACCAGCGATGACGTCATTTCTGGTGATTCCCTACGTTGTCCAATGAGCGCTTTTTAAAATGTGCCATTTGGTATTGTACAGTATGCAATGTATTTTTTCAGCGCTGCCAGTTGCCGAAGAGAATGCCGTAGCTCCCTCAATTTCCAATCAATTTTTATGGGAGTGACATTATTGTATTGCTTAGAATGTCTACTTTTTACTCATGAAAGAATCGTAGAACTAAAACATAATAGGCGAACAGAATCATGCCGATTCACTGCACATACTGTGGGAATTCTCCACTTCAAAATACATCGGCGATGTCATCGCGAACAGAGCATGCACTTCCGATATCGTTTTCACAGAAATGTCGCCAAATATTCAAGAACTAATTTCTGAATTTAGTCCCTAAAGACCTTATGACTACCACTGAAACGAACTAGTGATAATATCGCCTACCAGACTACTTTTTAAGCAGAAAATTGGGTACTTGAGTGTCATTGAGCTCCAAGATTATTGCACATAGCGTAAACAACATGCCACCATTTTGTCTCCGCTTCGGTATTTCGTACGCCGCTTATAATGCACCTTCTCAATTAAAACCAACATAATAAGGCCTTACATCGTTGATTGAATAGGAACACCACACAAAACACAATAAAGTGGGGGTACAATCGATTACGAAGCTGAAGTGAACAGTGATTTATTCCTGGAGCTACTGCTTTTGTTGTGTAGCTGCCATGTTTTGAGAACTGGCAAATAGGAGACTTCATTGATGGCTGACGTCATCGGGCGGGAATTTGAATCGGCAGAAATAATTAAAAGGCAGGTAGCGCCCTCTCCTGTTAAACTTTTGAACTTTTTCTCAATAAAATAGATTTTCAAGAATTTTATCTTAATATTAGAGCATATTTCGACTAATTCTGCTGCTCCTAGGCCGATATAGGCCAGTTTCCTTCATGCACTCTCGCTCGCAGGAAGTAGGTCGAATGGCGACAAATTTTGTTTTGAAAGTAGAGTTTGACCAGAAGTATCCAGAAATGCAAAATTGAAGTCTCTAGGTCTTATGGTTACAAAATGTGCACCATGGGTTTAACGGACGGATGGATGGATGGATGGATGGATGGATGGATGGATGGATGGATGGATGGATGGACAGACGGACGCCACTGAACAACTTATTTGACAAGCTCGGCTGACTTAGTCAGCTGAGCTAAAAATATCATCCTTTCCTACGGTCGGTCGTCATAATGTCCTACATCATGTGATGGTATTTGCTAAATGCAATATCTATCATAAAAAATAGCTCGCCTGAGATATTTTGATACACTGCATCACCAATGACAACGCATAGCCTTTCTCAAATGTCACAAGAATAAACACACAACATGACATTTGCCAAGAAAGTTCTCTACTCTATCAATCCTATGCCCAGGCCGGAGGGACAATTCTCCCGATCATAATGAAATTGACAAATATTATTACAGCTTTACGACACATTATCAGACTGTTCTCAACTTTTCACAGGTTGGACTTGACAAATCCTGAGCTATAGACAAAATCATTATTAGATTTTGACTTGGTGGCAGAATATTTTGACTTGGTGATATTAGGCCCCACATTGAGGCAGTGAGGCAACTAATGGAAGTTGGAGAATACTGCATTATGCATGATATTTGCCAGCAAGGTTTATAATACGAATACAAATTGTTGCTTTATCACCTCATATGAAAAATGTGTGGCTGGTTTCGTCAGCTATAAAACCTGCATCGTATTCTTAGTCGGGCGGCTCTAAAAACATCAAAGAGCTCAACCATTTCATGGAGTGAAATTAAACCTAATTATTCCTCGAGATTTCCCCAGTGCCAAGTCGCCTTGGTTGTCATGGCAACTGAATATCTCCGTCGCCATGGTGACGTATTAGGATACAAAGAACTTGTCTATTCCTGCTATGACCAGGATACGTGTTGTATAGCGGTATTGTGGTTTTACAAATCCCAAATAGCTTCTGCATGAAGCATCGGTAGCTAGACAGATACTCCCGCAGCCAAAGTACAAACTGCAAAGGTTTTCAACACAGAATCTATGATGGAGAGACATCATCATAGATTCTACGAGTCTATGATAGGCCATCAAGGAATCTATGATTGGCCTATCATAGATTCTTTAATGGCCGTCATAGATTCTATGATGGCCTGTCATACAATCTATGATGGCCTATCATAGGTTCTATGATGGCCCGTCTAGACTCTATGATGGCCTGTCATACAATCTATGATTAAGGAATTGAACCCGAGGCGGAGGACCTTGGTTGAGTTACCAAGACACTCGAGGGTGGAGCTAAAATACAGTCCAAACCCGAGCCGACAGGCGAGGGTTTGGACGAAATTTTAGCTCCACCCGAGAGTGTCTTGGTAACTCAACCAAGGTCCGAAGCCGAGGGTTCAATTTCTATTCTAAAATACCTCAAACTTAAAAGGATAGGCCACGAAAATAATTGAATATGTGCGAATTTGGCAAATTCCATCCATCGCCGGCCCGGCCGGAGTGCCGGTAGCGCCATTGTTTACATTATGTTAGCGCGCATAGGAAGTCCGCATCGGCTCGCTCAAGTGATGCTAAAATCCGCGCAAATGGGCTATTTGGAGCGTTTTTCTCGGCAAATATGTGTAGTGCTCATTAAAAAACTTAGGGTGGTTGATGCTTCCTTGACTGATTTGTGTTTGAAGCAGTGTTTTGAGAGCCTCAAACTTCTGAAGTGAGGTGAAATTCCTTTGACGTGACGTGTGCATGGTTTCCACATTTTAGTGCAACCCGAGGGAACTTTGGTAGAGCATCTTGGTTGCGTGTCCAAAACACTCCGCTCTCAGAACGAGGCTTATGCATTTTCCATTTAAAAGTTGACTTTACGGTACCAAGGTATTTTAGAATGGCCTGTCATAGATTCTATGATGGCCTATCATAGATTCTATGATGGCCTATGATAGGTTCTATGACGGCTCGTCTAGACTCTATGATGGCCTGTCATACAATCTATGATGGCCTGTCATAGATTCTGTGATGGCCTGTCATACAATCTATGATGGCCTGTCTAGACTCTATGAAGGGCTGTCATACATGCTATGATGGCCTGTCAAAGATTCTATGATGATCCAAAACTTTGAAATTGTAATTGAATTTGAAAATGACCAAATTACCTAAATTCGTACTGAATATGAATTTCAACAATGCTATTGTGTAGATAGATTACCAATACTATAGATATCAACTTGCAGCTAATTTGCCTGTGCTAGGGCATTTTGTATAACTCCATCTATATTCCTGGGCCACCAGTAAATCTCGAAAACCAATTTAGCTAACACCACATGAGTTTCAGTCGCAAAATGGACTAATGGGCTTACAAGGCAGAACCACACGCCCTTGGTATATAAATCAGAGCACTTCCCAGCATGCAGGGCTTTCTAATTCGAGCTGCTTTAAGCGGTTCATTGGGGCGCTAGACTGAACCGGACAACACCAGAAAATGACCAGGCTGCCCCAGGGGTACATGCTGCTAGGGTCAGCAGACTGTAGCAAATATTTTTTTAAAAACCTAATCACATATCAAACACCAAACACATGGTAATTGAGTATAAACAAGCTTATATCAGCCTGGAATTCTTCCTTATTAGGGTTTAATAATGCATACAATCAAGCCTGATAAGTGAGTTAGGGGTCTTCATAGGTTTTTTCGCAGCCTTATCTCTGCATGAGAGACCATCGGCGATGACCAGATCTGGGGAGAAGTGGGAAAGCTCCGAGCATGGATGAGCCAACCCACCAGAAGGAGCATGAATATGCATGAGAAGCGCTCATGTAATTTGATGAATTAGTAAAAATTCGCCAACGTTCGTTGTAAATTTGGCGAAGAATGCCGCGTCTGGATTTATAGACAGAGGGCAGTTAGATGTTAAATTTCCCTGCATCTTCACTTTTGCATGCAAATTTGCTGAAACTTGGTATTCATAATATAGTAGAACCTCTCTATTAAGGACACCCTTGGGACTGACAAGTGCTGTCCTTAATAGAGAGGTGTCCTGATTAGAGATGTCAAATTGAATGGAAACAACCAAATTGGGACCAAAACTAGTGTCCTTGATACAGAGGGTTTCCATAATAGAGAGGTGTCCGCTAAGGGAGGTTCCACTGTAATTGCATATTCGTCTACACAACAGCACTGTTGAAATTGATATTCCGCGCAAATTCACACAATTAAGAAATTTTCAAATTTCGAGTTAAATTTTTTAATTTTCAAAAAATTCCAGATTACGTACCTTCACATCAGCATCGAGATCCGGGTCCTTGTATGTTTTCAATCTCTGTACGATTCCTTCAATGCAGCCATTTTTCCTGAAAAAATTTTAAGCACACGAAAACGATTAGATTAGCAAATTCTGAGAATTAATTAGAGATGTAATTTGACGCGGGATGGAACAGGAACCGCCCGAGACGCTACTGTAAACCACCAAATTTCTGTGCTTCTTAATTTTAAAGATTCGCGAAAATGTCTGAAAAAATTATTTTTTCCCGTTTTTTATTAATATTTTGGCAGATCATGAAAATGTCTGAATGAAAACGACAGGTTTGGGACCAAAACCAGTGTCCTTATTAGAGAGGGTGTCCTTAGCAGAGAGGTGTCTGCTAAGAGTGGTTCAACTAGATATTTCTACCATAGTGTTTTCCTCCTGGTTTTTGATTTAAACATATCAGCCATTTTATCACATTTTAGACGCGGGTGCTAATTTTGTCGTTTGATACTGTTTAAAAATAATATGTGGTTTGAGAGTAGGGTTATCTGGGTGCATTATACCATTATCTAGATCACTCAGGGAGATCTTGGTGGTGATTTCTGAAAAAACAACTTACGTGCAAATTCTCTGCGCAACGGGGCTGTTGTAGATGATGTTACATAATGACTTCTGCGCTTCAATGATAACTGAAAGAAAATCCAACAAAATATCACAACTACACGCATCATTTGAACCAGTTTTTTGAAGGAAGGAACCATTGTTGCAAGGCAATCCCTGGTCGAAAGACATCAAGGAACCTGCACGAGCCCCAAGTAACTGACTCAAAATAACAACTTTGCCCAACGATGCTGATTGCGTAACACCAAAACACACTTGTCCCCAAGAGGTCTAACACTGGCCCCACAAAACATCTTGAGGCAACTGGAGCCACCTATGGGCAACTTAAGAAACCAAACATACCTTTGTTATTTCCGCCTTGCACGGTAATATTCTCGCCTTGCTCCGATGCATAAGTTTCAATCCCAGAATGCTTGAGTAAGATTTTTAACGAGCTTTCACAGGCGAGCATCTCTAA
The DNA here is from genome assembly GCF_910592395.1 of Lineus longissimus. Lineage (NCBI taxonomy): Eukaryota > Metazoa > Nemertea > Pilidiophora > Heteronemertea > Lineidae > Lineus > Lineus longissimus. The sequence goes on from NC_088315.1 coordinate 18,859,368, forward strand.
CCCTGATTTTTCGCGACTGAGTATGCGTAAAGTCTCGAGGCACGATGCGTAACATCGGGACGACGCCTTCTGCTGCAGCCGTAGAAGACAACTGTCGACCATTTTCTGAAATGAAAAAACATAGATATCTACATCCAATATCTTTTTTTGACCAAGCAAGAATACAGTCCCGGTCACAACTGACCTACCCTCTGTGTCACAGTCTCACGTTCAATTTCCCTATTTTATAAAATGAACAAGAATACAGTCCCAGTCACAACTAACATACCCTTACGATAAGATTTGGAATATTGTTAGGTTAAAAAAACGTTTAACCTTTGCATGCACTCTCACCGAAGTTTTTTTCTTTTTTGGTAATATGGCACCCCCTAACTTGGGCGCTGATGTTTTACGTCCGGAACTCCACATGACTGAGAGCCCTGATCGCAAACATTGACAACTCTGCTCTGCAAACGGCCTCCCGGGGAAGTGACAGTTCAAGTAAATCGACAGGCATGTCGGGGCATCTCGTCTCCATGGTGATTGGAAGGTCTTGATAAGCGAGGAGCGAAAATGTTCACGGACCTGTTTCATCACAGATGGCCATGTGACATAGGGTAGAATGGGGTAATTGTAGCCCCGGTTTATTTGTAGTGCCTGCACTGTTTGATGCATGGGGATATCAATCAATATCATAGGCAGGGGCTACAATTACCCCATTCTACCTTACTTGATTCAATGGCCAAGGTTAGGGTGTTACTGTTACTGCTCTGTCGTATATCAACCAACCATTTATTTGTTTCCTGAAACCGCTAGTGTGCCTCGATGCCCTTAACCGTATCCACAAGGTTGAGGCCAGGCTATAGCTGGAAAGCCCTGATATGTATCAGCACTCAGATACATTGATCATCAATGATACATTCAGTCACAGTGCAGACAAGAGGGCTGTCAGACAGAGTGGTACATTGGAAACATCAGCACATGTCACCTCCGAGGTCCCGGGTTTATATATGTTTATTTCGTACTAGGTACAATCAGAGGTGCATGGTGTTGAAATATATAAAGTGCTGTAACAAGTTTGACAAAATATCGATACAAAATGAGGACATATAATTTAGTTGTACATGAGGCACTCCAGCGGTAGAATCCCATCAACCGAGGAGGTCACCTAAGATGTACATAAATAGTCTAATATCTCATTGATCTCCTCAGTTGCTAAGAATCCATCACCCGAGCCCCTCATGTGAAGCAACTCTTGAATCTGAGTACACAGAAATGACGATGGGATTTTCCATGACTTTGTATTAAAGACACCCTCTCCTTATCAGTTTCCCGGCAGGCCCAGGTACAGAGAGCACAGGGGGACTCTCTTCAACGGCGTAACTTTCCTACGGGGTGTCCAGGTTCCTCCTACTAACATTACAATTGCCCAATTTTGTTTCTAGAGCTTATAATGTCCTAGTTGACGCAAAGATCTCAACTTAATATGTTAGGTCAGTTTAGACGGTCAATGATAACATCATCATCAATATCACCATGGAAACCAAAGGCTCAGTTTAGACGGTCAATGATAACGCCATCAATATCACCATGGAAACCAAAGGGTCAGTTTAGACGGTCAATGATAACATCATCAATATCACCATGGAAACCAAAGGGTCAGTTTAGACGGTCAATGATAACATCATCATCAATATCACCATGGAAACCAAAGGCTCAGTTTAGACGGTCAATGATAACGCCATCAATATCACCATGGAAACCAAAGGGTCAGTTTAGACGGTCAATGATAACATCATCAATATCACCATGGAAACCAAAGGGTCAGTTTAGACGGTCTACGATAACATCATCATCAATATCACCATGGAAACCAAAGGGTCAGTTTAGACGGTCAATGATAACATCATCAATATCACCATGGAAACCAAAGGGTCAGTTTAGACGGTCAATGATAACGCCATCAATATCACCATGGAAACCAAAGGGTCAGTTTAGACGGTCAATGATACCATCATCAATATCACCATGGAAACCAAAGGGTCAGTTTAGACAGTCAATGACATCATCATCAATATCACCATGGAAACCAAAGGGTCAGTTTAGACGGTCGATGATAACATCATCATCAATATCACCATGGAAACCAAAGGCTCAGTTTAGACGGTCAATGATAACATCATCATCAATATCACCATGGAAACCAAAGGGTCAGTTTAGACGGTCAATGATAACATCATCATCAATATCACCATGGAAACCAAAGGGTCAGTTTAGACGGTCGATGATAACATCATCATCAATATCACCATGGAAACCAAAGGGTCAGTTTAGACGGTCAATGATAACATCATCAATATCACCATGAAAACCAAAGGGTCAGTTTAGACGGTCAATGATAACATCATCATCAATATCACCATGGAAACCAAAGGGTCAGTTTAGACGGTCAATGATAACATCATCATCAATATCACCATGGAAACCAAAGGGTCAGTTTAGACGGTCAATGATAACATCATCATCAATATCACCATGGAAACCAAAGGGTCAGTTTAGACGGTCGATGATAACATCATCATCAATATCACCATGGAAACCAAAGGCTCAGTTTAGACGGTCAATGATAACATCATCATCAATATCACCATGGAAACCAAAGGGTCAGTTTAGACGGTCAATGATAACATCATCATCAATATCACCATGAAAACCAAAGGGTCAGTTTAGACGGTCGATGATAACATCATCATCAATATCACCATGGAAACCAAAGGGTCAGTTTAGACGGTCAATGATAACATCATCATCAATATCACCATGGAAACCAAAGGGTCAGTTTAGACGGTCGATGATAACATCATCATCAATATCACCATGAAAACCAAAGGGTCAGTTTAGACGGTCAATGATAACACCATCAATATCACCATGGAAACCAAAGGGTCAGTTTAGACGGTCAATGATAACATCATCAATATCACCATGAAAACCAAAGGGTCAGTTTAGACGGTCAATGATAACATCATCATCAATATCACCATGGAAACCAAAGGGTCAGTTTAGACGGTCAATGATAACATCATCATCAATATCACCATGGAAACCAAAGGGTCAGTTTAGACGGTCGATGATACTATCATCATCAATATCACCATGGAAACCAAAGGGTACAACAATCAGCCTAGTAAAAATCAACCCTCAATGTAAAGGCATGGTGTTTTAACGACAGATGCAAGTTAATACATTCTTTTTAATGTTGACCTCGATGTGTCCACACAGATTTTCTGATCAATACTGAACTGATCGACATGGACCCGACGGCAAATACAACACAGGAGAGAGCAATCAGTTAAATCCGGTAACTCAGATCAATATCAATATTGCCATGGAAATCACTTCCTCGCACCAGATGGCTAGGAATAATTACAATTTGCACATGTATGAGTTCTGTTGCCGTTCCAGGGCAATTGTATTTAATCATATTCAGAGATGTATTTTGATGGCTACCGGAGAACTCCTGCTCCTCGACGTTAAAGGGAACTGAAACCGCCAAGCCAGTTCGTATGACCTCGTTTTCATTTCCCGCGTATCGGGTGATCAGAACGAGGCATGAATGAAACATGGCACCTAGCTGTCAATCATTGAGTGACGTCACTACTATGGAATTTACAACGAAAACTCATGAATGAAAGATCGCATGACTCACGTGATTCTCACATGATTCTCAATAATAACAAATTGAACTGCGCATGCTCGGGCACTGGGGGCGGAGCTACAAATCTGAACTCGAATAGGAAGTTGGAAGTTTGACTTTCTCGGGCGGTGAAAGTCGAAAAGTTGAATAAATCGCTCGGCGGTTCCAGTTCCCTTTAAGGGTTGACCACAGGCACAACCAATTTGATTAGAACTTGAGTTAGACTGTTAAAAGTCTTCCAAGTGAATGCCAATTTCAATGGTGGGATGTGTCTTTTGTTTTCCAGAGAAGAGCCTCCCAGCTTTAAATGGACAATTACTTCATTTAGAAGAAGTTCTATACACCTTTCCAGAAATGGGATGCCGAGTGTCCGAAATAGTGATGTCATAAGGGGAAACTAGGCCTTATGGTGGAGGGACAAAGGAGATAGTCATGGTTGACCAACACACTTGAATGCCTTTAATGACAGACATGGGGGAAAAAGTTAGTTCCAATGCAAGCCACCAATTTCGGGAAGCATGTTTAGTTTTAGGATTTCTAGCCAAAATGGTGGTGCCATTAGCTTCAAAATAGGTCCAGCACACAATCCCGAGTCCCACTACCAAAGAATGGGAATGTACATCCTTGTCCATGGAGATTTTTTGAAGCCCCTTTTGCAGGCAGGTGCCAGCAGGGAACAGCTTCCATCCACACCCCTTTCGGCAGTGCGAGGATTGGATTTCAGGGCCTTTGTGGGTGTGACTTCAGTGGAAGTGAAAATTCTTTCTGTGTTTGTTTCATAATTGAGGCTTTCCATGGACCATATATTACTTCTAGTGGGTGCCAATTTTGTGTATTTTGTGAGGTTCAACGCAGCATAGGGTTGATATAGCAATTCTGAGTGATTTTGATGGGCAAGCTCCAATGGGGGCTTTCAACTGCCCGCACTGGCCCGCCAAGCAGACAAGAATGATCACCCTTTGCCGGCAAAACCAGGACATGGATACGTGCATCCAGATTGGTTGAGTGACCCCCCCCCCCCCCAGACGTTGGAGTTTCAATCATGGGTAGCGGTAATAAGCGATTTCGAAGCCCCCCTAACCAGTTTTTGCTGCCTAATGGACTAGCGAACACTTTACTGGCCCATTATCATGATTACTTCACGTAAATCAATAAATCGGGAGGCAATAATAAAACTTGTTCAACTTGTCCAATAGTTGAATGAAAAACATCTGTCACGATTATATGTTCGTACAATGTTTTAATCCCTCCAAGGCTACTCAATCGCTGCGTATGCTGTCAACTGATAAATCTTTGCCGGCGTTTTAAGTTATCGCGATAAAAATTGCGCATCTGGACCTACCTGCTTGGTGCTCTTATCCAAAGTTGGGAATGAGAACGTCTGAGCATTCTGAAAATAGAAAAAAATGATTTTGAGAATTTGATAATACCACTGTACAGTAGACCCCTCTATTAAGGACACCTTTGAGACTGACAAGTGCTATCCTTATTACTAGGGAGGTGTCCTGATTAGAGAGGTCATACTGAATGGAAACAACCAACATGGGGCCAAAACTGTGTCCTTTGAGAGTGTGTCTTTAATAGAGAGGGTGTTCTTTATAGAGAGGTGTCCGTTACTAAGAGAGGTTCCATTGTACATATACATGTCCCACATATGGTACAGGGGTGTGACACTTAATGTTGTTGTTGCTGTTGTTGAGATGGAAGCTCCTCGACGACCCTTGCAGACAATCTTTCAAAAATCGCAGAATCTTGAACTTTTTCGTCCGAATATTTTGTACATGGATCTCTGACTGGACACTTTTACTCCTAGTGTACCCCACCCTGTCTGTGGAGAATGCCTCACTTTCGATTCGTGCACTGGGGGTAATGGGTATATTCAAGAGAAGATACAATAAACATCATGAATATTCCCAAATTCTAGGCTTCGGCCTTTCTTTGGTCTTGAAATGTATATGTGACTCGCTCTACCAAAACTAGGCGCTTGTCGCATCTGAACTCGACAGGTTGATACGGACTTGTTGTTCATTTCCCTATTGTAGAACTTTTGTGAAATCTATTACAAACTGATTTGGTCACATTTCACAAAAGGTCTACAATAGGAAAATGAACAACAAGTCCGTATCAACCTGTCAAGTTCAGATGCGACAAGCGCCTAGTTTTGGTAGAGCGAGTCACATATTTGACTCGTCAGCTTTAAGGTGCCACCGTCACTCAGTAAATACACCCCACAGACCCCAATTTTCACCACAAGCAGCACAACACAAGAAGGTATCTTGTACACAGTAGGCGATTGAGGGAATTATTCCCCTGTCGTGATACCGATGTTGCCATCCTCAACGTTGTATCACGACGCCCAGGGTAAGACGCTCATTTTCTCAAAGCTGATCACGGTTGCTAGGCAACTCGGTCTTCTTGCATTCTTGTCATGGGTTAGCATATGTGATTTTCAGAGATGTTAGTGGTGGCATGGTGGCCTTGCGCAGGGATTTATTAGCCTATGATGAGCTACGCTGTGATTGTATTGCTAACAATGTATAGGTAGACGACAATTCTATAGGAGTCTGTTTCTGTCGAATGTCATGTTTTTTTTTGTAATTGATATTTATCATATATTATCAAAGTTCAGTCTAGCTCAGAATCAACACCTACACTTTACATTTAAACCCCAGTTTGCAAGCTGATTCAACTACAACCAGTCAAAACCAGCAACCCCAGTTTATCAGCTGATTCAACTACAACAGGTCAAAACCAGCAACCACAGTTCGCAAGTCTATTAAAACACAACAGGTCAAAACCAGCAAACCCAGTTCGCAAGTCTATTCAAACACAACAGGTCAAAACCAGCAAACCCAGTTCGCAAGTCTATTCAAACACAACAGGTCAAAACCAGCAACCACAGTTCGCAAGTCTATTCAAACGCAACAGGTCAAAACCAGCAAACCCAGTTCGCAAGTCTATTCAAACACAACAGGTCAAAACCAGCAACCCCAGTTCGCAAGTCTATTCAAACACAACAGGTCAAAACCAGCAAACCCAGTTCGCAAGTCTATTCAAACACAACAGGTCAAAACCAGCAACCCCAGTTCGCAAGTCTATTCAAACACAACAGGTCAAAACCAGCAAACCCAGTTCGCAAGTCTATTCAAACACAACAGGTCAAAACCAGCAACCCCAGTTCGCAAGTCTATTCAAACGCAACAGGTCAAAACCAGCAACCCCAGTTCGCAAGCTGATTCAAGCACAACACCCAGTTTGTAAGCTGATTCAACTACAACAGGTCAAAACCAGCAACCCCAGTTTGCATGCTGATTCAACTACAATAGGTCAAAACCAGCAACCCCAGTTTGCAGGCTGATTCAAACACAACAGGTCAAAACCAGCAACCCCAGTTTGCAGGCTGATTCAAACACAACAGGTCAAAACCAGCAACCCCAGTTTGTGAGCTGATTCAAGCACAACAGGTCAAAACCAGCAACCCCAGTTCGCAAGATGATTCAAGCACAACACCCAGTTTGTACGCTGATTCAACTACAACAGGTCAAAACCAGCAACCCCAGTTTTCAAGCTGATTCAAGCACAACAGTTCAAAACCAGCAGCTGATTCAAGCACAACAGGTCAAAATTAACACCCCAGTTTGCAAGCTGAACCACAATAGGCCCAAATTACAACATAGCACACCCAACTTTGCAAGCTGATGAAAGAAGTGGACACCTCAATCAACGGCACGTCGAAGCACTCAGAGGAATCATGTACACATCTCACGGCTGCTTGCCTAGCTGCGCTCTTGACGTCATCAATGCTATATTAAGCTTCCAACGGTCACCACGGCAACGTAAAGTCGAGCAAATCATTTTGTAGGGAAGCATGGCCAGGTTGAGGTGGCAGCTGTTGGCTAAGTTCTGTGTATCTTTACCATTACAACACAAGCGATAAGGGAACAAATCTACATGTACCCCTGTTCTTGCCGACCTGCTTTTTTTACTTGCATTTCAGGCAAGTCGGGACTTGCTGGTGATGGCCACAATCATGCATCTCCAGGAGCAGTACTAGTGCAAATACTGTTCCTTTATAGCGCTTTTCCATATTTCCCTTTTCAAAGCGCTTTTCGGGATTTCAAATTATAGTATTACCCCGGCCTCCACAGATATCATTATCAATCAGGTGTTTCAAGGAGCAACCAGAAAGCGCTCACTTGAACACGACCAGTTGGGGAACCAAGCAGTGGTCGGGAGTTGAACCCACGACCTCTTGATCATGAGGCCGACTCTTCCACGGCACTACCGTTGTATCAAGCATACTGAGTGGCTGTATTTTGACATTTTTACATGCTGATTTGCTTGGGAGAATTCGTGCCCAAAGCAAGCTCAATCTCTGAAGGAAAACTCCACGCCTACATTGCACCATGATTTGACTTCAATTTCAGCACCAGCCAAACAACTGACAACTGATTTTGTTGCAGCGACAAGGGCCAAAGTAATCATAGCGATGATACAAGACAGCACACCAACACACAATTGGGGGAGCAAACGAGTATCTTTACTATAATTCTAACATTGCATTGAAGCCTTTTTTCAACCAGATTGATACGGCTTGGTTGCTCTGGAAATCACGCAATATACACATCTTGTTACACAAGTCAAGAAGAAAAACAAGAATTTTCAACCCCGCTTCTCCTTCTGACATTTCTGTACTCTACCCCCAATTATATGACTTAATCCAGTGGCAATCGAGGAATACTTGGTACGTTGTCTCCAGAGCGAGAAGTTAAAAGCAATGTTGAGCATTGTCATTAATTGGATGGGTGGCCGGCGTGTTCCAAGCATTGACTTGTATGTATCATCATAAGCGTGATGTAACACCGAAACCAGGACCTGTGATTTCATCACACCACTCACCCATATATATGGCATTGAGTCGAGGTCACATGAAGTTCGTAGTGTAGCATTGCCTTATCACATGTATCAGGAAGGCAGTCTCAGGAAATGTCCAATCACAACGAAGCCTGCAAATCTGAGTGCAGCGCTTCCAAGTATGAATAACACTACTCTCCCATATTTGGCAGTGAGTCGAGGCCACATGTAGTTCGTAGTTTAGCATTGCCTTATCAGGAAGGCAGTCTAGGGCGATATCCAATCACAACGAAGCCTGCAAATCTGAGTGCCGTACTTCGAGTGGCTTCGAGTATGAATACATAATTTAGGTAGCTCTTCAGTGATGGAGGCGTGATACAGATCTCATTTTCGCTACTACTGAGAATAGATGCAAAATGTTTCGGGGGGGGGGGGGGGGGGGTGCCTTGATCACTCGGATTGATGCAACCTATCTTTTTCCTGGAAGCCACCAAATTAATTTTGGATGCCGCACGTGGTTCTCGATGCAGCTGCATACCAGTTGATCTTTATGATAATGATGCAGATCATACTGTAACAATCCGCAGCTGCTGCCATCTACACTGTCAATGACGCAACTACCAAAGACTTCGGCCGGCCTCGAGAGAAGACACTCACACGAAACCCAAATCGAAACGCTCCGTACAAGTTACGTTATTCAGTGCCTTTGGCCAGATTCCCGGACCTCAGACGCCAGCAACTGGTAGATTATACACCTGGGAAACGCTAGAGGTTAGTAATACCCGTAATTGTTACAATACTATAAGACAATAGCGTTCTGCGCGTTATAAACATGATACATGTAGTCTACCTAGGGTAGGCCCAACGTTGTGTGATTTTGTATCACCACGTTGTGGGAAGATTGTGCACAGCATCGCCACTTTTTAGAATGGGAATTAACGTCTTGAGGTAATGGCGGTAATGGCGATACAATATCATGCAATGTTATATCATCATGACATAGACACAATATCGTGAATGGAAGGGTTTTGTCCTTGACCTTGTCTCCTCATCAAATTCCTGTGTTCGTTATCACAGATGGACGCAGAAACAGAGAATGGACACGCTACATAGGCAGGCATTGTACAATAAATACAAAGACGATGAAACAGAGGTCAACAGGGGGGAAGATGGCCAAAATATCATGACGAAATGCAAATCTGATTTTTGACATTTTGATGAAGATGAAAAAGATGAGGATGAAAACAAGAACAATTGTCTCCTACCTTTGCTGCAAATTCAGCCAGAATTTTGCAAATATCGTCCTCCGAACCACTTTGCAACGTATCAAGACTCGATTCATCCATTTTGCTGTTGGTATGAACCGATATACCAGATTTAATGGCGTTTTTCCTCGACCAACACAAGAATAAGATCCCCTTGTTTTGACAATGTTTGATGAAATTGACAATTCTCGCATAATCTCGGCCCGATTTCGAGAGGATGGATTGGCGTCATCCGAATAATTTCAAAAGACCATCACTGATTGGACAAATCTTTGTCGATTTTAAAGATTCAGCGAATCACAGAGCTGCACACAGAATTCATTCGGTCTGTCTAATTTTATCCAAAATGGCCAATTTTTCATAAATTTTCTCGAGGTGCGGTGCATTTTTACCCGTAATTCGTTTGTTATCGAGGTGAATACTAAAATCATTGTGTGTTGACAGTTTTTCATGATGGTTCTCAATATATATTAATAAAAAAACATGCTATATTTCCTTGATTGGTTGTTAAAAGCATGTTTTACAGTGTAATCATTTCGAAGTTTCATGCTCAAATTTCGCCATGTCCCTAACCGGTATCCAGTGAAAACGTCCCCATGCCAAAACGTCCTCGCTTTCAAGGTACTAAAACGTCCTCGTGTCAAAAACGTCCTCGCTTTTACATATTCATGATCCATAACAAAATATATAAATAACTTAAATGAGTCTATTTTCTTATTAAATAATAAATTTTTTACTTCATTATTTACATCAAAAAGCGATTGCCTTTGCAGGCCATGACCATAAACTCACACTTTTTATGAGAGATGAATGTTTTAAACCTTTCAAGCCTTGTGCTAATGACACAGCGTGATCACCGAGCATCGGTTTACGTTCAAAGAGTTAAAATCTGATATAAACCTTTCCCAATGAAACCGAACAACTGGGTCCAAGTTCGAGTGAGAAGGTTGTATTTCAGCTTGGCCATGGTTACCCCCCCCCCCCCCCCCCGAGTGTGTCATCTTCCTGGAGATAAAGACCAGTGAGTGTCTAACCTTAGATACGTTGCGCCTACACCTACTAAACTCGCTGGTCTCCATCCTATCACTAACGGCTACACTAGAAGTGGCTACGGATGACGGCACTAACTGCCAGTCATGAAATAAACTGCTATCAGAACCTTGTAGACCTAACCCACCTCTAATCTAGCTAAAATGACCAACATGTACCACTAATAAAGGAAAAAAACTGTAAATTCAAAAAGATATTGTGACAAAAATATTAAAAAACAACTGAAATTGATAGAAGATTTATATGCCTAAGGAAGATGACACTGTATTGAATGATAAATTTATCGATTGACTTTAGCAGCTAATTTAATTCAAATAGTACACAGACTATTTGAGAATGGGAAAGGGGTCCCAAGAGCATTCAGGCTTGAAAGGTTTAAATTACATTAGTTTCAAAGGTACAAAACACACTGGGCCACCGTGCAAGATTATGTGCGGTATTGCATTGTCAAATACATACAGGTGATCTACATACAGGTGATCTTCAAACATGTTGATAAATCACAATTTTGAACAAACATTTTGCCTAACAAATTGTAGCGTTGCATTTCATTACATTAAATTTCCTGAAACAAGAGCATCATCCTGCTCTGTATCAATGTGACGCGTTGGTGGAAGCGCGGAGAGTTCGTTCATTAAGTTTCTCCCTGACGGAAGTGATTTGACACTCGTCGGTAGTTTTCAGCGTATCGTGATCAGGGCTTGTTGTACCTTTAAAATATTAGAATGAGAATGACACAATCAATTCATTATCATAACAGAATCCTCAGCAAGACTTGGCAGGAAATCTCCTCTGTACATTCTTGTTGATTCCTCCTTTCGATGTTCTTGAATGTATAGGTGGCGTAGCAAAAAGGCATCTTACTTCAATCACATAATCAAGCAATGGCATCGAAAATAACCAGACTGTGCATCATTCAGTGTCCAAGCTGATCCAAGGATCGAGACACCTACCTTGACCTACCTCAACTACAATCATTCATAGTCATCCCCAAGTCCATGAAAATCCAAGATACGCAACCTCTCCAAGCTTGTATTCCTGTAAACTTCTTGAACCTTAAAAATATGAGAATCTGAAATCATGCAATTATACCTATACTGATTACTAGCAAGATATCTTAAATCTCGCTGATAAATCTGATATGTATCTGTTTATTCCTCCTATAAGATGTCTTAAATCTCATTGAAAAATCTCTGATCCTTAGCGAGTTATCTTAAAACTTGCTGATAAATACAGGATCTAGACACCTACCTTGACCTACCTCAACTACAATCATTCGTAGTCATCCCCAAGTCCATGAAAATCCAAGATCCGCAACCAGTCCTCTCCAAGCTTGTATTCCTGTAAACTTCTTGAACCTTAAAAATATGAGAATCTGAAATCCATGCAATTATACCTATACCGATCACTAGCAAGATATCTTAAATCTCGCTGATAAATCTGATATGTATCTGTTTATTCCTCCTATAAGATGTCTTAAATCTCAATGAAAAATCTCTGATCCTTAGCGAGTTATCTTAAAACTTGCTGATAAATACAGGATCTAGACACCTACCTTGACCTACCTCAACTACAATCACTCGTAGTCATCCCCAAGTCCATGAAAATCCAAGATCCGCAACCTGTCCTCTCCAAGCTTGTATTCCTGTAGACTTCTTGAACCTTAAAAATATGAGAATCTGAAATCATGCAATTAGACCGATCACTAGCAAGATATCTCAAATCTCGCTGATAAATCTGATATTTATCTGTTTATTCCTCCTATAAGATGTCTTAAATCTCATTGAAAAATCTCTGATCCTTAGCAGGTTATCTTAAAACTTGGTGAAAAATACAGGATCGAGACACCTACCTTGACCTACCTCAACTACAATCATTCATAGTCATCCCCAAGTCCATGAAAATCCAAGATCCGCAACCTGTCCTCTCCAAGCTTGTATTCTTGTAGACTTCTTGAACCTTATAAATATGAGAATCTGAAATCATGCAATTATACCGATCACTAGCAAGATATCTTAAATCTCGCTGATAAATCTGATATATATCTGTGTATTCCTCCTATAAGATGTCTTAAATCTCATTGAAAAATCTCTGATCCTTAGCGAGTTATCTTAAAACTTGCTGATAAATACAGGATCTAGACACCTACCTTGACCTACCTCAACTACAATCATTCGTAGTCATCCCCAAGTCCATGAAAATCCAAGATCCGCAACCTGTCCTCTCCAAGCTTGTATTCCTGTAGACTTCTTGAACCTTAAAAATATGAGAATCTGAAATCATGCAATTATACCGATCACTAGCAAGATATCTTAAATCTCGCTGATAAATCTGATATATATCTGTGTATTCCTCCTATAAGATGTCTTAAATCTCATTGAAAAATCTCTGATCCTTAGCGAGTTATCTTAAAACTTGCTGATAAATACAGGATCTAGACACCTACCTTGACCTACCTCAACTACAATCATTCGTAGTCATCCCCAAGTCCATGAAAATCCAAGATCCGCAACCAGTCCTCTCCAAGCTTGTATTCCTGTAAACTTCTTGAACCTTAAAAATATGAGAATCTGAAATCATGCAATTGTACCTATACCGATCACTAGCAAGATATCTTAAATCTCGCTGATAAATCTGATATGTATCTGTTTATTCCTCCTATAAGATGTCTTAAATCTCATTGAAAAATCTCTGATCCTTAGCGAGTTATCTTAAAACTTGCTGATAAATACAGGATCTAGACACCTACCTTGACCTACCTCAACTACAATCACTCGTAGTCATCCCCAAGTCCATGAAAATCCAAGATCCGCACCCTGTCCTCTCTAAGCTTGTATTCCTGTAGACTTCTTGAACCTTAAAAATATGAGAATCTGAAATCATGCAATTAGACCGATCACTAGCAAGATATCTTAAATCTCGCTGATAAATCTGATATTTATCTGTTTATTCCTCCTATAAGATGTCTTAAATCTCATTGAAAAATCTCTGATCCTTAGCAGGTTATCATAAAACTTGGTGAAAAATACAGGATCGGGACACCTACCTTGACCTACCTCAACTACAATCATTCGTAGTCATCCCCAAGTCCATGAAAATCCAAGATCCGCAACCTGTCCTCTCCAAGCTTGTATTCCTGTAGACTTCTTGAACCTTATAAATATGAGAATCTGAAATCATGCAATTATACCGATCACTAGCAAGATATCTTAAATCTTGCTGATAAATCTGATATATATCTGTTTATTCCTCCTATTTTTTTCAGAGATTTTTCAGTGAGATTTAAGACATCTTATAGTATAAGATGTCTTAAATCTTATAGTATAAGATGTCTTAAATCTCACTGAAAAATCTCTGATCCTTAGCGAGTTATCTTAAAACTTGCTGATAAATACAGGATCTAGATACCTACCTTGACCTACCTCAACTACAATCATTCGTAGTCATCCCCAAGTCCATGAAAATCCAAGATCCGCAACCTGTCCTCTCCAAGCTTGTATTCCTGTAGACTTCTTGAACCTTAAAAATATGAGAATCTGAAATCATGCAATTATACCGATCACTAGCAAGATATCTTAAATCTCGCTGATAAATCTGATATATATCTGTGTATTCCTCCTATAAGATGTCTTAAATCTCATTGAAAAATCTCTGATCCTTAGCGAGTTATCTTAAAACTTGCTGATAAATACAGGATCTAGACACCTACCTTGACCTACCTCAACTACAATCATTCGTAGTCATCCCCAAGTCCATGAAAATCCAAGATCCGCAACCAGTCCTCTCCAAGCTTGTATTCCTGTAAACTTCTTGAACCTTATAAATATGAGAATCTGAAATCATGCAATTATACCGATCACTAGCAAGATATCTTAAATGTTGCTGATAAATCTGATATATATCTGTTTATTCCTCCTATAAGATGTCTTAAATCTCACTGAAAAATCTCTGATCCTTAGCGAGTTATCTTAAAACTTGCTGATAAATACAGGATCTAGACACCTACCTTGACCTACCTCAACTACAATCACTCGTAGTCATCCCCAAGTCCATGAAAATCCAAGATCCGCACCCTGTCCTCTCTAAGCTTGTATTCCTGTAGACTTCTTGAACCTTAAAAATATGAGAATCTGAAATCATGCAATTAGACCGATCACTAGCAAGATATCTTAAATCTCGCTGATAAATCTGATATTTATCTGTTTATTCCTCCTATAAGATGTCTTAAATCTCATTGAAAAATCTCTGATCCTTAGCAGGTTATCTGAAAACTTGGTGAAAAATACAGGATCGAGACACCTACCTTGACCTACCTCAACTACAATCATTCGTAGTCATCCCCAAGTCCATGAAAATCCAAGATCCGCAACCTGTCCTCTCCAAGCTTGTATTCCTGTAGACTTCTTGAACCTTATAAATATGAGAATCTGAAATCATGCAATTATACCGATCACTAGCAAAATATCTTAAATCTTGCTGATAAATCTGATATATATCTGTTTATTCCTCCTATAAGATGTCTTAAATCTCACTGAAAAATCTCTGATCCTCAGCGAGTTATCTTAAAACTTGCTGATAAATACAGGATCTAGACACCTACCTTGACCTACCTCAACTACAATCATTCGTAGTCATCCCCAAGTCCATGAAAATCCAAGATCCGCAACCTGTCCTCTCCAAGCTTGTATTCCTGTAGACTTCTTGAACCTTAAAAATATGAGAATCTGAAATCATGCAATTAGACCGATCACTAGCAAGATATCTTAAATCTCGCTGATAAATCTGATATTTATCTGTTTATTCCTCCTATAAGATGTCTTAAATCTCATTGAAAAATCTCTGATCCTTAGCAGGTTATCTGAAAACTTGGTGAAAAATACAGGATCGAGACACCTACCTTGACCTACCTCAACTACAATCATTCGTAGTCATCCCCAAGTCCATGAAAATCCAAGATCCGCAACTTGTCCTCTCCAAGCTTGTATTCCTGTAGACTTCTTGAACCTTATAAATATGAGAATCTGAAATCATGCAATTATACCGATCACTAGCAAAATATCTTAAATCTTGCTGATAAATCTGATATATATCTGTTTATTCCTCCTATAAGATGTCTTAAATCTCACTGAAAAATCTCTGATCCTTAGCGAGTTATCTTAAAACTTGCTGATAAATACAGGATCTAGACACCTACCTTGACCTACCTCAACTACAATCACTCGTAGTCATCCCCAAGTCCATGAAAATCCAAGATCCGCACCCTGTCCTCTCTAAGCTTGTATTCCTGTAGACTTCTTGAACCTTAAAAATATGAGAATCTGAAATCATGCAATTAGACCGATCACTAGCAAGATATCTTAAATCTCGCTGATAAATCTGATATTTATCTGTTTATTCCTCCTATAAGATGTCTTAAATCTCATTGAAAAATCTCTGATCCTTAGCAGGTTATCTGAAAACTTGGTGAAAAATACAGGATCGAGACACCTACCTTGACCTACCTCAACTACAATCATTCGTAGTCATCCCCAAGTCCATGAAAATCCAAGATCCGCAACCTGTCCTCTCCAAGCTTGTATTCCTGTAGACTTCTTGAACCTTATAAATATGAGAATCTGAAATCATGCAATTATACCGATCACTAGCAAAATATCTTAAATCTTGCTGATAAATCTGATATATATCTGTTTATTCCTCCTATAAGATGTCTTAAATCTCACTGAAAAATCTCTGATCCTCAGCGAGTTATCTTAAAACTTGCTGATAAATACAGGATCTAGACACCTACCTTGACCTACCTCAACTACAATCATTCGTAGTCATCCCCAAGTCCATGAAAATCCAAGATCCGCAACCTGTCCTCTCCAAGCTTGTATTCCTGTAGACTTCTTGAACCTTAAAAATATGAGAATCTGAAATCATGCAATTATACCGATCACTAGCAAGATATCTTAAATCTCGCTGATAAATCTGATATATATCTGTGTATTCCTCCTATAAGATGTCTTAAATCTCATTGAAAAATCTCTGATCCTTAGCGAGTTATCTTAAAACTTGCTGATAAATACAGGATCTAGACACCTACCTTGACCTACCTCAACTACAATCATTCGTAGTCATCCCCAAGTCCATGAAAATCCAAGATCCGCAACCAGTCCTCTCCAAGCTTGTATTCCTGTAAACTTCTTGAACCTTAAAAATATGAGAATCTGAAATCATGCAATTATACCTATACCGATCACTAGCAAGATATCTTAAATCTCGCTGATAAATCTGATATGTATCTGTTTATTCCTCCTATAAGATGTCTTAAATCTCATTGAAAAATCTCTGATCCTCAGCGAGTTATCTTAAAACTTGCTGATAAATACAGGATCTAGACACCTACCTTGACCTACCTCAACTACAATCACTCGTAGTCATCCCCAAGTCCATGAAAATCCAAGATCCACAACCTGTCCTCTCCAAGCTTGTATTCCTGTAGACTTCTTGAACCTTAAAAATATGAGAATCTGAAATCATGCAATTATACCGATCACTAGCAAGATATCTTAAATCTTGCTGATAAATCTGATATATATCTGTTTATTCCTCCTATAAGATGTCTTAAATCTCATTGAAAAATCTCTGATCCTTAGCAGGTTATCATAAAACTTGGTGAAAAATACAGGATCGGGACACCTACCTTGACCTACCTCAACTACAATCATTCGTAGTCATCCCCAAGTCCATGAAAATCCAAGATCCGCAACCTGTCCTCTCCAAGCTTGTATTCCTGTAGACTTCTTGAACCTTATAAATATGAGAATCTGAAATCATGCAATTATACCGATCACTAGCAAGATATCTTAAATCTTGCTGATAAATCTGATATATATCTGTTTATTCCTCCTATTTTTTTCAGAGATTTTTCAGTGAGATTTAAGACATCTTATAGTATAAGATGTCTTAAATCTTATAGTATAAGATGTCTTAAATCTCACTGAAAAATCTCTGATCCTTAGCGAGTTATCTTAAAACTTGCTGATAAATACAGGATCTAGACACCTACCTTGACCTACCTCAACTACAATCATTCGTAGTCATCCCCAAGTCCATGAAAATCCAAGATCCGCAACCTGTCCTCTCCAAGCTTGTATTCCTGTAGACTTCTTGAACCTTAAAAATATGAGAATCTGAAATCATGCAATTATACCGATCACTAGCAAGATATCTTAAATCTCGCTGATAAATCTGATATATATCTGTGTATTCCTCCTATAAGATGTCTTAAATCTCATTGAAAAATCTCTGATCCTTAGCGAGTTATCTTAAAACTTGCTGATAAATACAGGATCTAGACACCTACCTTGACCTACCTCAACTACAATCATTCGTAGTCATCCCCAAGTCCATGAAAATCCAAGATCCGCAACCAGTCCTCTCCAAGCTTGTATTCCTGTAAACTTCTTGAACCTTATAAATATGAGAATCTGAAATCATGCAATTATACCGATCACTAGCAAGATATCTTAAATGTTGCTGATAAATCTGATATATATCTGTTTATTCCTCCTATAAGATGTCTTAAATCTCACTGAAAAATCTCTGATCCTTAGCGAGTTATCTTAAAACTTGCTGATATATACAGGATCTAGACACCTACCTTGACCTACCTCGACCTACCTCAACTACAATCATTCGTAGTCATCCCCAAGTCCATGAAAATCCAAGATCCGCAACCTGTCCTCTCCAAGCTTGTATTCCTGTAGACTTCTTGAACCTTAAAAATATGAGAATCTGAAATCATGCAATTATACCGATCACTAGCAAGATATCTTAAATCTCGCTGATAAATCTGATATATATCTGTTTATTCCTCCTATAAGATGTCTTAAATCTCATTGAAAAATCTCTGATCCTTAGCGAGTTATCTTAAAACTTGCTGATAAATACATGATCTAGACACCTACCTTGACCTACCTCAACTACAATCATTCGTAGTCATCCCCAAGTCCATGAAAATCCAAGATCCGCAACCTGTCCTCTCCAAGCTTGTATTCCTGTAGACTTCTTGAACCTTAAAAATATGAGAATCTGAAATCATGTAATTATACCGATCAGTAGCAAGGTATCTTAAAACTCGCCGAAAAATCTTTGATTCATAGCAGCAAATATTTCATCATGTGATACAGTCGGGGTTACATCATAATGTGCCAGGTGGATGCAGGTAGGAACTTCATGCAAGGTAAAGGCTATTATAGTGCTTGGCAGGTCAGGAGAGTTAAGTTGGGAAGAGGGGCAGTGCAGTCCGTGCGGGCAGTTATGGTGGTGAGGGGGAATGATATAACCCTGACAGTACCAAACATGAAACAGTTGCAAAGTTAGAGAATAAAAAATATCTCTTTAAAAAGTATCTTTTCTGATTTCAAAGAAAGCATTATGCATGTGTCTGTGATGCACAGTGGTTGACACTTTGTAATGTGTGAATCTGTCGGCACAAACCTGTGCTCTGGGTAAACTCCATGCTCAAAGATCTCACGTTTGGCGTGGCTGTCTTCCTTGAGTGTGCAAGTGGGGCCATCAGCATTCATTGATTCAATAGGCTCTGAAAATATGCTCAAAGATGCAACGTGATTACTTAAACAGGGCTAGAGCATAGAGCATAAACTGGTCTGATCAGAGAGATTGCAGCTTAGTATCCAGTGCCAGACGCTGGTACCACAGTCTGCTCTATTAGAGGACGATTAAAAGCTTACTTCTCACCTTCTCTTGAAACCAACACAATTCTTTGCTCATTGAGAAACTCAAGGCTCAGAGATCTATCTCGGTTGTCTTGCCTTTGTGGACTAGGTTGGCCATCGGCATTCAATGATCCATGGCAATCAAAATATCTGAAATAATGCTGAGAGCTGCAACATGATTAACTGAACCAGGACTGAAGCATTTTTTTCCTGAACAGAGAGACGGAGGAAACACAGTCGACTCACTATCTGCACTATTACTAGAGAACTACTCTGGACTCTTGGGTCTTTGCGAGATTAGTTTTCTCTGCAACCCGAGACAGAATGATGAGCATCTCATGTTCAACTTGCTTTCGTTTTGCAATCAGTTTATTAGTTACCACTGTATGCCTTAGAGGGGGCAGAATGGTACTGTTTAGACAAGAAGTCTCTCCAACAGCCACAAGTATCTCTTCAAAAACATCTCAGCAACATGTTCGACCCAGGTAATCTGTCAGCGTGGCTGACGAGTAGGTTGGGAATTGTGTGTGATCAGTTCTCTCAAAGACGCCCGAGACAAGGATTAAAATCTTTTGTTTATAAGTTACCATTGTTATGCCTTAGAGGGGGCAGAATGGTACTGCTTAGACAAGAAGTCACTCCAACAGCCACAAGTATCTCTTCAAAAACATCTCAGCAACACGTTCGACCCAGGTAATCTGTCAGCTGGCTGACGAGTAGGTTGGGAATTGTGTGTGATCAGTTCTCTCAAAGACACCCAAGACAAGGATCAAAATCTTGTGTTTAATGGCGAACAAATGCTTGCCCTTTCCAAAGACACCCTTTCAGGAATCTTGCTCCCACGGGGGTGACTGGCTCTTCCACCCTTCCCCCGCTCTCCCCCTGCGAACGTATCATTAGATAAAGCCAGGTCCTTGGGATCACGGTGGAGTGTCAATAAAAATTGCAAGCAGATGCCAGGGAGACCACTATCTGACATCCATAACAGCCTACTTCCCTCTTCAGCTAGTTACAGTTGGTGTGACACAACAGGCGGGATAGTGGTTGCCAAAAGTTTTTGATTGATTGATTTATAACATCATTTGAAATTGTATTTTACGTGGTATCAAGAGAACACTGGTAAGTCAACATCAAGTTCTTAATCAAGTTCTTGATTTCAGTGTTACCTGACCACAAAAGCTTCACAGGGTCGTTCAAACAACTTGTTCAGACAAGAAGTCCAGTGACCAGTTTTGGCTGGTTTCTTCAGTGTGATCACTGCCGGCCAAGGCGCGGTCAAAAGTGTTGCACTAAACATGTAGGATGAATCAGTACATCAAGTACCTGAACTGTTCGAAACTGAGAGTCAAAGAAAAAGATCGCCAAGAAACTACATCAACATTTCGGGCATGCATCAGCAGAAAAGTTTAAGAAACTGATGTCTGATTCTTGGCTCAAAGATATACTGATGATGTGACATCACATCATGTGGGTCTTTGAAAGATTAGTTTTCTCTGCATCTGTTCTGATCATTTGGAAAGTGGAAAGAAGTTGTACTCGCCCAACTTGGAGTAGCTCACATCCAAGTTGACCTGCCTCGAGTCTTGGCCTGCGGAAAAATCTAGAACAACCTCATTCAAAGAGAAAAATGGGAACAGAAATATTCAACTGTTGAAAGGTTCAAGAATCTCCTGCTGAATAAGCTGAACAAGTCAACTTCAAATTAAGTCCTTCAAATTTCGATTCCTCAAATTAAGATAAATTTGATCAAGTTGTTTAGGAAAAATGAGACACAAATTTCCACACTTACTTCAGTCCAAAGACAAACCAGCACTGATTCAAAATGCACAGGGCAGTTGGAACTGGTTCTGCTAATTAAGTCATGTGACCCAAACCTCCTTTTCATTCATCCAGTCTAATCCCTTGTCCATTGTCCCGAATTGAAGCTACTGCTTCAAACTGGTTCTCACAATACCTTTCTTCAACAGCTTTGATTAAGTATTATGGATGATTGGATTAGTTTGGTTAAAGGGGGAATGTCAAGATAATGATGAGTCAGTACTTTTATTATTGGGTATTCCACTTGCATACATAATTTGGGAATATGAATTTATCAAATCTTTATAGAACCCCAAGGTTATTACAAAAAAGACACACACTCAGCTAAATAAAATGTGATATCATCTTATTATGGATGAGAGAAAGTGATGATGAGTGGAAGCTGGCAAGACTTCTGGTTAAAACTGAAGCGCCCCCTATACAGTAACACTTTACCTAATCAGCGCATTTGTGTTCAGATATCTATTCTATTCTGATCTGTGACATGTTGTTCCAGCAGACGAAAAATCTAGACTGATTCGAAAATTTTTGTGATGGTTCCTTAAAATAGTTTAATACATTGTGGACAATTTTGTTACGGAATGATTTTGGGGAAAATTCATGGAAGAGGTTGCCCAACAGGGGAGATGACGTTTTTTTTGGTAATAACTACATGTACATTCATGTTCTTTTAAATTTTAAAATACTCGAGTCGTATTCTTATTAGGGCGGATCCAGGATCTTGGGAAAGGGGGGGGGGCGCACCTGGCATCCTACCTGGCATTTCACATTAAGATTCTCGCCAATTTCCCTAAAAAGCTTGTGTTTGGTCTTAAATCTAATAATTTGTCTGTTAAGACCTAATTGGCCAGGCACATTGTTAATTGGGTCCAGCTCTATAATGATGAATGTTAATTGATTAATTGCAATTTAACTTGAACATTGGTACATTTATCGGTTGACCCTTTTGCAGAGGGAATTGTCCTAGAATCTTTACAATCATCATGATCTTGATAGCCGTGTTCACTCTTGAAAACCATAACGGTATACTGGAAATTTGATATACCTATTTCTAAGGCCTATGCAATGCCTACGCAACAAATAAAGTTAAAGTTAAGAATAGAAAAAGAGAGAATTCAAATGATATTTTTAAAAAAATTGTGTACTTTTTAGCTCACCTCTTAGCAGAGGTGAGCTTATCCCATACCGTGGCGTCCGTCGTCCGTCGTCGTCGTCGTCGTCGTCGTCGTCGTCGTCGTCGTCGTCGTCGTCGTCGTCGTCGTCGTCGTCGTCGTCGTCGTCGTCGTCGTCGGCGTCGTCGTCGTCCGTCGTCCGTTAGCAGGGCACGTTTCGTAACTGTTAGAGCTATTGAGTTGAAACTTGGTACACATGTACCCTTATGTAATGACACCTGGGAGACCAAGTTTCGGTCCGATTCGTTTCATGGTTTGGCCACCAGGGGGCCAAACGTTAAAAGTGAAAATATGCAATATCTCCCTCAATAGTAGTCGGGAAATTTTGAAAAAAATATGGTAGGTACTTCTAGCAAAGGTGCATCATATATCCTCCGGGTTTTTGATTTGACCTCCTTTTCAAGGTCACAGAGGTCAAATGGTGTAAATTGGCCGTTAGGATGTAACGATGGCACGTTTCTAAACTGCAATGACTATTGATACCAAATTTGGTACACATTTACCCCTTAGTCAGCTGATCTCAGGGACCGAAGTTTGGTCCAATATGATTCACCACTTGACCACCAGGGGGCAAAATCCAAAAACCTTAAAAATGTGATAATTCCTTAACTTCTTGCCCGATTGCCACCAATTTGATATCATGGGTACATCTAACCACCATACAGTATATGTCACACAGGTTTTTAATTTGACCTTCTTGTCAAGGTCACAGAGGTCAAATGGCGTAAATTCGCCGTCAGGCCGTAACGTTTCTTAACTGCAATGACTATTGATCACAAATTAAGTACACATGTACCCCTTGGTCAGGTGATCTCAGGTACCGAAGTTTGGTGCGATCTGATTTGCCGTTTGGCCTCCAGGGAGGGGGCCAAATCCTAAATTCTTCAAAATGCCATTATTCCTAGTAATGACTTGCCCGATTGGCACCAATTTTATATCATAGGTACATCTAATTCTAACAACCATTCAATGTGTCACCCGGGTCTTCTTTGATTTGACCTACTTTTCAAGGTCACAGAGGTCGAATGTACTGTAAATTGGCCATTTTGGGAAAATTGTAATTGCTTGGACCTACATCAAACCTAACACTACATGACACAAGACCATGCTCTTTATCCATCTTTCCTCCACATGAGGTGAGCACAATGGCCCTGGCCATTTCATTTTACCTTTTTATGCTATTTTGTGTACCTATTTTTCCAGTAATTTTTTTTCCGGTACCTTTATTTCCGGTACTTTTATTTCCTGTACCTTTATTTCCTGTACCTTTTTGGCTCACCGTAGGGGAGTCTTTACAATACCGCAGTGTCCGTCGTCCGTCGTCGTCTGTCGTCGTCGTCGTCCGTCGTCGTCGTCGTATCCTGTTTCAAAAACAGTGGCACGTTTCTTAACCGCTAAGCCTATGAACTTGTAACTTTGTACACAGGACTCCCTTGGTCAGATGACCTGTGACACTAAATTTCGGTCCGATCTGATTCTTAATTTGGCCATCAGGGGGCCGAATGTAGATATCTAAAAAGTGTGATATCTCGCTTATTAATGACTTGTTTGGAATAAAATTTTTGTGGTAGGTACTCATAGCAAGGATACATCATATATCATACGGGTTTTTAATTTGACCTACTTTTCAAGGTCACAGAGGTCAAATGGCGTAAATTGGCTGTTTCAGTGTAACTATGGCACGTTTTTCAACCTCCACAGCTATGAACTTGAAACTTAATACATATAACCCCCTATACCAGATAACCTCTGGTGCTGAATTTCAGTCTGATCTGATTCTCAACTTGGCCACCAGGGGGCCGAATGTGGATACCTAAAAAGTGTGATAATTCGCTTATCAATAACTTGTTTTCAATAAAACTTTCGTGGTGGGTACTCATAGCAAGGATACATCATATATCGTACAATTTTTTAATTTGACCTACTTTTCAAGGTTGCAGAGGTCAAATGGCATAAATTGGCTGTTTCAGCGTAACTATGGCACGTTTCTCAACCGCCACAGCTATGAACTTGAAACTTGGTACATATAACCCCCTATATCAGATAACCTCCTGTGCTGAATATCGGTCCGATCTGATTCTCAATTTGGCCACCAGGGGGTCGAATGTGGATATCTAAAAAGTGTGATATCTCGCTTATTGATGACTTGTTTTCGATAAAACTTTTGTGGTAGGTACTCATAGCAAGGATACATCATATATCATATGGGTTTATAATTTGACCTACTTGTCGAGGTCACAGAGGTCACAACGCAGACACAGATATGGCCGAAATTGCATGTTTTGTGTTTTTCATGTTGTGGCAATCCAAAGGTCGTGAGTTCAAACCCCGGTCAGGGACGGCCAAAAATATTTTTTTATTTTATTATTTTTTATCTTTTCCCTTTTGTCTTTTCTGACTTGTATCTTACATTTTCTTGATTCTTATGTAATACCGCAGTGTCCGTCGTCCGTCGTCGTCGTCCGTCGTCGTATCCTATTTAAAAAACAGTGGCACGTTTCTTAACCGCTAGGGCTATGAACTTAAAACTTTGTACACAGCACCCCCTAGGTCAGGTGACCTCTGACACTGAATTTCGGTCCGATCTGATTCTCAACTTGGCCACCAGGGGGCCAAATGTCGATATCTAAAAAGTGTGATATCCCGCTTATTAGTGACTTGTTTTCGATGAAACTTGTGTTGTAGGTACTCATAGCAAATATACATCTTATATCATACGGGTTTTTAATTTGACCTACTTTTCAAGTTCACAGAGGTCATATGGCGTAAATTGGCCGTTAGAGTGTAAACTATGGCACGTTTCTTAACCACTAAAGCTATGAACTTGAAACTTGGTACATATAACCCCCTTTATCACATAGCCTCTGGTGCTGAATTTCAGTTTGATCTGATTCTCAACTTTGCCACCAGGGGGCCAAAAGTGGATATCTAAAGTGTGATATCTCGCTTATAAGTGACTTGTTTTCGATAAAATTTTTATGGTAGGTACTCTTAGGAAGAATACATCACATGTCTTACGGGTTTTCAATTTGACCTACTTTTCAAGGTCACAGAGGTCATATGGCGTAAATTGGCCGTTGGAGTGTAAACTATGGCACGTTTCTTAACCAGTAAAGCTATGAACTTGAAACTTGGTGCATATAACCCCCTACATCAGATAACCTTTGATGCCGAATTTTGGCCTGATCTGATTCTTTATTTGGCCACCAGGGGGCCATAATGGAAAAAGGAAGAAGTGCAATATCTTGCTTATTTGAGTGAATTGTTTTCGATAAAATTTTTATGGCAGGGACTTCTAGCAAGGATACACCACATGTCCTACGATTTTTGGATTTGACCTCCTTTTCTAGGTCACAGAGGTCAAATGGCGTAAATTGGCCATTAGAGTGTAACTATGGCACGTTTCTTAACTGCTGAAGCTATGAACTTGAATGTTGGTACATGTAACCCCCTACATCAGATAATCTCTGACACCGAATTTTGGCCTCATCTGATTCTTGATTTGGCCACCAGGGGGTCAAAACTGAAAAAGTAGGACGTGCAATATCTTGCTTATTAATGACTTTTTTTCGATGAATTTTTTATTGCAGGGACTCTTAGCAATCACACGATATTGATCTTGTTGATGTCATAGACAATTATTGGTTGGATCATAAACTTATATATACTGCCCTGTCTTATTACTTGACATCAATACACATCTAAAAAAAGTCTTCATGCCTGATTGTGTTCACCATATTCACCTCTAAACTAAGCATGATCCTGCCTACTAAAAGATGTATACGGTGAGCACAATGGCCCCTGGCCGTTTCATTTTCCTGTACCTTTATTTCCTGTACCTTTATTTCCTGTACCTTTATTTCCTGTACCTTTATTTCCTGTACCTTTATTTCCTGTACCTTTATTTCCTGTACCTTTATTTCCTGTACCTTTATTTCCTGTACTTTTATTTCCTGTACTTTTATTTCCTGTACCTTTTTTCCTGTACCTTTATTTCCTGTACCTTTATTTCCAGTACCTTTATTTCCTGTACCTTTATTTCCTGTACCTTTATTTCCTGTACTTTTATTTCCTGTACCTTTATTTCCTGTACCTTTATTTCCTGTACCTTTATTTCCTGTACCTTTATTTCCTGTACCTTTATTTCCGTACCTTTTTTCCTGTACCTTTATTTCCTGTACCTTTATTTCCAGTACTTTTATTTCCTGTACCTTTATTTCCTGTACTTTTATTTCCTGTACTTTTATTTCCTGTACCTTTATTTCCTGTACTTTAATTTCCTGTACCTTTATTTCCTGTACTTTTATTTCCTGTACCTTTATTTCCTGTACCTTTATTTGCGTACCTTTTTTCCTGTACCTTTTTTCCTGTACCTTTTTTCCTGTACCTTTTTTCCTGTACCTTTATTACCTAGATTCACTATCCAGCTATCCAGTACACTTGCCATACAGGCATACGCCTTAACCATTGTTAATGAAGGCGGGGGCGTTTTGGATAGGGGACGATTTGGTCCGAGGACGTTTTCCCGTACCCGGGGACGTTTTGGTAAGGGGACGTTTTGGA
This sequence comes from Lineus longissimus, assembly GCF_910592395.1. Classification (NCBI taxonomy): domain Eukaryota; kingdom Metazoa; phylum Nemertea; class Pilidiophora; order Heteronemertea; family Lineidae; genus Lineus; species Lineus longissimus. The sequence continues at coordinate 18,886,489 of NC_088315.1, forward strand.
GTGGGGACGTTTCAACTGGTAAGCCCCTAACCTACCACTTCGAGAAATCCCTTCTAGCCTGGATGGGAATGCTGGTCATGTGTGACTCGCAGGATGCTGAAGTGACTGTAGTAGGCCAGCAGGCCTGTGTTGATTACCCGACAAACCTAACCAGTTGAAGTACAATCTGTCGTTTATTTTCAGCGTGGCCAACAATCGACAGATCATGTACTCGAGAAACCGCAACAAAGGGTTTGGCAAGCGACGCACCATCCTTCAGCTTGACGATGACAATCCTGACTCGTCGACACCAACAAAAAATTTGGGAAGAACTGGTAGGACTTCTTTCCTGAACATTTTTGGGGAAATTTTGTCTTGTACCAAAGACTACCACACCATTGTTTGTTGACACCTTACTCCCTAACCCCTTAACCCAAGGCCCTCAAATGATTCACGGATGTACCAGGAAGGTTCTGGTGTCCACATCTCTCCAAGTCTAAGAAAAACTTTGGGGAACAAGGCAGATTTGCATTACCCTGCCAAGTTCTTGAGGACTAACGTTATGAAAGTCCTTCTTCTTCTTCTTCTTCTCGTTCGCTCTAGACAGTCAAGTCCGATCTTCTGATGTATTCTATGGTGTTTCGCAGCTGTTGGAGGTCTCCATAGAGCTGGTCTTGTAGGCTGGTACCTTCTGGCCAGATGTCTTTTCTCAGAGCTGCCAATCTCGCACATCTTGTCAGGATGTGTGCCACGGTCATCGGTTCCGTGGCACCTGGGCACAAGTCGTTGTCTCCGATCCGTAACTTTGTAAACAGGTGATGGCGTAACCACGTTATGAAAGTGTGACCAGTCATACGCAAGGAAGAAGAAGAAGAAGAAGAAATAGAATGGAATCATTAATTTTTCCTGATTGTATTTCAGGGAGTAGTAATGCCCTGTCTGCCCTTGGCAGTTATGATAACGGTGAGGAGGAAGATGAGGCGGAGCAAGCAGAAACTCCCCCTCGACCCCCGGAGCCAGAGACTGACCCATCTCCAACACCTGGTAGGTTGCACCCGAGTCTTCCTGACTGTTTTGAACGCGGCAGTCCAACATGTTTCAAGCAGTGTCACCTTGGGGCTGCCACATTTGAAAAAATCCGGAAGAGAAATTTTTCAGAGTTTTTTCAGATTTAAAAGCACCACAAAAATGCACAATGTTTGAAAACACTTTGTGAGGAGTCTTATACGTGTTATAGCCTAGTGGTAAACTCCGCTGGCTACCATGCAGTAGGACACTGGTTTAATCCTAAGAAGAACCCATGATTGTATTTCTGGATAGCCCCGATGGCTTTCAAGGAACTAAGATTTATGGCTTTTACAGCCCCTTGAATGAGAAATAACGGCGATCCTCAAATCTGGTATCTATGCCAGTACTTAAGCAAAAGAGTCAAACAAATGAGATACATGAGTGCTTGAATCCGTAGACTCTACCCATTGCCGAAGACGAAGTCACTAGGTCAATAAATCCAATTGGAGCCTAAACATTGTGGCACGTGAAAACACTCATATCGCCTCAGATGAAGGACTCTCTGTAGAATAATACCTCCAACATTGTCCCAGTGCAAAGTGAACTCTGAAGAAGAAGAAGTTTTGTTAACAGGCTTTATTTTACCCTTACAGATGTGATGAATGGGATGGGCCAGCGTGAAGTCACCCCTCCCGCGTTACCCGCCCCTTCGGGCAAGCCCGGTGGCGACATCGACATGCAGGTGGCGAACTTCCTCGCTGAAATTGAATCCATTGACGTGCCGGAAGATGCCGCCGAAGCGGTCGAAGAAGCTGAAGAAGAAGATGAAGAGATGTTTGATATGGCAGGTCAGTGAGGGATTATTTAAAGTGATACTATGATGTGATTTACAACTTTCGGAAAAACGTCCGTTTTTAATTGTTGAGCACAAATGTAAAGCTCAAATTTTCCATTTTTGATTAGATTTATTATAAAATCGCTGAATGTAAACCACCGCGACCGCGAAAATGTTCATGTTGTGACGTCGTCAACGAAAACGGCATCGAAGCCGGCCGTCCAGGCGGGATTAAACCATCAATTTCTAGAAAATGTGCATTTCGATTCGAAAACCTTACCGATTTATGAGAAAGTGACGTAGTCATTTGTCAAAAACAGCTAAAACATTATATGGTGAAATTTGACACGAGTTACCCTTTAAGCACCTACATAAGCTTATCTACACTTGTTCAGATGCGCTTTTCTAATTGCTGTTTACTTTTCTGCAGAACCAAAAAGCCTTTGGCAGCAATGTCTAGATGAAGGTATGCAGTGTTATCATTACTGGCACGTGGACACCGGGATGATTCCAGAGGACTACCAGGCTTTCTACAGTTGTTCAAAGGACAAATGCACAAACTAACATACCTCATTTCTTTTCACTTTTCTGCAGAACCAAAAAGCCTTTGGCAGCAGTGTCTAGATGAAGGTACGCAGTGTTATCATTACTGGCACGTGGACACGGGGATGATTCCAGAGGACTACCAGGCTTTCTACGCTTGTTCAAAGGACAAATTCACAAACTAACATACCTCATTTCTTTTCACTTTTCTGCAGAACCTAAAAGCTTTTGGCAGCAATGCCTAGATGAAGGTACGCAGTGTTATTATTACTGGCACGTGGACACCGGGATGATTCCAGAGGACTACCAGGCTTTCTACCCTTGTTCAAAGGACAAATGCACAAACTAACATACCTCATTTCTTTTCACTTTTCTGCAGAACCTAAAAGTCTTTGGCAGCAATGTCTAGATGAAGGCACGCAGTGTTATTATTACTGGCACGTGGACACGAACGAGGTCACATGGGAGATCCCAGAGGACTACACTCAATACTTGCTCCTGTTCAAGGAATATGAAGAGGCCATGGTGGCATTTGAGTCGCGGAGGGCGACTAGAGCAGAGGAGAGGAAGAATCGTCTGGAGGGAAAGAAAAGATCTGTGAGGTGAGCTGATGAAGGAAATGCCTGATCAGTGAATATTCTGATCTGGTCGTCATCAGGAGGTGACAGTTGACCTTGTCATACCTTTTTTTAACGTTTTGTGACGTTACAAGGCTTTATCTCACTCACTGTCAGCCGTGATTTGTGATGCGACTCTTTCATTATTTGTCTGCCAGAAATCAACAGGCAAAAAACGATGGATGGAATTATCCCTATATGAAACAAAAAGCACATTTTGGGCCTTAAGAAACAGGTAGATAATGATAACAAATCTTTCTCCTTTTACTTTACCAGATCAAAACCTACAGCGGAGAAAGACACAACTCGTACAGTTTCACCTGTTCCTATGGCTACTCTACCTGAAACCGTACCGCTGCCTCCATCGATAGTTGAACCACCACCCCCGGACACAGTAGGACCGCAGTTACTCGCACCGGTGTCGGGGGCAAATAGGCCGGAGTCTAGCCAAATGGAAGGACCCCAACTTCCTGAGGCAGAACCAAAAACAATAGGGCCACAATTGTTTTATAGCGACTACCCTGACTCACCTCCGCAATCGCCAACAGAACAGAAAACTTTGTACGGAAATCTTGCGAAATTATCCGCCGATTCTAACGATGAGGTCACTGACTCATTGGCACCTAAATTTCATTTCTCGCGCTCTGGACTCGGGGCGTCTGCGTCATCGCGTAGTAATAGCCCCCTGGTGCAAGGATACGACAGCGATCCTGGCGAGAAAGATTTTGATTGGTTCCGTCGCGACCAGCGTGGTGCGGAGCTGGTGAAAAAGGAAGAGAAGAAGTCGTTCGCGATGAAATTTGTCAAGGGGAAGACTTTAGATGAGGAAAAAGTCGAATTGAAGACAAAAGGTGACGACGTTACGACTAAAATTGATCGTAATGAGTTGCTGCAGCGGATTAGGTCGGGCGGTTCGAGTTGGCTCAAGGCCAAGAAGAAGGGTTTGGAGGTTGGCCCGCAGCTGCCTGCGTCCAGTGATGTGGAGGTTGCCGCCGATACTGCTGAAGGGGACGAGGATGAGGATGACATGTTGGAGAGAGAGCTGGAGAGACGGAAGGTGGGTGACCTTTTGAAATTGCAAAATTTTGTTCGATTTACTCCGGCGATATTTGTGTTACTAGGTCAGTACCCTATATTTTTGTAATTTGTGACCCGCTCTACCAAAACTAGGCGCTTGTCGCATCTGAACTTGACAGGTTGATACGGACTTGTTGTTCATTTCCCTATTGTAGACCTTTTGTGAAATGTGACCAAATCAGTTTGTAATAGATTTCACAAAAGGTCTACAATAGGGAAATGAACAACAAGTCCGTATCAACCTGTCAAGTTCAGATGCGACAAGTGCCTAGTTTTGGTAGAGCGAGTCACATTTTTGAAAATTACTAAAGAAATTATCAATATTAATTTTTTTGTGAATGGGTTTATTCACGATGTCAACAAAAGTTTGGCATTTTGCAGTTTGTATTTATTACTCACTGACACATTCAATTCATTCATCATGTCGATTTCGGTTGTGTACTTTCAGGCCGAATTAGAACAGCTCGAAGCAGCCGAGGATGATGACGTATCGCAAGGAGAGGTTGCCATGACGACAGAACCGACTGCTAAGAGGGAATCACCGGATCCTGATTCGGCTGCACTGCCTGTGGACGAAAAACCACCGCCAACGAAAAAGATGAAAACTGGTAAGGTTTAAGGGGGAGTCTGCATGACCAGCAATTAGCCTACTACAGTAGAACCTCTCTATTAAGGACACCCCCGGGACTGACAAGTGCTGTCCTTAATAGAGAGGTGTCCTGGCAAGAGAGGTCAAATTGAATGGAAAGACCCAATTTGGGACCAAAACTATCGCCTTAATACAGAGGGTGTCCTTGATAGAGAGGTGTCTGCTAAGGGAAATTCTACTGTATCATATTTTCACTGCTCGAGAAAATGTTCCGTCTCAACGTTTCATAATATCAGTTGTTTTTTTATTACAGAAAAAAGTGAAAATTCTGAAAATCCTGAAGAACCCTCATCACGAGAAAAGCATGAACTCAAGAAAGAGCAAGAGGTACATTGAAATAACTTGTAGGGGGGGGGGGGGGCTGGGGCTGTTCGAAGTATGTACACACTAGGGGGGGTTGGTGCCAGAGCATATGTGGTGCTTGCACTTTGTACAGGGAGGGGGGTATATCCCAAAGGGGCAGACCTATCAGTCTTTTATAATTTTTTTTGTGCAGACGCCAGTCTGGTTGTTGATACTTTTTTTAAAGTGATATTTTCATAGTTTCATCCCCTTAAAATGCATTTTTAAAGGTTTTTGAGTCATCTGGTTGCATTGTGTGATTTTTGAATGACTCAAGGAGGTCTTCATAAAGAAGAGAGAAAAAATTCCAAAAAAATATTTTTCTTCAATTTTTCTGGAATATGGTGGCCCATATATGGTGATTTTTAAAAGCAGGTGAAACAGTCAGGACTGACACCAAATCACTTCTTAATTGTCTCTCATCTTTAGATACAAATTGATGAGCTGTCGTCTACCATCACGAGCAAGCTGGAGTTCCTTGACATAAACAGGAAAGGATTATCGAAACTTCAAATTCTCCTCATTGAGACACAGGTAACATCATCAATTCCTGTTTAGCAGGGAGCACAAATTCTTTTTAACAGCAGATTTCATGCTTCCGAACATTTTTTCCCGATCATAAAAAACTTCCAGGTATAGGAGTTCATTCTCCGTGGATCGTCAGCAAGTTTCCTTTGGTCTGCCCCTCTTTCATCTCCTTGTGACGTCATTGCTGTTCTAGGCAAGGAGTTGGCCGGCATGCGTGGTACGTGACCGAGCCAATGTGTCAGAGCCCGTGTGTCAGAGCCCGTGTGTCAGAGCCCGTGTGTCAGAGCCCGTGTGTCAGAGCCCGTGTGTCAGAGCCCATGTGTCAGAGCCCATGTGTCAGAGCCCATGTGTCAGAGCCCATGTGTCAGAAGAGCCCATATGTCAGAGCCCATATGTCAGAACACATTATCAGTGATGGGGTCTGTTTGCCGTCTTTTCATTGCAGACTCGCTTGGTCGACTGGGTAGAGGGCGGCCTGTCCACGCATCACCTGTTGAAGAAGCTGAAAGACGCGGACACCCAAATCAAAGAGTACGAACTCGGCGCCGCCCCGAAGGGATGGTCGTGTCATTGGGACAGGTACGACCCTTCTTATTACCTTCCTAGTCTGGCCGTAACGTACTGCACGCCGGGATGAAAGGGGGACTCCTAGTTTTGCTAGTTAGGCGCCCGCGATGTTTCCGCCGCCCTGATCTGGCCGATATCTGAGCCGGTCCAACCGGACAATGATTGACCGGTGCTTGCGCCGGTCGTGGACAGAAATAGCAGTACAGTGAATATAGAATCCATGCAAAAAATCAAACGCATCACTCATGCTCCAGGCTGCAATCGTTATACAGTCTTGTCAACCGACTCCTGTATGGAGATCATTTTGGTTGACCATAAGTGAAATTTTACGCAGTGTGCGATTTCAAACCCTATAATTTTGACCGACTTCCGGCCTTTGACGTTTGGTACTTCTGTGGTATTTCACACAGTACTTGGACCGAGCATGAATTCTATCACACCGACTGTTCAATAACACTACTACATCGCTGAGAACATTCTGGGTTTGTCACTTTCACCATCTGAACTGTGGGGGTTTTCGACCTCGTTGCTATGTACATTGTTTTGAACTGCATTTTGAAATGTGTGGACTATGCCTGTGGATGTTTTCGATGGCCCGTCGGCCGAAGATGATCGGAAGACGCTGCAGAGATCGTCGTTGGTGAGTAAACCGTTAAAACCGGTTATTTAGGAAGGTCTTGTTGAATATGCCCACCTCAACTGGGCCTTTCTAAGTCCGGTGTTAGAGTTATCGAACCGTTCATCTGCTGGAAAAAAAACCTGAGAAATTGCGATGACCGATGGCGTGTTTGGAGTTTAAGGTTAGAAATGTAAATTTGGGTGCGATGTTATTCTTACGATGACTGATTTTGGTTTCATTATCAAGGGTAGAGCAAAGTCTTTGGCAAGGCAAGGGCTCTAGTCTGGCCACAGAACCAAAAATAAGTCTTTGGCAAGGCAAAGGCTCTAGTCTGGCCACAAAACCAAAAATAAGTCTTTGGCAAGGCAAAGGCCCTAGTCGGGCCACAAAACCAAAAATTTATATTAAATGATGAAGATAATGATGATGATGATGATGATGATAATGATGATGATGGATAATGGGTACTAAGTTGTCTGACTATCAATCTGATGACTCCTTGGATGAAAGAACATTGTTCGTAGGTTAAGTTTTGAAATTGAAAGATACCTCCTTTATGCCGAGCTTCTGGTAACCCACAAAAAATGGGATTTTCATTGGTCTGACGTAGACTTTTAGGACTCTGCAATTTTGAAACAGATTTTCAATTACTTAGCCAAAGAGTCCTTTCTTTATTTTGAGAGGGGATAAAAGCTCACGATTCTTTCAGGGGGGGTAGCAGGAATCCCCGTTAATGGTTCTGTAGTCATTGGAGAAATAGGCCCTTGGATAAGAATCGACAAAACAACTCCAAAATATTTTAGTTAAAGTAAGAGTCACTGAACAATAAGTTGATATCAATAGAAATGCTTTGAATTTTTAAAACAGATTGTTTAAAATTGCATGGTTTACTGAGGATTCAAGTTAGAAATGCCTGACAATAGGCAATTTGCTTTTGGCGTTAGCATATTCACAAGTAAACGTTTGTCATATTTGAAAAAAAGCTGTGTTTTTCCAATGTGATGTGCCTCCTTATGTACACAGATCTAAAAAAAGTTATGTAACTCTGATATTCAAATTAACCTGGTGTAAAAAGGGACTAAAATTTCCAGCAGATGATTTCTCCCTCCCCCTTCTGCCATTGCTCATTCTCCCTCGGAGTTTTGAGCACATTTGCTCATGCTCAAACTGAGTTATGAGCAATGGTACTCCCTGTGGGCAACCCTGTACCAAAAAGTCCTATGGGGGTCATCGGTTACTCCTTGCTCTCTAGGCCTTGGTGGGATATCAATTCCAGCACGAAAACATACCCTGTGAAAACGGGGATGGAAATTTCTGCTTCAAATCCAGGGATGTGGCATTTCCGATTTTCTCTGCCTGATAAGGGTTAAATTTGACACCAGAAGTAGAGGGATGTATGCGTCAGCTCTCTAAAGAACTTTGAATCTTCGAAATCGGACCAAAAACTAACAAATTAGGGGCTCATTTTGCAAGTAAGGACAGCTTTTAAGAAATTATTTCCATATTTTGACATTGACCACAGAACTGAACAGAGCTTTGCCTCTTCTCTCTGCAGAACTTTGAATTTTCGAAAATGGACCAAAAACAAGCATTTTGAGGCATATTTTGCTCAAAATTTCCCTGGAACTTTTTCCAAGTCCTGTCACATCCCTGCAGATCGCACTCAAGGATGACTGGGGTGGAGTAACTGAGTCCCCCATCTTAAAATGCATTCCATTCAACAGGTCCGCCCAAGAAGACATCATTGAAAGCAACAACCGTTTGTACACAGCAACCGTACAAATGTTCGTCAAGGTGACATTTTTCTGTCTGAAACTCAACAGAGAAAAATTGGGTGTGAAAAATCTGGCTCGATTTTATGACAAGGAGGCATTTCAAGAGCAAGAGTACACACCACATGCATACACCAAGTAGGTATGGTACCAGAACAACGGCCAGACCCTTCACTGATTTTTCACGTATTCGAACGATGTTTTAATGAGTTGTTTTCTATCCCCGATTGGGGTCTTTCAGGGATTATAAACGCTACTTCTACCAGAGTGACGAGACTGGCGCATCCCAGTGGGAATACCCGATCGAGATGAGTGAGGGATTCGGAGACGGCGTAGAGGCAAGCTCAAGCGCATTGGAAGAAGAGGTCGACTCAAGTGAAGGAAGACAAGCGCAGGTAAGTTGAACCTCTCTTAGCGGACACCTCTCTATTTAGGACACTCTCTCTAATAAGGACCCTGGTTTTGATCCCAAACCTGCCATTCTGTTTGAATTGACTTCTGTAGAGTGTACTGAGGACACCTCTGCGTTAACGACAGTGTTAGTCAGACCGGAAGGTGTCCTTAATAGAGAGGTTAGAGTTAGACTGTAATTTATTTTCTACGTGTGAACAAGTTTGGTGTGCTTCTGGTCGGTAGATAACACGGTAGATAACCAGCTACCGTACCATCTTGCTCTGCTTTGCTATAAACCCCTCTTTTAAGACAATGGAAATATTTGGCAAACTCACTTTCTGCTTTTGTTTATCATCAGATTTTCAATGGAATGGAAGGCGATGGTTCGGATATAACGAGCACGTTCGTCGAGGAACAAGATCAACCGCAGGTTCCCGATGACTTCGTTGATCCCCCACCTCCTGCAGAGCCATCAGATCTACCGCCCTTGCCGGAGGAGCCAGACCCGCCTCCATTGCCTCCGGTCTCCCCACCGCCCCCTCCCAGCTCCCCTCCTCCCCCACTCCCTCCAGACGACCCCGCACCACCCCCAGAAACTGACCAACCACCACCGCCTCCACCCGGGTTTGAGTCAAATTTCGTCCCCCCACCTCCCCCGCCAATATTACCAACTGGCTACAGTCCGCCGCCCTTACCCCCAGGGACTGAGCACCCAACGTATCATCTAGCTCATAGCCCCATTCAGGAGATCGACATGGAAATTGACGACAATGAAGTAGACTCGACGGTCCCGGACCTCCAGCCTCCACCCATGCCCCCGTACACCAAACATCCCATCTCAATCTCGTCAGTATCGAGTTCTTATAGTGTCACACCAATGCCCTTCTCATATCAATCCACTGCCTACAGTGCCTCAACGACGGTACCTGACTACCGAGTCGCCCCACCTCCCCCACCCCCGCCCAGCGGTATGGAGTCCGAGGACTCACAAGACGCCCTGTACCCGACTAGTTCGATCTCCCGACTACCAACCATTGACAAACCTGCCCACCTAATCGCACAACCAGTCCTGTTCAAAACATCTCAAACGGAAGCAAGTACGACAAGACGTGTCAGTCTGCCGTTTACGTTTGCGCCGGATACGACGTCGGGCGCCGCCGTGTCGTCTACAGAGTCGGCGGTGCCGAGTACGAGTCAGCAAGGTCATAGTGCGAGCCAGCTGGCGATGAACTTGGCAGCATCTGTGTCGGAGAGTGGGAAAAAGAAGAAAAAGGTTTGTAGAAAAAGCTTTGGTTTGGGTATTTGGTGCCTTTTATCCAGTCTGATGAAGCAGTGTAACTATGTCTTCTGTGTAAGGACGCAAAAAGTAAAGTCTTCGGTTCTGTGCATTGATGTATGTAAATCATACTCCATGCATGCGAGTACTCGGAAGTGTGCCTGGAGATTACATAAGTCGTAGTTCCACCTATCATAAAACCCCGTGTTTTTTCAAGACCCTTGTCTTCGCCGTGTGTCAAAAAACCCGCGGCGCACTTACACCTATCAGTTGTGTTAGATAATGGTTAATAGCCCCGGCGACAGGTGCGCTGTAGGTAGGGAGCTCTCCTGTATTTCTTTCCCGTTGGAGAAGGCGCAATACCGAGGCAACTACACCGCGCCATCTGTCGCCGGATCTTAGAACTTGCAATTGCCGTGTCTATTCAGATTCCACCTATCAAAAAACCTGTGTTGAACACGGGTCTAAATTAGCCCCCAATTAGCCCCATCGAGCTCGATGGGGCTAATAGACACGGGGATTTGACACACGGGTCTATTTAGACACGACAATTCATAGGTGTAAGCGCAAAAGACATGGGGATTTGATAGGTGGAGGTACGACTATACACACAGTCCTAGCCTTTCGAGTCACGTGTTTAGAAATGCATCAGCTGCGGTATTAACCCTTGAGAGTCAAGATGTAGATACGTTTCATCTATTCATGTATGTTTCAGATCAAAATCAAATCCGGTGGTGCTTTGTCTCTGAAGAAGAAAAACGTTTCGTCGATGGTCCAGAAGTGGCAGAAAGCGCAGCGAGAGGTCGAGGACGAAATTGCTCAAGCGGCTGCCCGTGCTATAAAAGAAGGCGAAAATAGCAGTTGATTGTGCGTGAAATTGGGGACGGTTTCACCTCGTGTCGTCAGTTAGGACAATTGTGATCATTGGTCATGGTGACCGTATCGAATCCTTGGCTGATTGAGAAATTTTGGAATGTGGGGCGGAGCTGAACTTGGAGAGTCCAATCGAAGAATTGTTGGGATTGAGTTTCCTTCCCTAGAAATGTTTTGAAATTTTTGTACCAAGTAGGCATTTTTCTGGGCATCTGAGGGTTAAAATTTCAATTAGACGTGTTTTTTTTGGGGAGAGGTGCTCTGAAAATTTGTTACTCTCTGACAGAAAAGGGGGTTGCAAGCCTGATTCCCACCCCTTAATCCACATCTGCATAGAAATGGAAAAGTGTTGATTCAGTATTATTTATACTAAGTACAGTAGAACCTCTCTATCCAGGACACCCTTGGGACTGACAAATGTTGTCCTAAATAGAGAGGTGTCCTGATAAGAGAGGTCAAATGAATGGAAACAATCATTTGGGGACCAAAGCTAGTGTCCTTAATAGAGAGGTGTCCTGATAAGAGAGGTCAAATTGAATGGCAACAACCATTTGGGGACCAAAGCTAGTGTCCTTAATAGAGAGGTGTCCTGATAAGAGAGGTCAAATTGAATGGCAACAACCCTTTAGGGACCAAAGCTAGTGTCCTTAATAGAGAGGTGCCTGCAAAGGGAGGTTCCAATGTAAAGCACTTTGAGGATGTTGTATACATTAAAATTAAAGAGCTTTGTAAGAAGGCCGCGGCTATTCTTACGACGATCCCTAATGCATTTTACATACAAAGTGCTTGTTATTCTTACGACGATCATTTTCACCTTTTTGGGCCTTAATCCTAACCCTGACGCTCACCCTGACCCTTGCACTTACTCCTAGCGCCAACCCTAACCCTAACCCTTCCTTTACACTAGTCTTATCTCCCTAGATCCTCAGTTTAATCTCTGAAATCGCATAAATCCTAAGTTACGACTAGTCGTAAGAATAGCCACTTTGTTGTAAGAACTTACATTGAAAGGTCTTTTGTAAAGGCTTGTAAAATCGCTTGTAAATCTTTTGTGAAGTCTACATGTATTGTGTGTGGATGATTCACATGTGATGTTTATTCAGTCACAGTATTTGATGTACTGTAAAGACTAGGATGTTCAGTAACGAGTTTTAATTTGAGAAGAGCCAATAATTGTTTTAAAAATGTGGACAGATGTCATCATGTGCATCTTTATGGCTGAACTCGGGGGTCACACACTGTTTTGAGTCTTTCCAAGATTCCTGAAAATGTCTGAAAAAAATTAAATTTCAGAGAATTTTTAGTTTTGCTGATTTCGAAACCTTTTTCGGTCCAAAAGATACAATTTTCAAGAACTGCAAACTAGGGTGCTGATTAGACCAGGTTAACTACCTGTATTACAGTACTCTGAGTACCGGTATTCCAGTATCATTGGTGAAGTACCAGTATTGCGGTACCGGTATTCCAGTGTCATTGTTGAAGTACCAGTATTGCGGTACCGGTATTCCAGTGTCATTGTTGAAGTACCAGTATTGCGGTACCGGTATTCCAGTGTCATTGTTGAAGTACCAGTATTGCAGTACCGGTATTCCAGTATCACTGTTGAAGTACCAGTATTGCAGTACCGGTATTCCAGTGTCATTGTTGAAGTACCAGTATTGCAGTACCGGTATTCCAGTATCATTGTTGAAGTACCAGTATTGCAGTACCGGTATTCCAGTGTCATTGTTGAAGTACCAGTATTGCAGTACCGGTATTCCAGTATCACTGTTGAAGTACCAGTATTGCGGTACCGGTATATCTGATCTCTTCATTTCTTCGAAATAAGTTAGTAGTCAACTAATTACTGGAGTAGACATGTTCGATAAAGTCGGTTTGGGCTCTTGACCTGTTGGGTGTTTGACCTCGAACAAAGGGGTCACTGTGGCTTATGGTATTGTCCAAGGTAACAATATCTTGGCACGCTTGAGTTTATGCATCTGTTCGTTCGTTCGGTCGTCTTTGTTGAAACTGTCTATATTGCACACACCATGGCCTTATTCTTTGAGAATTTTTGATGTAAATTATTTCATGTAAAATATTTTATTTAGGACTTTGTTCAAATTATGACTGACGAGAAAAAAATGGCTGTTGTTGTGGTAAACATAGCGTGACTGAGATTTTCTCTCAAAAAATCGCTCAGGCAAGAACGTTGCAATATTTACAATAACAAAATTGGGGCACCAAAGCAAAATTTATCAGAACCACAGCTATTTTTAGGCCTTGCTTCCATGTATTTTGATGCAAATGCATGAGAATCATGTGATTGGATAATAAACAAAAAAATGAAATGACTTTTTTGTTGTATATTTTGTGTTCTTGTTTACATTGCCAATACTGTTGCCAAGGCAACTTTTGGAAAGGCATGGAATTTATTGACGGGAGATAACAGGCAAGAGCGGATTGGGATATCCCTATCTCGTAGATCATCAAAACTACAATGGAACCTCTATTTGAAGGACACCATGGGGACTGATAAATGTGTCCTTATCAGGCAGTTGTCATGATAACAAATAAAATTGATTGGAAACTATCTGTTCTGGCCCAATACCACCGTCTATAAGTTGTCTGTCCTGATAACAAAAACGATCTTTTGGCCCAATACCACTGTCTATAAGCTGTCCGTCCTGATGACGGAAACGATCTTTTGGCCCAATACCACTGTCTATAAGCTGTCCGTCCTGATAACAGAAACAATATTTTGGCCCAATACCACTGTCGACAAGCTGTCCATCCTGATAACAGAAACGATCTTTTGGCCCAATACCACTGTCTATAAGCTGTCCATCCTGATGACAGAAACGATATTTTGGCCCAATACCACTGTCTATAAGCTGTCCGTCCTGATAACAGAAACAATATTTTGACCCAATACCACTCTACAAGCTGTCCGTCCTGATGACAGAAACAATATTTTGGCCCAATACCACTCTACAAGCTGTCCGTCCTGATAACAGAAACAATATTTTGGCCCAATACCACTGTCTACAAGCTGTCCATCCTGATGACAGAAACGATATTTTGGCCCAATACCACTGTCTATAAGCTGTCCATCCTGATAACAGAAACAATATTTTGGCCCAATACCACTGTCTGCAAGCTGTCCGTCCTGATGACAGAAACGATATTTTTGCCCAATACCACTCTACAAGCTGTCCGTCCTGATAACAGAAACGATATTTTGGCCCAATACCACTGTCTACAAGCTGACCATCCTGATGACAGAAACGATATTTTGGCCCAATACCACTGTCTATAAGCTGTCCGTCCTGATAACAGAAACAATATTTTGGCCCAATACCACTGTCGACAAGCTGTCCGTCCTTATAACGGAAATGATATTTTGGCCCAATACCGTTCTACAAGCTGTCCGTCCTGATAACAGAAACGATATTTTGGCCCAATACCTATCTACAAGCTGTCCATCCTGGTAACAGAAACAATATTTTGGCCCAATACCACTCTACAAGCTGTCCGTCCTGATAACAGAAACGATATTTTGGCCCAATACCACTGTCTATAAGCTGTCCGTCCTGATAACAGAAACGATCTTTTGGCCCAATACCATTGTCTATATGCTGTCCGTCCTGATGACAGAAACGATATTTTGGCCCAATACCACTGTCGACAAGCTGTCCGTCCTTATAACGGAAATGATATTTTGGCCCAATACCACTCTACAAGCTGTCCGTCCTGATGACAGAAACGATATTTTGGCCCAATACCACTGTCTACAAGCTGTCCGTCCCGATAACAGAAACAATATTTTGGCCCAATACCACTGTCGACAAGCTGTCCGTCCTGATAACGGAAATGATATTTTGGCCCAATACCACTCTACAAGCTGTCCGTCCTGATGACAGAAACGATATTTTGGCCCAATACCACTGTCGACAAGCTGTCCGTCCTTATAACGGAAATGATATTTTGGCCCAATACCACTGTCGACAAGCTGTCCGTCCTGATAACGGAAATGATATTTTGGCCCAATACCACTCTACAAGCTGTCCGTCCTGATGACAGAAACGATATTTTGGCCCAATACCACTGTCGACAAGCTGTCCGTCCTGATAACGGAAATGATATTTTGGCCCAATACCACTCTACAAGCTGTCCGTCCTGATGACAGAAACGATATTTTGGCCCAATACCACTGTCGACAAGCTGTCCGTCCTTATAACGGAAATGATATTTTGGCCCAATACCACTGTCGACAAGCTGTCCGTCCTGATAACGGAAATGATATTTTGGCCCAATACCACTCTACAAGCTGTCCGTCCTGATGACAGAAACGATATTTTGGCCCAATACCACTGTCGACAAGCTGTCCGTCCTTATAACGGAAATGATATTTTGGCCCAATACCACTCTACAAGCTGTCCGTCCTGATGACAGAAACGATCTTTTGGCCCAATACCATTGTCTATATGCTGTCCGTCCTGATGACAGAAACGATATTTTGGCCCAATACCACTGTCGACAAGCTGTCCGTCCTTATAACGGAAATGATATTTTGGCCCAATACCACTCTACAAGCTGTCCGTCCTGATGACAGAAACGATATTTTGGCCCAATACCACTGTCTACAAGCTGTCCGTCCTGATAACAGAAACAATATTTTGGCCCAATACCACTGTCGACAAGCTGTCCGTCCTGATAACGGAAATGATATTTTGGCCCAATACCACTCTACAAGCTGTCCGTCCTGGTGACAGAAACGATATTTTGGCCCAATACCACTGTCGACAAGCTGTCCGTCCTTATAACGGAAATGATATTTTGGCCCAATACCACTCTACAAGCTGTCCGTCCTGATGACAGAAACGATATTTTGGCCCAATACCACTGTCTACAAGCTGTCCGTCCTGATAACAGAAACGATATTTTTGCCCAATACCACTGTCTAGATGCTGTCCTTGATACAGATGACCTGATTACAGAGGTAAAATTGTACAGAATTTACCTATTTTTGAAAAAGCTGGATCACTGGACTGCTAGATGTACTGGATTGTGACTCATGGATCACCACCGCCTGGATGGATTGCGCAATTCCCGAATCCCTAATGTTTCCCACCATGTGCTTCAAGTGCACACACTGGCACTGCCGTCGGTATTGTTATCATATTCCGAACGGTCCCCAGTCCAGGCGGTGGTGATTCATGAGTCACACTCAAGTGAATCCAGCTGTCTGACGATCCAGCTTTTTTCGAATACTCCCGTAACCTGTATATGTACATGTATATCAATTTGTGCCGAGCGGCCACCACCAAAATAGTATTTTTAATTCATGGTGTTTTAAATTGAACATGGTGCTGACCGGAATCATCCCTGATTTGAGTAAGCTTGAAACAAGACATCATTTAATTGATTAATTTGTCTGGAGTAGGCCTATACAAGGATTTCGTGGTACAAATTTGACTGATGAACTCTCTTCTTCTTTCATTAAAGCTTTACCCAATCTCCCGCAAAACTGACGTACCAAAACCTGATATTTTTATGCAAGCCATACCTGGTCATTATGCTACCGGATACACGCTTAGACATTATAAATTTTTTTTATATATATTGACATTAATGACAACAAAATTGGTGATGCATCAAACACGTTCAGAAAAATAGTTTGGTGAACCAGAAGAAGAACAAACATACTGTTAAAGGGAGACTGTAGGCAGAAGTCACATCGGTCATTTCAAGGAACGAAATCAGCGCGCGCCTCTCGTACCGATCATGGCGTTCGTTGGATTAGAAATGACCACCATGCTTTCAAATGTAAGCACGACTGCAACAACTTCGTCACCAAGTGATCAGCGCCTTCTAGAGATATTCCTGCAAATCTTCAAGCATCTAAAATACATGATCTTTTTTACGATGACATTTGGGATACCTGGGAATGTCTTACTCTTCCTGGTGATGATTCAGAAAACGAATAGATCGTCGTCCACTGGCGTATATATGTGTGCGCTGTCAGTTGTCGATACAATCGCTTTCATAGCGCCTGCGATTGACGGGATTGGCGCGAAAGGGAAGAATTGTTGGTTGAGCTTCGTCAACAATGCGGCCACAGCGTGTTCGAGCTGGATTATCGTGTCAATGTCTACGGATAGATTGATTGCAGTCCAGTGGCCTTTAAAAGCTATTGACTTCTGCTCTAGCCGGCGTGCGAAGTGGACTGTCTTTTGCATGTGCACATTCTGCGTCCTGTTCAATTTCCATTTCATACTAACGCAGTCATACGTCTGTGATCCTGTCTTGAAGAGTTGTATCTGCACCCAGCATGCATTTGGTTCTTCGTACTGGGTCAATGTCATTCGATGGAGTGATTTTATTGTAAGTGCTGTGATACCTATTTCATCTCTGCTAGTTATCAATTCGTTGATTATCAAAGCATTGAAGCGTTCGTCCAACAAACGGGCTGAACTGAGCGGTACTGGAAACAAAAATGAAAAGGAGAAACGCCAAAAAGATGTCGTGGCAGACACTCGGCTCATCACACACATGCTTTTGCTTATTAGCTTTGCTTTCATAATCACGGTTGCTCCACATAGAATCGTCCGATCATTAAACAGTCTTTTCAAGCCGACATCTGCTCTTGCTCAGGCTATTGTTCTAGCCTTTCGGAGGTTCTGTTTTCAATTCATGTTTGTCAATAACGGAGTCAATTTTTATTTGTACATTTGCGGCGGAGGGAGGAGATTCCATAGAAGTTTGGCACTTCTATTCAAAAAAGTCATCCCATGGAACTGCCAGTGATAGGGAGGTAGTCCTAGTAATATCTACATGTCCCTCTCCAAAGTTTTCAGAAATCTAATTGGTTGGCCTTGCTAGTTCAAACCTTGCCTCATCTTGAAGACTCTGAAACGATAACAAAAGATAAGTTCTGATTTCGATCCAACGAAAGATGGGTTCAGATTTTGAATAAAAAAAACGTGAACAAAAGTCAATCTTGAAGTAACAAGTTTCACCATTTAATATGTCTATGCTTTTAATCTTGCAGTAGTTAGTTTAACCATTCCGCCTGGCGGAAAAGACGCCACTGGACGCCGATTCTGGGCAGGTGTGCTCTGACCGATATCCACTGGCCGCCAACTTTGGCGTCGAGAGGCGTCAGCCGAACGCTTCTTGTCGCCAAAGTTGGCGGCTAGTGTGCTGCAGGCTTTACAGCAGACACATTTGAAGTCCGTGCTTTAAATCTATTCAGATTCATTCCAAGGACAAGTAAGCTACGATATCGAAACGACTTGTTTAGATTTGTAAGTTTACAAGTAACATTCACTAGGCAAATGCCGTTTTGATTCGGGACTGATAATGATTACCAACAACTTCATCAAACTGCTGCTGTGTACAGCCTAGGTCTCCTGAGCTGTCAAGGATTAGCAATGGTGCCTCCAAAGTCTCTGCCAGGAGATGGAGACAGACTGTTGACACCACACCAAATTGAGGACCTGGCCCAGGATAGGGAAAGCTGGAGGAAGCTTGTGGCCGCCAGATGCGCAGTCGACTGATGACGATGATAAAGATTAGGCCTATTCACGGAGACGAATCTCGGGGTTCCGTGGATGCGTCCGTCGATCTTGAATTCGCTTTTGTCTAATAATACCGTGTCTGGAATAGGAAAGGCAAGGGATATAGTAAAAACCGTTTTCGAACAAATCTCGTAAAAAAGGATTTTGAACTTTTTTATCGCAAGATGATAGAGGATCATCTCGGCGTGTTATTACTTTCTATTCGTGTTGACGTCCATGTCGTAATGGGCGACCAAGGCCTTCACATGTTGCTCTCTCCTCATGCCCACCTTTTTGATGTAGTCGACGATGTCGGCATCTGGGAGATACCGGTCATAGATGCGGACCTGTAACCCATAAAACATATGAACGTGGTAAATAACTCTGACTCTGTCCTATAGTCTCGGCTGATTGGTTGTGAATCAGTCCTATTCACGGGCGATGCCATGACGGGTATAGGTGTCTAAACCTACAACCTACAAATGCAGTGATTCGAAGTTTCCAAACAATTGGTATTCCAGTATCATTGTTGAAGTACCAGTATTGCAGTACCGGTATTCCAGTATCATTGTTGAAGTACCAGTATTGCAGTACCGGTATTCCAGTATCGTTGTTGAAGTACCAGTATTGCAGTACCGGTATTCCAGTATCGTTGTTGAAGTACCAGTATTGCAGTACCGGTATTCCAGTATCATTGTTGAAGTACCAGTATTGCAGTACCGGTATTCCAGTATCATTGTTGAAGTACCAGTATTGCAGTACCGGTATTCCAGTATCATTGTTGAAGTACCAGTATTGCAGTACCGGTATTCCAGTATCGTTGTTGAAGTACCAGTATTGCAGTACCGGTATTCCAGTATCATTGTTGAAGTACCAGTATTGCAGTACCGGTATTCCAGTATCGTTGTTGAAGTACCAGTATTGCAGTACCGGTATTCCAGTATCGTTGTTGAAGTACCAGTATTGCAGTACCGGTATTCCAGTATCATTGTTGAAGTACCAGTATTGCAGTACCGGTATTCCAGTATCGTTGTTGAAGTACCAGTATTGCAGTACCGGTATTCCAGTATCATTGTTGAAGTACCAGTATTGTAGTACCGGTATTCCAGTGTCATTGTTGAAGTACCAGTATTGCAGTACCGGTATTCCAGTATCATTGTTGAAGTACCAGTATTGCAGTGCCGGTATTCCAGTATCATTGTTGAAGTACCAGTATTGCAGTACCGGTCGGTATTCCAGTATCACTGTTGAAGTTCCAGTATTGCGGTACCGGTATTCCAGTGTCATTGTTGAAGTACCAGCATTGCAGTACCGGTATATCTGATCTCTTCATTTCTTCGAAATAAGTTATTAGTCAACTAATTACTGGAGTAGACATGTTCGATAAAGCCTGTTTGGGCTCTTGACCTGTTGGGTGTTTGACCTCGAACAAAGGGTCACTGTGGCTTATGGTATTGTCCAAGGTAACAATATCTTGGCTTGGGCCTTCAGACACGCTTGAGTTTATGCATCTGTTCGTTCGGTTGTCTTTGTTGAAACTGTCTATATTGCACACACCATGGCCTTATTCTTTGAGAATTTTTGATGTAAATTATTTCATGTAAAATATTTTATTTAGGACTTTGTTCAAATTATGACTGACGAGAAAAAAATGGCTGTTGTTGTGGTAAACATAGCGTGACTGAGATTTTCTCTCAAAAAATCGCTCAGGCAAGAATGTTGCAATATTTACGATAACAAAATTGGGGCACCAAAGCAAAATTTATCAGAACCACAGCTATTTTTAGGCCTTGCTTCCATGTATTTTGATGCAAATGCATGAGAATCATGTGATTGGATAATAAACAAAAAAATGAAATGACTTTTTTGTTGTATATTTTGTGTTCTTGTTTACATTGCCAATACTGTTGCCAAGGCAACTCTTGGAAAGGCATGGAATTTATTGACCGGAGATAACAGGCAAGAGCGGATTGGGATATCCCTATCTCGTAGTTCATCAAAACTACAATGGAACCTCTATTTGAAGGACACCATCAGGACTGATAAATGTGTCGTTATTAGGCTGTTGTCCTGGTAACAGGTAAAATTGATTGGAAACTATCTGTTCTTGCCCAATACCACTGTCTATCGATCTTTTGGCCTATACCACTGTCTATAAGCTGTCCGTCCTGATAACAGAAACAATCTTTTGGCCCAATACCACTGTCTATAAGCTGTCTGTCCTGATAACAAACGATCTTTTGGCCCAATACCATTGTCTATAAGCTGTCCGTTCTGATAACAGAAACGATCTTTTGGCCCAATACCACTGTCTATAAGCTGTCCGTCCTGATAACAGAAACGATCTTTTGGCCCAATACCACTGTCTATAAGCTGTCCGTCCTGATAACAGAAACAATCTTTTGGCCCAATACCACTGTCTACAAGCTGTCCGACCTGATAACAGAAACGATCTTTTGGCCCAATACCACTGCTTACAAGCTGTCCGTCCTGATGACAGAAACGATCTTTTGGCCCAATACCACTGTCTATAAGCTGTCCGTCCTGATAACAGAAACGATCTTTTGGCCCTATACCACTGTCGACAAGCTGTTCGTCCTGATAACAGAAACGATCTTTTTGCCCAATACCACTGTCTATAAGCTGTTCGTCCTGATAACAAAAACGATCTTTTGGCCCAATACCACTGTCTATAAGCTGTTCGTCCTGATAACAGAAACGATCTATTGGCCCAATACCACTGTCTATAAGCTGTCCGTCCTGATAACAGAAGCGATCTTTTGGCCCAATACCACTGTCTATAAGTTGTCCGTCCTGATAACAGAAACGATCTTTTGGTCCAATACCACTGTCTATAAGCTGTCCTTGATACAGTTGACCTGATTGCAGAGGTAAAATTGTACAGAAATAACCTATTTTCGAAAAAGCTGGATCACTGGACTGCTAGATGTACTGGATTGTGACTCATGGATCACCACCGCCTGGATGGATTGCACAATTTCCGAATCCCTAACGTTTCCCACCATGTGCTTCAAATGCACACACTGGCACTGCCGTCGGTATTGTTATCATATTCCGTTTTCCGAATGGTCCCCAGTCCAGGTGGTGGTGATTCATGAGTCACAATCCAATGAATCTAGCAGTCCGACGATCCAGCTTTTTCGAATACTCCCGTAACCTGTATGTACATGTATGTCAATTTGTGCCGAGCGGCCACCACCAAAATAGTATTTTTAATTTATGGTGTTTTAAATTGAACATGGTGCTGACCGGAATCATCCCTGATTTGAGTACGCTTGAAACAAGACATCATTTAATTGGTTAATTTGTCTGGAGTAGGCCTATACAAGGATTTCCGGATACAAATTTGACTGATGAACTCTCTTCTTCTTTCATTAAAGCTTTATATATATATATATATATCTCCCGCAAAACTGACGTACCGAAACCTGATATTTTTATGCAAGCCATACCTGGTCATTATGCTACCGGATACACGCTAATAGACATTATAAAAAAATGTTATATATAATTGACATTAATGACAACAAAATTGGAGATGCATCAAACACGTTCAGAAAAATAGTTTGGTGAACCAGATGAAGAACAAACATACTGTTAAAGGGAGACTGTAGGCAGAAGTCACATCGGTCATTTCAAGGAACGAAATCAGCGCGCGCCTCTCGTACCGATCATGGCGTTCGTTGGATTAGAAATGACCACCATGCTTTCAAATGTAAGCATGACTGCAACAACTTCGTCACCAAGTGATCAGCGCCTTCTAGAGATATTCCTGCAAATCTTCAAGCATCTAAAATACATGATCTTTTTTACGATGACATTTGGGATACCTGGGAATGTCTTACTCTTCCTGGTGATGATTCAGAAAACAAATAGATCGTCGTCCACTGGCGTATATATGTGTGCGCTGTCAGTTGTCGATACAATCGCTTTCATAGCGCCTGCGATCACCGGGATTGGCGCGAAAGGGAAGAATTGTTGGTTGAGCTTCGTCAACAATGCGGCCACAGCGTGTTCGAGCTGGATTATCGTGTCAATGTCTACGGATAGATTGATTGCAGTCCAGTGGCCTTTAAAAGCTATTGACTTCTGCTCTAGCCGGCGTGCGAAGTGGACTGTCTTTTGCATGTGCACATTCTGCGTCCTGTTCAATTTCCATTTCATACTAACGCAGTCATACGTCTGTGATCCTGTCTTGAAGAGTTGTATCTGCACCCAGCATGCATTTGGTTCTTCGTACTGGGTCAATGTCATTCGATGGAGTGATTTTATTGTAAATGCTGTGATACCTATTTCATCTCTGCTAGTTATCAATTCGTTGATTATCAAAGCATTGAAGCGTTCGTCCAACAAACGGGCTAAACTGAGCGGTACTGGAAACAAAAATGAACGCCAAAAAGATGTCGTGGCAGACACTCGGCTCATCACACACATGCTTTTGCTTATTAGCTTTGCTTTCATAATCACGGTTGCTCCACATAGAATCGTCCGATCATTAAACAGTCTTTTCAAGCCGACATCTGCTCTTGCTCAGGCTATTGTTCTAGCCTTTCGGAGCTTCTTTTTTCAATTCATGTTTATCAATAACGGAATCAATTTTTATTTGTACATTTGTGGCGGAGGGAGGAGATTCCATAGAAGTTTGGTGCTTCTATTCAAAAAAGTCATCCCATGGAACTGCCAGTGATAGGGAGGTAGTCCTAGTAATATCTACATGTCCCTCTCCAAAGTTATCAGAAATCTAATTGGTTGACCTTGCTAGTTCAAACCTTGCCTCATCTTGAAGACTCTGAAACGATAACAAAAGATAAGTTCTGATTTCGATCCAACGAAAGATGGGTTCAGATTTTGAATCAAAAAACGTGAACAAAAGTCGATCTTGAAGTAACAAGTTTCACCATTTAATACGTCTATGCTTTTAATCTTGCAGTAGTTAGTTTAACCATTCCGCCTATACTTATCACGGACTTCAGCCCGCAGCACACTAGCCGCCAACTTCGGCGTTCACAGGCGTTTTTTGCCGGAAGAGTCCTGAACGCCTGAAAAATCCCTAGTCTGCTACGAACGGCGTCGGCGAACACGACTTGACGCCACTTGCCGCAACTTAACGCCAGATATCTAATATGTTTGATTTTTTACGCTTGTCGCCGCGTTTGAACGCAAGAAGAAGCCAGGTGTGCTACGGATGGCCGCCTGACTTGGCGTCGGCGGCGAGGCTATGGCCAATCAGCTTGCGTCTTGATGTCACATGATTTCAAAATGGCAGCCTAAAGTGGCGGAAAAGACACTACTGGACGCCAGTTCTGGGCAGGTGTGCTCTGACCGGGATCCACTGGCCGCCAACTTTGGCGTATAGAGGCGTCAGCCGAACGCTTCTCGTCGCCAAAGTTGGCAGCTAGTGTGCTGCTGCTGCTGCTGCTGCTGCTGCTGTGTACAGCCTACTCCTGAGCTGTCATGGATTAGCAAAAGTGCCTCCAAAGTCTCTGCCAGGGGATGGAGACAGACTGTTGACACCACACCAAATTGAGGACCTGGCCCAGGATAGGGAAAGCTGGAGGAAGCTTGTGGCCGCCAGATGCGCAGTCGACTGATGATGATGATAAAGATTAGGCCTACTCACGGAGACGAATCTCGGGGTTCCGTGGATGCGTCCGTCGATCTTGAATTCGCTTTTGTCTAATAATACCGTGTCTGGAATAGGAAAGGCAAGGGATATAGTAAAAACCGTTTTCGAACAAATCTAGTAAAAAAGGATTTTGAACTTTTTTATCGCAAGATGGTAGAGGATCATCTCGGCGTGTTATTACTTACTATTCGTGTTGAAGTCCATGTCGTAATGGGCGACCAAGGCCTTCACATGTTGCTCTCTCCTCATGCCCACCTTTTTTATGTAGTCGACGATGTCGGCATCTGAGAGATACCGGTCATAGATGCGGACCTGTAACCCAGAAAATATATGACCAACGTGGTAAATTACTCTGACTCTGTCCTATAGTCTCGGCTGATTGGTTGTGACTCAGTCCTTTTCACGGGCGATGCCATGACGTCCCAGGCCTGTATCTGGTTATGAATATGTCCTTAGAATGTGTATAGTGCAATGAATGGTCTCTGGCCCAGTTACAAAATCGGCGTCAGAGCCAAACGTCGGCATTAGCTCTACTAAGCGATACCACCTTTAGTAAATTTCTAACAAAACAGTAGCATTAGGACTTAACGCCAACGAAACTGCTGACAAAGATTGAGCAACCAGGCTCTGATCGTTTTTGAATGCGCTGGTCAGAATAGGCACAAAATTTACACCGCAGTGACTTTAGATGGACAATGTATTGTGCTCGCCGGTCACCGATCCAGAGGTTGACCGTGCTCAATGTTGCTTAACTTTCAATCTGGGGCCAACGCGCCAACCACTGGGCCATAAAGGAATTCCCTCATGGCCGGCGGGTTAAGCCGTGCCATATACCTGGGGGTACTATACCGACATGGTATCATCACTTACATCCTCAATCTCTCCGAGAAAGAACGTACTCTTATCTTTCCCTAGGTATATAGTCGTGTCGTTATCCATTGTCTGAAAGAGGAGATATTCCTATTAACAAAACTATAAACGCCATCATTGTTCTTCAAATGAAATGTGGAGCAGAAACGTGGAAACGGATTGTAATGTAATATCCTGTTCCAGATAGCCAACTGTGTCACCTACCCCTACATTTGTATCTTACCCAATTGTACAAAGCAACACCACGAAAAGCAGTTTTCTTTGTAGCATTCACAAAAAGGCTCAATCGCTGGTCTGAAAGATGAAAATTCTGTGTAAAATGATAATACTAGCGTAAGGGTTTTTGAGAGTGTGCAATTGATAATCAAATAATGTCTTGTGATTTCTTTTCAAAATACGACGTATTATCTGGTCAAGTTCTCCTTGAAAAGAAGGGGTAGTGTCTAAACCTACAACCTACAAATACAGTGATTCGAAGTTACCGAACTATTGGTATTTCGAGTGTTATGTACTTACAAGCATATTCGTAATGCATGGTCACAACGGTCCACGCCCTGGCTGGGATTGACGTGTTTGATGTGTAAATACCGCTCCCGTATTTGCATTGGAACATCCCGTCTTTTACGAAGAGACACAGAGATTCGTTGGCTGAACACAAGATTGGTTGTCGGGTTGTGTTGTAAGGTGACGGCATCCTGACCCAGGCTTCGAGGGTGAAACTGGAACGTAAAGAAGAATGGCAGACGCTGGGAAGTAGAGTTGTCGTGTGTCTTTCCATTTTAAAAACAATGTCATTATGCCATTGTGCTCAGCTAAGCTTTTGTTGAACCAGAGTCTTTCAAATAAATCATTATTGTTTGAAAGACTGGTTGATAGAGCATGAGGTAGTTTGAACAGAGGTGAAAGACTCTGACATTACCTTCTGTTCAACCCAAGATTCTGGACCGTGTCCACCGCAACATAGTCACCCACGCCGTCCAGGAGTAGGGCCTTGTTATTCCTGTCCGCGCACGTGTTCCTCAAATGCGACCAGATCGCTCCAGGCTGTGTGTTCATGAACAGACCAACTCGGCCACCCTTCAGGACGTCATCGAAGATGGCACCCGAGTCTACGATCAGAGTTTCGCCCTGCTTGATGATGATTCTGTAAGATATTTAGGTTGTCAACAAAACTGAACACCAACAACGTTATTCCATAGCAGCGGTACACTTTAGTTGACAACTTGAATACATACATGTATATAATGCGATGTCATCAATAATAAAAGCTCTTTTTCTCGATCCCGCCAAGAGCCATCAGTGCGCTTCTTGGCAATGCCGAGTTAAGTGGCTGAACTTGATTATGTTTTGTCTTCGCTTTATTTTGCCGACCAATGACCTGTGCGAGTCCTGCTCCCTGCTATCTGTATGCTGCCGTTCGTTCACCCGTCAATTCTCGTGGAATGTCCCACGAAGTCCCCAACATTGGGAATCCTCTGGGAGGGGCATGGCTCCCGAGAAAAGGGTATCGTGCCATGAGCAAAAAATACGATTCTTAGTCAGTTGGCCGGGCTGTTTCTTTGAGCTCCTTTCCTTCTTGCGGGCCTCACCTGATTGTGCCCACCGATGGCCTATGAGAGACCTGCCACCTGTAGGCTGTCTTACACTTCCACCCGGCAAGATTCGGGGCATGCCATACCAGGTCCACAACGTTGGCAGTCGTCTGGGCGTCCCACAGCGCCTGCACTAGGGTGGTACCTGGGCTCACGTTAAAGCTGATGCGCTGAAATGAAAGAAAGTTTCGTGGTGAGAAACTAATGGGGGGACGCACGAATTGAGTATCAGGAAGAGCACCGTCGTGTAATTTGCGAGAAAAGTTCCGATTCGGTGATGGTGTCCTAGAGATGTACATTGTGTATGTAGAACTCCTAGCTAGAATACCATCGGGCCGGAGTTGTAATCCAACTGATTAACAACATGACCTTACGGTCATGGCAACATTCTGTTGGCTATCGTCAAGCTTACCTTGAGTTGAATTCCTTTGATGCCAGCCTTAGGACCAGTGAACTTTGGTTTATGCTTATGCGTCCACATGACAACGTAGAAACGTTTGCTGTTCTGGTAGGCGAACACGAAGCCGATATAACCATCGCACTTGTCACTGTTGACGAACATCGTTCCGTAGTAGTCCATTTCACCGAAGTGTGTCTTGGCTTGACGCGAAAAAGAAAATTTTAATTGGATACAATAAGAAATAAAGTTTGTTTATAAACCAAATACGAAGAAGCTGGACAATCAACTGTTTACATGTGGATCAAATCAATAGCAACTGATTTGAAAACATTTATGACTTGAGGTCGTTAACCTGTGAAGAATGAATGAGTCTCTGTTTCCCTGACCCTCATTAGTCGGACCTCTCTCCTCTTGGCTAGGATCAGCCCGCAGATTCGCCGACAAGGACGCATCCAGGTCCACGGATAAACTCAAGGACTGTGTCCAATCACACCCAACTTGGCCTTAGGGTGCTTGGTAAGGTCTCTTACCGATGAACAAGGCAGGCATCTCCGTGTCCACCATTTGCCGGACCTCTTTCCCCTGCGCCAGGATCATCCACGCTGGCTTTGCCTTGATGGACGGGTCCAGGTCCACTGACCGATACTCCGTGAAGTTGGAGGAGTGAAGGAACTTGTTCTGGAGGCAATCGTCGAATTTGTCTTTATATCCATCGCCATCGTAGTCGCTCTCGCAGGCGTCACCGCGTTTGTTGTCTGGGAGTAAAAATTTCAGAAAAGAAGTTCTTGAGATGATATCCCCTCCCCATGCCACGGTAGAACCCTGATACTCAATGACGGGTTTAAACGCCTGGCTCTACAGAGTGGAAAAAACTGACGACGATATTTTTTACCACGCAGAGGCCAATAGCATTAGATCAGCAGAGTATTTCAATAAATCTATTTTAGAAGAAAAATATTACCAAGATATCTCCATTTGTTCCAATAACTTAGCTTCGGAGCCACTTTTGTGAAGAAAAGCCGGTAACAATTTCGAAGTTCTTTCGGCTTAACCACGGACGAGAGTTGCCGTGGCTTAAATTTCTCCCGATTTTGCTTCACGAAGTG
Source organism: Lineus longissimus (assembly GCF_910592395.1). Lineage (NCBI taxonomy): Eukaryota > Metazoa > Nemertea > Pilidiophora > Heteronemertea > Lineidae > Lineus > Lineus longissimus. The sequence goes on from NC_088315.1 coordinate 18,914,723, forward strand.
AAGCAAAAACTACTGGATTAAAAACATCTTGGTCTCATGATTGGTTCCCGGTAGACTCTTTCACCAGTCACCTCAATTCACTCCCGCGGCGGTTATATTAGGTTCGAGGTTCCCTGGACTAGGTTCCCGGATTCGGGCGGCGAAAATAATTTGCGTGACGTCAAAATGACGTCTATATCTCCATACTCACCATTGAGATCCTTCTGGTCTTTATTGCTGACGTACGGGCAGTTGTCAACATCGTTCTTCAAGCCATCATTGTCAATGTCCTCATCGCAGAGATCGCCAAGCCCGTCCCCATCCGTGTCAACCTGGTCACCATTTGGCACGGCAGCGCAGTTGTCCATCGTGTCAGTGATACCGTCGCCGTCCCTTGAAAAAAAGAAGTTTTCAATCTCATGTCTTTTTACGTGTTGGTTTCAAGCATAGGCCAATCAATGACATGCTCGTGACACGTGACATTTGTCGCGTGACCGGTGCAAATGACAGCGTAAACCTGGTCTACATCTAAGAATTAATTTACTAAAGACGTCCGAATATTTATATATATATATATTTGTAGTTTTCGAAGAGCTCATTATCATTCAATACAGGAGTTAAAGCGAAGGACCTTAGCCATTTTACTTAATCACATACTCGTGTATACACCTCTCCATCGATTTTTGACAAGAAGTTTTGTAAAAGAAAATGAATCGAAAGCGAGCAATCGGCCATTGTTAATTATACGCATATTAATTCAAATATGACGCCATTGCTCTCCGATTGGCTAATGTGTTGTAAAGTCTCCAGCTCGCCAAACAGGGTAGATTTTTTACCTGTTTGGCAAGCTTGGCCGAACAGGGTGGCTTTTTAGTACTGTTTGGCAAGCGGGTCTCCAAACAGGACAAAAAAAGATGCCTGTTCGGCGAGCGGCTTGCCAAATAGACCCGGCCTATTCTTACTTGTCCTTTCCATCGCAAGCATTGCCCACCCAATCCTGATCACCATCCTCCTGTTTCGGGTTCTTCACTTTGATGCAGTTATCACAAGCATCGCCGACCCCGTCACCGTCAGTATCCTTTTGGTCTAAAATATGAATACAAAACGGAATCAAAAAGGCTAATTTCACTAGTAAGAAGCATTTTTTTCGCTTTGGTCGCCGCTGCCAGTTATATGAATGAATGAATGAATGAATATAAGAATTTCTATAGCGCCTGAATTAAAAGAAAAACTTAAATTCTCAGGCGCTTTACAAAGCAAAACACTCCCTGAAAAGGTGTTGTTTCAGGAGAGTTTTGAAAATGTCTATGGAACCAGCAAGCCTGATGTTGGAAGGTAGCTGGTTCCATAGAACCGGTGATGACTTGTAAAAAGAACGGTCACCAAAGGTTTTGCACTTAGTGCGAGGGACCACCAAAGTTGGAGCAATAACAGAGCGGAGATGGTAGGTGGAATGGTGCCTCAGTCTGACCATATCACACACATACGCAGGTGCGACTCCATGTATTGCCTTATATGTAAATAAAAGCACTTTGAAAACAATCCTGTATTTAACAGGAAGCCAATGGAGTCGCATGAGAACCGGTTATATGTATCGTATTAAGATCAACTATTGTCATCGAATTAATAGTTGCGGAGTTTTTGTCGACCAAATTGCGTCTTAGATCGCTGTATGACATCATCACGAAATGAATGTATGCATGTATGTATATACCATATTTAAATTTAAGCGCCCTTTTCAGATTATTATCCGTTCAAAGGCGCTTTTACAATATTAATAACATTGTCGAAAAAGATGAGTCTTTAGCATCGTCTGAAATGATGCAAGGCTCCTTGCTTGCCTGACCTCAAAAGGGAGCGCATTCGACAGAACAGCAGCGGAGAAAGAGAAGCAACGCTCTCCATATTTGCTCCGGGCCCTTGGAACTTCCAGTCTGTTGTCATCAGCTGACCGAAGGTCTCTGCCTGGCCTATAGATATTAACTAGGCTTGACAGGTAACGTGCAGTGAAAGTGCAGAAGTAGAAAGGCGGTGATCTGATTCTCTAACGAGAGATTGGAGATTGCCCGCCCAGAGGAGACCAGATGCAACTTTTTCTGTCTGTATCTTTGCGGACGCTTTTGGTAGTGTACTCTGATTGTGATGACGCATTGAACCATACCAGACCATACCAGTTCACATCGCTCTCGACGCCATGAATGACGTAGGCCTGAGTCTCTTTATGACGTAAGCACTACATCGAACCAGACCAGATCAGATTCGTGCGTTTACATGACAGACTTCTGATCCCGATCGATCTAGATCAGATTAGTCCCGTGTAAACGGCCTCGTGTCAAAGTTGATCATTTGGTCAACACTCAAACAAACAGCCGTGACACAAAATGCTTTAAAATTGGTGAGCTTTTGTCTTACTCGATTTTTAAAACGCACTCAACTGACCAGTGTTATGAACCAGAGGGCAGTTATCTTTTGCGTTCAGGACCCCGTCGCCATCCTTGTCCGTGTCACACACATCTCCAATCCCATCGCCGTCGACATCTGATTGGTCAGGATTGTGCGTGCTCTTACAATTATCGCACGCATCCCCACTTTTATCGCCGTCCGAGTCCTTCTGGTCGCGATTGTAGACAAATTGGCAGTTATCCTAGAATGCAAAGACGTTTTGCTTGAGAAGCCCAAATCTAAATTGTATACTTACTTTCAAGGTGTTCATTAGAAAGGGTAACAGTGACTTAATCCGATCAACAGTCCCATTTTACCACGCTGGAGCACATCACCTTGCTTACCCTTGCCGGTTCAGACTAATCGACGCTCATGGAATCTGTTTCGTCGCGTTCGATCTTATCATACGGCCAGATAACGCTTCGATACGACAGAAGAACAATGGGAATTAAGGCGTAGGTGCGTGCGGGCTTTGTTTAAAGACAATAGATCGTGTAGGCTATTGGGCTTGGTGTACAGTACCCCAGGTATGGCACGGCTTAACCCGCCGGCCATGAGGGAATTCCTTTATGGCCCAGTGGTTGGCGCGTTGGCCCCAGAGTGGAAGTTAAGCAACGTTGAGCGCGGTCAACCTTTGGATCGGTGACCGGCGCGTACAATACACTTGGCCTGATTGTTTTTGTTAAAGGACAGTTCTCGTTAAAACGCTTAAGAAATTGGTGTGCTATGAATGGCCCGGTAAAAACCTAAGGCGGGAATAAGCTTTCATTGATAAATCTAAGGAGTTTCAAGAACCCCAAATCACTAGTAAGGTTCATAGGATACTGGTCTGTCATTGGTTTAGGTCTCCTTATCATTTACATACTCCAATATCCAGAAATATAACAATATTTACGATAACTTTTTATGTTTTTGACATTATTTGCGACCATTATCGATAACGCGCTCCATGCGGATTCGTAAGGTACTATTATAGTATAACACCATGCCTCGTCAAGTTACCTCGCTTGCGGAGCCACCTGGGTGACCCACGTGCTTAGACTCATAGTAAACATTGTAGTAGAAATATGCTAATGACTATCCCTTATATGGAAACCGAAGTAGTTGAATATTTTCACTGCAGGTGTCTCTGATAGTCACGTGGATTGACGAGCAATCTCCTTTAACTTCGAGGTAGGGGGAAATTGACGTAATGGAATTCAGATGTTGTTAGCAGCTAACACCCACGATATCATTTTCTCTCTTTTAAACCCTGTTTAGTTTGGCGACCGCTAAGTTTTAGTGACAGCAATTAAACTTGGCTGCACCCATAGTAGAGCCCTCGAGGTTCCGCTGACTTAGCGGTGGCGTATAGCGCGGGCTGCTAAGCCTATTAACTGACCAAACTTGGTGGCGCGCTATTAGATAACGGTGGCCGGGTTTAGTGGCCGCTATTAAAACCAGATAGCGGGTTTAGCGGCCGCTGAACCAGATAGCGGAGCTTTGAACAACCGGGCCCTGGTATTTTTATTTTGTCAACATACATCAAGGTCGTAGATGTAATCGTTGTCATCATCCGGGTCACACACATCGCCGATCCTGTCACCATCATTGTCGTCCTGACCAGTGTTGGCCGTCAGAGGGCAGTTATCCTGGGAAGAATAAGTACAAGATACATGTAACGTATATTGAGGAAAGATGCCAATGGGTAGATATGCTGGGAAAGAGAACGCGTAGGCCTATGAAATACTGAAAAGCAATGGGTGATTTCAAGAACAAATAAAGACTGGCAAATGCTTTTATCTAAAACTCCATGTACATTTACACCAGGCGTTTCTGTACAAAATTGAAGTAAAAGCATTTGCTAGACTATTCCTATCAGACAATGTCAAGGCTTCACCACTTATGACAAGATCAGCCGCTGTCTGCCCAAGCATTACACCCCCTCCCTCGAAAGCACCACGAAGAAGGGTTTGACGACACTCTTTAGAATCGGGTTTCTCGATCGGTTCTCGCAATCCGAAAGTCGACTCCCGGGGCAGTCCATTGCGTCATCCTAATTGGATCTTTTACGAAAGGTAATTGTTGCCAGTAAAGTGTGTTCACCGCAATTACATTTTAGTTTCGGGTGACTCGCCTCCCTCTCGTATGCCTCTGGCTATATTTCAAGTAATTTTTGGGATCAAATGGCAGATATACGGTAATCAGCTAGTTGCCAAATATAGCCTACGGCCTAATCGACGCACCACCAGCACCGATAACTCGACTCCCGAGTATGATCACAGGTGCCAAATTGCAGTCGCCGTACGATGGAATACGAAGGTCTTTTTGAATATATATTTGAGTGCGAAAAAAATTGGGACGACGTCACATTATTTCATAGTTGCCATAACTTCTGTACGTCTCTGCCTTTTAAGCGGGCTCCACCCAGAAAATCACCAGATGCAGAACATATTTAACGTTTTGAAATAAATACGTTCTTAAAACTGGCAGGTTCTGCGTATGAAGCGAAAGAGATAAAGGTCTGAAGTGGAGATGCGTTCAGGTCGTCAGTACGACTTGAGAACACGCATGGTGGGATTCACGAACTGACAAAGTGTGCTTACTCCGTTTTCCCGACTGATGATTATTGTGAAGGTTTGTATAAGGAATAAACGAAATCGTCGCGAAAACCCGGACTCAACATCCCTTTTCATGCTGTGTGTACATGTGTACATGTTCCAGCGGCTTGCATTGGTAAGACTAGGCACGGATAAAAAAACGAGCTCCGTGCATAAGTTAAGCAATTTATAGTTACTTTGTCTCTTACTGGTAACATGGAGTTGGCGGATGCGAACGCCACCCATATAGGCGCCATGGATGACCCCTACTGGGCGTTGGAAAGAACATTCCAAGCTTTGCACAAGTGGATGCCATTTTTTGGCATAAGCTTTGGTATAACTGGGAACATTCTCTCCTTCCTTATCACGACAAAGACGGAGAACCGCGCCATAAGTACGTGCGTGTTTATGACCGCACTCAGTGTCGTGGATACTGGGGTCCTCACAACTGCCTTGCTGTACCGACTGCTCACTAGCCATGGTTTAGGTGCGCATCTAAAGGATCGTTTCACTGTGAATCTGTACGTATATGAATTATACATGATTTAGTATGTTACTCTAGTTTCGCCGTTGTAAGACCGCTTCATTAATCACAACGAAATCGACAAAGGCCAAGCAAAAACGTCAGGGCCATCGAAAAATTTGTGTAGCTAACCAATTGTCTCGCTCGAGTGACTGAATTAGACATGTTGAATGGCATCGAACGACCATGTACATATTTTGCTCAATATTTAAAAAAGGTCTTATATTGGTGAAACCAGAGTATTTCTGTCATCACAACGTTTTCACCTTATTGCATTTTATTCTACAGTGCTACCGGACTAACTTCTAGGGCATATTTGAAAAGAGAGGGGCATTTTGTATTCATCAATAATATTAATTTGTTCAGTGATCGTGCAGGGGTTTATTGCTAGAGAGACCATGCCCCTAGATTATAATCGTACATGAAGTTGACTCGATAGAATTCTCTTTTGGCACGGACTATGGCTCTTAGATCACTGTCACACATGATCTGCTACTGCAATGAAAAACGTCTACAGTTGCAAAATAATCATTACATGTGGTCCAGTTCTTGTAATATCGACTCTTTGTTTCAGAATAATGTGGTACGTTTCATATACTTCGTCCCAGTCGTCTGGTCTCTTTCTGGCAGCAATGACTTTGGACCGCGCATGCGCAGTGTTGTTCCCATTGAAAGCAAAAACTTTGTGCACCGCTGCTCGTGCGAGGAAAACTGTATTAATACTTTTCCTCATCCCTGCAGTTTTCAATATAAATATGTTCTTTACGTATATTCCTTACTTCAAGGGAACTAACATGGAGTCCGCAATCTTGGACTTCCCCGAACGCCCCTGGGTGGAAATAATGGTGGGGGCCTACAACCTCGCGATAGGGACCATCGTCCCTATCTCTGTCATAATCACGTGCAACATTCTGATAATCACAAACGTCAGGCGATCATCAAAAACGAGATCCAAGATGGCGATCGAGCAAGCTGATATGGAAAAAGGAAAGACTAACGACAGGCAACTCACCCGGATGTTAATACTGGTATCGATTGCTTACATTTGCTCTTCTTTACCGCTTCGAACGTATGAGTTACTTTTGACAATACCGGATGTGGTTCGTCGTTACAAAATGGATGAACTCTACTGGCGTTTGCGCTATAATGTAGAGTTTTGGTTTGTTGCCGAATTGTTTCATTTGAACTACGCAGTGAATTTTTATCTTTATATATTAGGAGGAGGTAAAAAATATAGAAATAGTGTCCGGGAGGTGTTCAGATTATGTGGTAAATGTGAGGGTCTAAAAGGGAAGAATTAACAGGTAAGGGGAAACGCGGTGTTACCTTCTGGCAGTACCACCCGAGGCATGATATAGGCTTGCTTGGAATGTTATCCTGGTCCGGGTCCTCACCGCACACGTACGTCCCGTCGCCAGCCCAACCGTTCTTGCACTGGAGAACAAATCAAAACGTCCGTAAACAGCGTCGCGGGTGTTTTATTTTAATTCGCGAGTCGGAGTCAAACACGAATTCGATAATAAAAAGCCTGAATATGTCAACTGTATGGCATTAGCTATTGAATTTCGGCAGCAAATGCTATATTCAGTCTCCCGCCAACTGGACATAAACAAATTCGCCAACTTTACGCTTCGCGAACATAGATCACTTCGAAAGTCGGCCAGCAAGTAACAACAACGTTTCATCTTGGCAGTGCATCATTTCGTACTAGCATAATTTTAATTCAACTCGAAACTATTTTCGCTATACGAAAATTGTTCTGCGTTGTAATAAAATTATGCTTTGTTTAAACGATAGTACGCTTCGTTTTAATAAAGTATTTTCGCTATACCAATAACATTTTGAGCCTATACGCTAAACATCTCGTTCGCTATTATAAAATGTTCGGGAATCTCAGAAAAATCTATATTCTGGTTCGGTCCCAAAATGAACTCATCGTCATTCGATGCAATTCAACATGTTTCAATTTGGATATAATAGACAATGGGCTGGTAAGACCAATTTATTCGATGGTCATGGGACGTCATGTTTCGGCTTATATAGCCCTGTGTTAATTACGTAGTAACCAATGAAGCGGTCTTAAGCCCGTAGCACACTAGCCGCCAACTTCGGCGGTCACAGGCGTTTTTTGCCCAAACGCCAAATATCTAACATGTTTGATTTTTGACGCGTGTCGCCGCGTTTGAACGCAAGAAGAAGCCAGGTGTGCTACGGATGGCCGCCTGAATTGGCGTCGGCGGCGAGGCTATGGCCAATCAGCTTGCGTCTTGATGTCACATGATTTCAAAATGGCAGCCTAAAGTGGCGGAAAAGACGCTACTGGACGCCGATTCTGGGCAGGGGTGCTCTGACCGGGATCCACTGGCCGCCAACTTTGACGTCGAGAGGCGTCAGCTGAACGCTTCTTGTCGCCAAAGTTGGCGGCTAGTGTGCTGCGGGCTTTAGATCGATGAAACTAGAGTGTATATTTTATTACCTCGCATCTGTACTGGCCTGGCCCGGTATAAACACACAGCGCCTCCTGGTGGCAGCTGTAACGCTTTGTCTTGCAGAAGTCCCCGTCGATACAGCCGTGAAGACTGCTTCCCGCGTAGCCGTCACGGCACAAACCGCATCGGTAGCTGCCCTACAAAACGAACAAGAGAAATACGCTCTTTCGTGTTCTTCTCTGGTAAAGTGATACAAACTACTGTAGTTAAGGGGTGTGTGTGTGGGGGGGGGGGGGTCCTCGACTCAAGTGACGCTATCTTAATTGAACAGATTTTGCTGAGGGGAGTGTCATAATTTGAGGAAAATTGCAGGTAGGCCCCTATCTTCACGGCTAGTGCGCAAACATTTTTGATGCAAGTGCGTCAGTCGCTCTCGCTATATTGATTGAAATGAACTGCAAATGCGTCAGTCGCTCTTTCTATATATATCAATTGAGATGAACTGCAAATGCGTCAGTCGCTCTCGCTATATATATATTGATTGAGCTGAATTGCAAGTGCGTCAGTCGCTCTAGCGATATTGATTGAGGTGACAAAATTGCTCAGAATGATTCCTTTATCCTGAAATTTATAATGCAAATATTACTTACGATTGTGTTATGACAAATAGCATTCGGGTCGCACCCTCCATTATTGGTGGCGCATTCATCAACATCGTGACAGTACTGCCACTGAGTGAAGTCCTGGACCTGGTTCTTAAAGTAGAAGGCCCGCCTGGTGTTGTTAATGGCGATCGCGTCCTCGAAGGTGCCGTTGTAACCGAGGGGGCAGGCAAGGCACTGGTATCCAGGATTCGTATTTATGCATCGGTTCTTGAAGCACGGCTTCTTTTCGAAGCACTGGAGTAAAGTAGGATAGAATAAATATTTTTTTTAGCAAGAATTACAGTAGAATATCTCAATTGAGGACACCCTCGGGACTGACAAGCGCTGACCTTAATAGAGGGGTATCCTGATTAGAGAGGTCAAATTGAATGGAGGCAACCAATATGGGACCAAAACTAGTGTCCTGATAGCTAGGCTGTCCTTAGTAGAGAGGTGTCGGCTAAGGGGGGTCCCACTGTATATCCAACGGCGTACAGGCCACTACACACTCCACCAGCACACGAAGAAACTCGGATTAAGTGCAAGGAAAGGGAAAAAAACGTCATAATTATTTTAACGTGATGATTATTGTTAAGCACAAGTATTTTGCTTGGTCCGAGTTTTAAAAAAATGAACTCTGGTCGAGCCGAAAACGCGGTCTACTGTCTAAAAACTAAGCCCGCTCGCACCTAGACCTAAATTCACATTGTTCTCAAGCCTTATCAAAGGGCCACAAGGGCAAATCTTTATAACCTAGACCTCACAAGCAGTTTCAGGATGGCCGATAGACCGACAAGGAAAAATGAAGGTAATGTCTTCGCTTATACCCTAAGTGTAATTTGAATGAATAATAAAGGCCTTACCTCATCGATATCAGTACAGTTGCTGCCATCACCGCGGTACCCAGGCGGACATTCCCGACATCCGAAAGTATACTTCCCGCCGTCCAGTTTATTGTAACACAACTCGTTCTTGAAGCAGTTGTGCTTCTTCTCCATGCAGGGGCACAGTCCAGGCTTGCATGGCTTGCAGAGCGTCCCGTCCCCTGTGGACCAGGTCCCCTCCTGGCACGGGGTACACCTGTCCTTCATCTTGGTCGAGGTGAACCCGGGCGCGCACTTCTCGCACTTGTCCCGTCCCGTCATGTTTTGATATTCGCCGCCGAAACACATCGGACAGAATACTGAAAATAGCAGTTATGGTGAGTGTGCAATACGATTCGTACATTCTGATCGGGTCGTCTTTTCATCTATAGAGTTTTGAATTGAGGAGCCGCAGCGGTCTGGAGGCCAGGACACAGTCACAGCTAGACAGCCGTGACTGGATAGAGTCATAATCATACAGCCGTGAGGAGGACAGCGTCACAACCATGCAGCCGTGACCAGGACAGAGTCACAATCACACAGCCGTGGCCAAGACAGAGTTTCAACCATACAGCCGAAACGGATGCGTTTCGTACCCAATTGTCGATGTGTGACTCCAGGCATGGCTCTTCGTCGAAATTGCCCTACTCAACAAGGCGTATCACACAGGTACCGGTCGGAAATGTTCGAGTTGTAGCACTGGTTGAACAGCTCAGCTCAGGTATGCTAAAAGGTGCAAATGCTCTTTAAAAACCATTAATCCAAACTAACAATAGTTGGAGTTGCAGTAAGAGTTGAAATCACAGTCTTCTTATAAGTGATGGTCACGCTTTGTGGAAAACGATGCTCTTTGAGTTAACCAGAGCCGGATGCATGGTGTAATCTTCGTCAAAGGTTGGCGCAACGAAGTCCGTGTCGTCGCATTGGTGTCCGAAACTTGAGGGTCGGGATGGGTGCAAGGAATTCGAAATTGTGTGGCTTACTTTGATTGCCATCCGAGTAGGTTCCAGTCCTACAAAGGTGTTTCTGCCCGCCTCTGCAGGCATAGCCAGGCTCGCAATGGGTACACGCGCTTGGGCAGTAGGTCTCATTGCAGTAGGCGTAATGGTACTTGGGGCAGGGAGTCCCGTAGCCATCTTTGCAAATCTAGAGGACAAACGTGAACAGCTTTGAAAACAATTGCGTATCGTACGATATGAAAATACCTTAGAAAATGCAATGCCGCACGAAATCGTTGGAACAATTTCTAAAGTTTTGCTGTAAACTGGCTCTCAAAGAGCCTTTGAAGTCTTTCATCCAGGTGTTTCAAAATACTTTCGAACAAGAAGAAGACTTCAAAAAGTCCCGGGCCCAACGCGGCGCTGAATGAAACTAACCCATCCGAGCGGACAACTGGTACAGTTTGACGCCTCGCCGAAAGAGTGCTCTGTGCGCGATCTGCGGCACGTGGAGTTGTCCGAGGGTGGGTCGCACCGCCCGCAGGCCCGCCTGATGCCATCGCCTGTGCAGTACCACGTGGTTTCACAGCGTTCACAACGGGTGTCGTCTGAAATCGCAAACATCAAAAACAACAATACGACTATACTCGTGTTACAAATCTATCTACATCTTGAAAATGCTTTTTTCGAGTTAGCACATAGGCTCGATGTACAGTAGCGGATCGATGCTATATAATGGGCTAGGTTTTTGCCTGCCCCAGCAAAGACGCCAGCAAAGGAGCCTCGATTTGGCGTCTCATTCGTGAGGAATTCACTGTCACTTTATCCTGTTTTTATGAGAAAAGCCCATTATTTCGTCACCCAAACCGAGTCCAAGATGATGCCAAGTTTTGAAGTCAGTGACTAACTAACTTCTTTTTTAAAACCTCAGAGTAACCTCAGAGTAATCTGACTCTTAGGCAAAACCTACGACTCAGTCCTTACTTCGGAACTGTGTTCAAGTGATTCGCCTTTAGGTTAAATTGTGTATTCACATCTTCTGAGGAATTGAACCCACTTACAATATATTTGCTTGCCGTTCTGGCATCCGATCAGTTCAAATCTCAGCGCGCACTCCTGCTCACACGTGAGAGGGTAGATCCTGAATTGCTTTGATATGGCTGGTGGGTCCAAGTCAATCTTCACCACAGAATGCTGGTCGGTCGGCCCGCTGAAGACCTAGCAAATGAGACAACATTATATAGTTCAAATTTCAAGGCGCTTTTCTGCTCAACCACGTCTGATGGCTGGGGGGGGGGGGGGGTCCATCATTTGTCTGTGGCTAGAGGGTCAGTCCAAGTCAATTTGAACCAGCATAAGTATAGGCCTACTAACACGGACAGTTCCACGCACTGGCGGGCAAAATCGCCATCTCAACTGAGTATCACCCCAGACGTCGCCACTTTAGCCAACATTCCCGGCTCGATTCACCGAATCGTGAGATTGAGGTCACCTTCACTGCGCATATTATTACTTCTATTTATATATCATAACTCTCATAATATGTGTCATTTCATCTCATCTCACTAATAATTCCTGGCACTCAAAAACGTCTAGCCTTAGGTGAGTTCTAGTATAGTTTATAGAGCGAAGGGCCATTTACCCTTTGCGTCCTGTTCACGATATCACAGTAGTTGCTGTGCAGTCGCGTTTAGCTGGGTTTAGTGCGTCGGACCAGGCCACGGAATACACGTATGTATATGAGTGTTTTCACGGTCAGCCATATTGGAGGGCAGAACAACGATTTGTCATGCCTGACTTTACTAAATCTTGGTCATTTCAATTGGGCTTGCCTTCTTTCGTCTGTCCCTCCAGTATGGCAGTTCCACGCACTGGCCACGGACAGTTCCACGGACTGGCGAGCAAAATCGCCATCTCCACTGAGTATCACCCCAGACGTCGCCACTTCAGCCAAAATTCTCCGCCTCGATTCACCGAATCGTGAGATTGAGGTCACCGTCTACCACTATTGAAAAGGCGCCCTTCAACAGATTAAGTGGCGTCGACACAGTAGGCTATATCCATGTGTCGCAAAACGGGGATCCTTGCTCGGTATAATTTGCACGGTACTCATTCTTTCATAACTCAGTTTATCGATCAGACTTCACTGGGCGTGAAAGTACACAATGCATGCTTTGTAGCCTGCATTTGAATACACGTAGTTTACACTACCATTCTAAAGAGCATGATACATAATTACATTATTAAAATATTAAAATGTGCCGTGCTTTCTTTCCAGAACGAGAAATAATAGAGATGGCCTCTCAAACACCACGACCCACGAAAAATCTGATACTATCCGATGGTGAAGACAGAAAAGAACCCTGCACCCCGTGTAAATTCCAGGACAAAAAGTCGCCGGCAGTCTCCGCTTGTAACACATGTCGAAATTATCTGTTGTGCAGGAGTTGTCAGGTAAAACACAACCAAAACGCCAACACCAAGGATCACATTGTTGTTGCATTGATTGATCAGGACTCGGAACAGATTACCTTATGTACGAAGCACCTTGGAAGGAGCAGGAGCTTTCTTTGTGTTGAATGTGACCAGCTAATTTGTGATGTCTGTATTGACATTGAGCATGGTGACCACAGCTTGAAAAGCATTGAGGGGATAACGAAGGAGATACGTGTTGCTATGGAGCCGTTGATTTCGTCTGTGTCTGATGACATCGACCAAGAGATCGAGGCAATAAAGTCTTCGGAGAACGGCATCATCAAGAAAGTTGAAACGCATGCGGAAGGCCTCATAGCGGCGATAAATAGTGAGAAAGATCGGGTCGTTTCGGAAATAAAGATATATGGATGCACCGAGAGTACAACGGAATTGGCGAAGGTGCGTAGTGTCTTGGGTGAGGTTTTACGACGAGGGGAAGAAGCACTATCTTCGAAGATCGAGAACATACATCATTACAATGCAATTCTTAAAACGAAGTCCGATTTAGAAAAGGCAAAGGCAGAAAACACCAGCTTCATCACCAAATTGAGCGGTAAACGTAAGTCCTTAGCAATGGCAACATTTGTTCCATCTAAAATCCGAATAGATAACTTGTTGGGAGATTTTGTCGTCGCACCAGCGGATACAGAGGAGAAGGTATTCACAATGAAGCAATTAGAAAGGTGGACGATAAAACCTTGTTGTAAAGTGGGGCCAGTGGTCATCTTGCCAAATGGCTGTGCATTTCTGTGCTCCCGCGCACAAAGCGAAATGACCTCCATGCAGATTTACACAACCGGCAATCCTTTGAGGGAAGTATCTTGCGGTAACGTGGTAAACTTGTTCGTCACAAATGACCGCATTGCATGTGTTACATCATCTCAAGAACTTTTTTCATTGCCTCTCATCGACCTGGAAAAGAAGGTTGGACACGAGCTATCGAGTCAAGTCAGAATAGATGGGTACTTTTGTGCAAAAACCAAAAAAGGAAATAACGTGGTTGTTGAAGGATTACCACCTAACTATTCTGGAACATTTTTCAACGTGAAGTTTCGAAAGGGTGCCTTTTATTCGACATTCGGCATAAGTGATCTGGCAATCAATATTGGACCTGCTTCATTCATTGCAAGTACATCCATCGGTTGGATCAAGTACCTCGACATGCTCCTCATACATGACGTTCGGATTGGGGAAGTACTTGCATACACTTTAGAAGTACGAAACGAAATCAAGACGGATTCGCCACTGACATTGAAATACAGTCTTGAGAAGAGGTCGTCAATTTCCTCACCGTTGCCTGGGTTCTACATCGTGGAGATATATTGTACCGATAATCTTGCGTACCTGTACCTGAAGAAGGGCAATCAGGATGACAAAACCATAAAGGCCGCCCCAGTCAAGATCTACGAAGCACAGTTTATCGATAACCACTGGAAGATGACTAGTTTAAAACTGGTTAAGCCTGATGGAGACGAGCTGTGTTCCCTTGAGAACGACCAACAGATGAAGATCGCAGCCAGCGATGACAAGCTGCTATGCTTAGTGTACAATCCAACTCCGCTCGGAAAGGATAAGGAAAGCCTCGTCCCGATGATGGATATCACCTGCTATGTCGGAAGTAAAAGCAGTGCTCTCAGTCAGACGACGCATGCGCCGAGTGGATCTCCTGTCGCTGGTTGCAGTTCTTCGGGACCTCAACGGAAATGATTACCTCGTGTCCGAGAACAGATTAGTCTTTGTGACTTGGACACTTATGGTAGCGGAAGCTGTAGGTTTCACAGATCTTTTACTCTTCAGAATATCTTCTGTATTTGCAAAAACAGCAGTGACGGAAACTGAGTATTTACGCCTATATGTAGCTAGTATTTTCCCGTAGCAGCTATCAAAACGCGTCAAGAGGCCCAATATATTGTATTAATTTATCCAAGCCTGCGACACAATTTATTCTGAGCAATCCGATTGGCTCACTCAAACGACAACGTTTCAACACGTGCGAGCAACGGAACTATTTAGTCAATAAAGGCTGAATAGTGCCGTAGTACGGTACATGTACATGATGCCTTACCTTCTGCCCAGCCTTGTCAACATACTGTGTCCACCTGGTCCCATCGTCACTATATTTGAACGCAAATGTCTTCACCCAATGGGCGGCGTCACTTCTTCCTTGGAGAGCCACCTGGCGGATCCGGTAGACATCTTTGAGGTTTGCACCGATCCAGGGGGTCGTATCGTCTGACCTTGGGACCCAGGCGCCTGGATAGCCGCCCAAGATGGCTACAATGGAAGCAAAGTTTTGTGTAACCTTCCGGTGTACCCTGAACTGAGCAACGTCAAAACTTGGAGTAACCAGACTAAACGACGACTGCACGAGCTTCGGTTAATCAACGTGATATATCTAGGTAGAGCACCCACTGTACTCAGGATCGTAATTTCCTCTTGTTCGATATGTAACACATATACCGGTATATCTTTGGTTTAGGATAGTATTTTTTTTTGTCAGATCCATATCGCACGAATGTCAATAATTTTGTTTTGTTTAATATGTGACGCAAACATCAGTAGTTTAGATTCTTTTGTTCAACTCGTGACGCATATATCAGTAGTTTAGAATGCCAATTTATTTTCTTTTGTTCAATACGTGACGCATATATCAGTAGTTTAGAATGCCAATTTATTTTCTTTTGTTCAATACGTGACGCATATATCAGTAGTTTAGAGTGCCAATTTATTTTCTTTTGTTCAATACGTGACGCATATAATCAGTAGTTTAGAAAGCCAATTTATTTTCTTTTGTTCAATACGTGACGCATATATCAGTAGTTTAGAATGCCAATTTTCTCTTGTTCGATAGGTAAGGCATACACCAGCCGTTAAAAATGTAAACTTTCATTTGTTCGATACACGACGCATACATCAGTAAATACCAGTATCTAAGATTGCCAATTTTCTTTTGTTCGATACATGAGATATACATCAGTACATTTGTAGTTTTGAATGCCAATTTCTTTTGTACAAAACGTGACGCATACTATAGTACACGTAGTTCTGAATGATATTTTCCCGTTGTTCGAGGAGCAATGCATTGCTGTATACGGTGAATTTTTTTGCGATATATTACTCATATCTCCGTAGTTTATTATGCTTTCAACGTTGATACATAACTCAGATCTGAGACAAGACCACAATTGATTATTTAAGCCTTTTAACAGTTAAATTGTCAATGTTTGACCGCGACGCATCAAATACTGCGTGGGGTTGTGAATCTGAAATTTTGATATGATATTCCGGACAGTCGGACAAGTAAATGGTGAAAAAAAAACTGGTAGTTGATCACGGAAATTTTTTGATAATCGACAAATCAGACAGACATTGATATTTCCACTCTTTTCAGCCAACTGGCAGAAAAATCTCAGAACACGCCCCCTATTACCAAATTAGCAAAATTCGAAATGAATTTTTTCATCAAATAATTTCTTTATATCTGTAGACTTGCCACAACAAATAGTTTTTCAATACCTCTCCAAATATGTACTTGAGAGTTAAAAACATGCACTCGTCTAATTGATAGGCCTCGACCCTCCAACCTATGAAGATTCATTAGTGGTCTTGTCTCATCTTGTATCTGACACGTGTATCAGTAAATTTAGGATGCCGCTTTTTTCTCGTGCGTATATCTGTAAAAGTTTAGAATGTTAATTTTCTGTGAGAACCGCCAGACTTCACATTGATGATAGCCAGGCCTTTGAAATGTACACATTCATGACTTTTGTAGAAATGTACAATGTTTGATGGTACCAATTGATAGTAAATGACACTTGCAGATTGTAGATGTCAATTGGTAGATGAAGTCAACTGCTGAGTGAAATAAAAGCTGAATTTTGTAGTAAAGATTTTTGAATAAATGAGGGTTCGCGAAAATTTCACGATTTTTATTTCGGTTTTTCGAATGAAAGAATATTTTCGCGAAATCCGCGAAAATGTCAACTAAAACACTCGCGAAATTTTTGCTGTTTATAGTATTAAACTTACGATCTGTGTGGTTTCTACTCAATCTTCCTCGGGCTGGATCACTCTTCTCGATGTTCGAGGAGACGCTGAGATAGGAGTCCGGTATGATGGCTTTGGCTATGCCGATATCTTCAAGGCAATCTGCGGAAGAGTTTCATCAATAAAATACATTACATGTATAATCCTTATTGACTTTGAAAGAGCACAGCAGTCGGCATGAAAAAAATTATTTTATTTTACACTCGATTATGCATGAGCAAGAATTAGCACAAAATTTTATACATTGTCAACTAACCTGTGACGGATTGTAGATGACATACATGTATTTTTGATAGGGACAGTGACATCAGTGTCGACAGTGTCACAACCGAACACATGTTACTAAACGCAAAAGATAGAGGCGATCCCAACCTTTCGAATGGCGGGACAATTTGGTGGCTGTACTTACCGTAATTCACCTGGTAATACCCGGGCACCTTCAATGTCACCTCCCCGCTCCACCTATCAACAGTAATATTGACAAACAGCGGGTTGTAGATGACATCCACCAGGCACGAGTTGCTTATCTCGATGGAGACGGTCGCCACGGTGCCCCTTTTTGGAGTGCCAAGGTCCATGACGGCAATGTAGAAGGTCAGGGTGGTATTCTGGGTGTAGACTGAATTGAAGATGCTCTGGGAGCTGTTGTAGTTTACTGGCGGGCTGCATAGAAGGAGAGGACTATGTTTTACAATCTTAAAGTATAGGAATTCATGGCTAGAGAAATCGTAGCTAATATCGCACATTTTTCGGACATCGGAAATTAAATTTTTTTTTTTTGATGAGCAACTTACTCTGCTGTTACGGAGGTCCTCTTGAATTCGATCAGACCATTCATGCCACTGTCCGTGTCGGTAGCGAATAGCTGTATGATGGGAGTGGGTTGCAATGCTGGGTAGGCGATGTGGACGAAGAGAGACTGGTTCAATTCCGGGCAGTTATCATTCACATCCAGAATAAAGATCTGCAGTAAGAAATGACAAAATTATCTCGTTCTGGTTCTGGTTTCGGGTTCACGCTGTGACGCGATCGTTATGCCCGGGGCCGGGCCTTTGGCCATAGAGGCGAAGTCCATCGCAAGCTGCTCATGTTTTTCACTGGGTGGGGTCTTTGGCTTCCCCTCGCACAGACACTAGGTAAAAGGAACATCGGTTTTACGTCTCATTCGAAGGATATTAAAGAGTCAGAAATGTTAGTTCCCTGAAAGCTACGCTGGTGTAGAAGTAGAAAATAACTCCCTAAGTGTCAGCTCTATTACATTCTGACGGATATGTTTCTATAAGAGGCCAATAGCACGGAGATTTAAAGTGCACAATACATGTATTATCTTTTGTTCCCCGACATTCTATCCTAGGACATTTCAAAATTCTACACCTGTCGCTTACATCATGAGTACCACCAATAATACCACTTTCGTTTCCGATCCTCACCTTTATGTTAATGTAACCCGTCCTTGACCCATCGCTGACCTCAAGTTCAAGGTCATAGGATGTTGTATTCTCGAAGTCGAGGCTAGCCGTGAGCATGAAGAGAACTGTGGGTGTTGATACGATGAACGGTTTGTGGAAGGCATACGGCACGGCGGTCCCGGGTGTTTCTGAAGAGTTTGTGCATTCTGAAAAACAGTGCGAACAATAGTATAACAATAGGAGCATTGGTTTGCCTTTGGAAACAAGTGCCTAGTATAGTCCTTGAAAGATATAATGGTCAGAAGTAAGCTACGTGACCCCAGGCCCATCAAAATGAACCAGTGTTCGTCTATTTCTATTGTGTCGTCATTTCACCCTCAGGTTAACTCGCGAACTCTTTGAAGGTAAACGTATACCTAAATTATGGCGGTAAACCGTATTGTCAATATCATCCTTGTCATCGCGAAGTACGCCTAAGCCAATATAAGCTTACTGATCGAAAGTAAACTGCGATTGAAATATCCTATTCTGGACTCAGACTCACCAATGAATGTATAATTCTCCAACGTTACGTAATTGTGGAGAGGAGTCGGAGAAACTGACGTATTCCTGTTGGTCGTAGTATCATTCTTAAACTCAAAGATTCCAAGTTCGTTCCCTGAAATGAAATGTCAAGGAGCCTAAAGAGCGATAATCTCGGTTCGAAAATCTTTATTGACGAGCACCCATTAGATAGGCCTACAGTACAACCTCTCTATTGCGGACATCATTGAGGCACTAAATGATGTCTTTAATAGCGAGGTTACCTGATTACAGAGGTTTAAGTAAAACGAAATGACAAGTTTGGGACCACTATCAGTGTCCTTATGATTGATAGAAAGGAATGATGTCTTTCTAAGAGGTGTCCGCAAATGGATGTTCTATTGTAAGGGTTATTGATACTATCTGTAACTTTCTACATTAGTTTTGTTCCCGGTGTAACACCTGTGGTTGTTTCCCATTCGGTGTTTCCATGCAGAAGACAGCTGGAAAGACCACAAATTTGTATCGGGGGAAACACAGCACGTGTCAATCTATCTCTCAGCGTTCTCAAACAATGATGGGAAGAACACTCAGAAACGAAAACATTCAAAAGTGTTACACCGGGGTTCAGTTCTGGTTAAGAGTATTTGAAATAATTAAGATTATTTGGAATCCTCTCTTAACAGTGATATGGAGCCTATTGCGTAATTCACCCCTAAGTCATCCCAAGTCAGTCTTTATGGTCAAGTTTAAAGGGGGACGACGAAGGTGGAACCCCAAACCATCCCCACAGCAGCAACATAATGTACATAATCATCGTCTTGAATTTCGCTATGGGTGCATGCGTCGGCCATGGGTCCCCTATAGTTTCAATTATAAAGGTATATGCACATCTGATAATCCCTCTCGGAAAATTCAAACATGTCACACAAATTTCATCACACTCACCCCGTGTGACCATGGCAACAAAAGGCCCGGATGTCAAGGTGTCCCCAATCTGCAGGGTCGCAATTATGGATCCAACGGGCTGGTCTTCGGGGAGATACAGGCGGTAATCCAGCGGCCCGGTCGTGCCGTCGGCGCTGCTGAGGGTAGCGAACTCGACCGAGAAGAAATCGAGGAGTAACTCCGAGGTGCAGCGGAGACGCTCGGCGTAGAAGATGTCCAGGCTATAGGTTTCTCCCGACTAAAGGAAGAGGGAAATTATGCATACTGTATCATAACGTTGTTTGTCCTTTTAAGGCCCATCGACCCCTAAAAAGCCTCTTCGTGGAGATAGATGTTATCAAGATTTGCCCTGATAACCCCTTAATAAGTCAGTGCAGCGAGAACTTCTGTTTCTTGTGAAGTGAGGACTTCACTTACTTCGATAAGAGTACTTTTACGCCGCTCCTAAAATATTGTCAGTAGGTAAAAAACCAAGCCCCTTTTTTGATTCCGGGCCCCGGCCCTACACTTACCACAAGCTCCAAAGCGACTGCCTCCTTGGTTGCATTTCCAATAATGGCACATCGCCCGCTGACGATACTCCCCATCTCCGGAATAATGGTACCACCCGCTTAATGTAGAAAAAAGATAAATAACTTTATGATATTACTCTAAAACCGCTAACTTTTCGCGGAGTTCGCTGATTTAGCTTCAAGAAAGTGAAGTAAGCGCGCCATTTTGTTTGAAAAACCGAAGAATGTTCTAGTAATCCACAAATAGAGTGCAAAGTGGGCAAAAGAAACGCCAAAAATTACAAACGTTTTGCTTAAAGGCCGACTCCGTTCGTTGAAAAAGTTTTCAAATTACTCGAGTTTGAAAATTTCTAAATAGCACTAAATCCCCCATTTCAACAATGTGTTGTGGAGGCAGTATCATGAAACTGAAGCCAGCTGTTTAAACGTCTGCTAATGGTTATAGAAATCACAACAGCAGGAGTTACATATACATACGGCAGATAATCTAACTAACAATTGATAGAATCACAGTGCAACTGGTACTGAAAGGATTCTGACCTGGAGGCTAAATATACGGCAAACGTTTGCCATAAAATTCAAAATGAAGAACAAAAAATTTATGACAGCTGTGGGATTCGAACCCACGCCCTTTCGGACTGGTGCCTAAAACCAGCGCCTTAGACCGCTCGGCCAAGCTGCCTTCATGTTCGACTGATCGGTACGAGTTGTCTAGTGAAAGCTAGCTCAGCGCACAATATCGATCGAACTTCGGAAGCCATCGTGAATCATCGGATCTAGCTACGAATATTGGCGCTAATAACAAAGCTTCAGTGATTGTTAATCACCAATTATCTTAGTTTTGCCAGAGGACACACGTTGATAATACAATATGACTGCATGATTTTCGTTGATATTTGGTATTCAATGCTTTAGTACAGGCTGGTTCATTTGAATGACTTTTCAATTGCACGTCAATCAATCGTTCTTATTTAAGGGGGACTATTGACGAAAGCCAGCAGGCGTGTTAAATTGGTAGTCGTTAGGATACTATATAGTATGCAAAGTTAAGCCCGCAGCACACGAGCCGCCAACTTTGGCGACAGGAAGCGTTCGGCTAACGCCTCTCGACGCCAAAGTTGGCGGCCTGTGGATCTCGGTCAGAGCACACCTGCCCAGAATTGGCGTCCAGTAGCGTCTTTCCCGCCACTTTAGGCTGCCATTTTAAAATCATGTGACATCAAGACGCAAGCTGATTGGCTATAGCCTCGCCGCCGACGCTAACTCAGGCGGCCATCCGTAGCACACCTGGCTTCTTCTTGCGTTCAAACGCGGCCACACGCGTAAAAAATCAAACATGTTAGATATTTGGCGTTTAGTTACTGCAAGTGGCGTGAAGTCGCATTAGCCGATGCCGTTCGTAGCAGACTAGGGATTTTTCAGGCGTTCAGGACTCTTGCGGCAAAAAACGCCAGTGAACGCCGAAGTTGGCGGCTAGTGTGCTGCGGGTTTTAGGGGTAGGGTTGTGTTCGATTAAGCAACAACCGTTTGTTACGGGGTCAAGCAATGGTTAGGTATTGCTCTCTTGTGGAAGTTACTTACATCCACTGACAGCACCAACCAGGTTGATCCTCCTGCACGGTTTCTTGGCCGCCAGCGGTACGTCATGGACCTCGGCCACCAATGTCTTGTTGATGTAGACGTACATATCCTCACCGCCCCCAAATATTATAGTTTCGTTGGCGTTGAAGACGAATGCGGTTCGTATTGCCATGGTGAAGCTGCGGATAGAAATTGTCAGATAAACCCGAAGTTTTCGCTCTCCTCAGGATCGAGGTGATTAACTAGGTGCGCACGCGCAACCAGCTAAAATGCTCCTAGAGACTACTTATTTGGATGTGGCGTCTCCATCGCAGGTCTGGGCTGAAGATCTCGTACAGATGCTGGACGTTGAAGAAGAAGAAAAAACGACTGTTCACAAGACATGGAAGTGGTGACAATCTAAAACCGCAGCGGAATACACAAAAACCAATATGAGTCAGTGAACCGATCAGACTTTCTTACCCAAAATTGTGATAGTGACCCGTGCAGTTCTTCTGTGCCTGGTGTTTGAAACCTCTACCGTCCAGAGGAAAGAACTCCCCGCTCCAAAATCTGTAACAAGGTCATAAATAGGAAGTTAATATTTATAATAATAATGATACTATAATAGTGAGTTCTTTTAGAGCGCTTTTCACATTAGTATTTACTGTCTCAAAGCGCTTTACAATTATATGTACGAACATTATTACCCAGCCTGTTCAAAAAACCTTTCCGGAGAAGCAGGGCAACCACAATCTAGCGCACGCAAGGACATTTCAAGAGTAACATGAAAAAATGACAAAATGAAAGTAACATATTTGAAAACTCATCTCAAGGTGTAAATAAACCGTGTAAGTGTGGATAAAATAAGTACGCGATATTAAAAGGTTTACCAACTTCCTCCAAGAGATCGACGTCGCATTCTTTCCCGAATTTCAGTGGAGACCCGGCGGATCTGCTCCAATAGGGCCGTTTAAACGGAACCAGACCATGCCCGACCAGGCCAGACTAGACCAGATCACATCAGTCGTTTACACGGCAGACCAATTTGGACCGATCTGGATCGGTTTGGCCCGTGTAAACGGCCCTAATGTGTACCTTTTAGACCCAGTCGTGTCGTTCTCGAACACAAGTTTGTCCGGGTAGACATAGTTTATCCCGGGGACACTCCTGTACCACCTCGAAAAGTCATCATCGGTAATAGTAGGCGACTGGACCAGCCAGGAGGTGAACGGGCTGTGCGCCAGCAAGGGCGCTTTGTACGGCTTGGGCTGGTATTCACTGAAGTGAAGGTGGCTCACGCTGAAAATTAAGCACGCAGACTTTTAAACGAGTATCAGCATAATGTAGTAGTTGATGCTAGCGACTGGACCAACCAAGCGGCGAAGGGACTGCGCTCAAGGAGTGGTGCCTTGTATGGTTTGGCTTGTATTTCGATTTGCTGTAGTGCAGCTGGCCCAGAGAGCCTTTGCCTTCAAGACCAAATATCTAGCGACGCCCCAAGTAGGACGCATTGTTTTCCTGAAGTGAAGTTGGCTTTCCCTGAAAATGAAGCGCACAGCTCCAGCTGAACTAGCAACGAGTAATGGGGCAATTACAAAAATATGCGCTTCCATATAAACGGCGGTGTGGTTCGAATGTAAATAAAAACCTACCACTTCACAGTTCTTGGTCACCCTTTCACATGATAACTATTACTGACCTGAAATCGTAAAAGGTTACGGCCATCTTGAAGCGATCGTCTACCACTGTTGTATTGGTACCGTCTGCAAGATAAAAATCCATGTTTTGTGGCCGAGATTTTGATATTGATTACGATGTACGATCTTAGTGTTCAAGCCTTTATACTTTTGAAGGCCGCTCCAAAGTGTGTACCATCCGGCGGCACAATTGTCACCCTACACGCGCTCATCAGTTATAAGAACAGGTTAAGTCCAATACGCAGTCTATTGTCCTTAGACAAAGCCCGCTCGCACCTAGGCAGAAATTCACATTGTTTTACAGTCTCATCATGGGTCATCAGGGGAAATCTTGATCACATTGACCCCACGAAATTTCGTTCTGGGTGATCAATAGGTCTAAACCATCAGGAGAAAATAAACGTAACGCATGTATTCCACCGCGTGACATTGATGACTTAAATCAAAATAATGAATAATCTGATGATATTATCTTCCTAAATCTTACTTTTTGGAGGCTCAGGGGGGATATAGACCATCAACGGCGAACTCCAAGGCGACAGTGCCCCATCCGGCGCCTCTATCCTCACCCTACACGTGTAGGTCGTGTCGTGTTCGAGGTCATCTTCAAGCGTGTGGCGGACTTCGTCACCAATCAGGGCGGTGCCGATCACTGTGGAGTTGGCTCCCGGAGATGGTGTGGTGTTCGTGTCGTTCCCGAAGGCGTACACAATGGGGATGCCTGGGGCCTCACACACCACCCAGTAATTCCTACATATGAGAAAAGCAACAAGTAGTGAATTACGCACCTCACTGCGAGATCTCGTGATAGTATTCGGATGGTCGATCGTAGGTGCGGCTGCCCAAATTCAATTTCCCGGATGTCAGACAATGCGTAGGCGATCGCAGTCGCGTTTCGCCGGGGGCTCTGCGAAAACTCCCTATAGACTCGCACATCGCTGCGACCTGAGATGCCGACCACCGCAACCGAGCGATAATCGTCGTATGCGATTTAAATCGCAAGTCGCCGCGATATGAATGGCTCGTTTGAAGGGCGCTTAAGGTTAACCTCCCATCCCCATTTTACGTTTTCTGATCACAAGCACATGAAGATAATAACGCAAACCCTACTCACAACACTAACATTTGATGAGTGTTGTAAGTGGGGCTGGAGTTTTTATCTTCATGTGCCTGTGTTCAGATCAGCTGATTTTAAATCTGAATCTGTGTAATGAAATGATGTGTTTGTAGGATAGAGTGAATTTTGCAGACGCTCACCAATCATTCGGGTTCCCCTTCCACCGTACACTTCTCCTGTCTGCCGTGGGCCTGTCGTTCAGGATCCATACCACCTCGATCTGGAGGAGATCAATGTAGGTGAGGTTGGTCAAGACTGGCGCTGTTAAAAGAGAAGGTCGTGCTTTGAAAAAATACTGATGGATGAGATAAATTTTGAAATGGCCTGGAATAGAATGTCCAGGGAACAAAGGATTCTATTATACGCTTTTAATCGCTGGCCTCTATAAAACCATACATCCGTCAAAATACAACAGGGCCGGACACTTTTCGTTCGGGGGACATTTTCTACTTCTACACCGGTCCTGAAGGGCACACTTGCTGAAAGAAAAATGCTGTGCATCAAAAAGCACATAAACGCAATGAGAGGAAAATACGTAAGAACTTACGACAAGGGTACAGTTTCGGGGCTTTCGTCTTGAATGTCTTCTTAGTGATGGTGAAACCCTTTAGCGCGGTGGGTGTGGCACATATCGCTCCCTTCAAGGCGGCTTGGACCGGCTTGAGAGTGTAATGGGTGAAGCAGTCACAACTCAGCGGGTTCTTGCTTAGTATCCTTGGGTAGAAAAGGAAAATAAGACCGAGTACAAAAACTGGTCACACCTAATTTTTTGCTTGATACCGCAATTAAAAAAATAAAGCATAGCTGTAATATTCTTATCAACACAGAGATACCAAACGCGTATGTTCGTGTTACTTCAGTTGAACCGCGTGTTTTGATAAAATATATGACAGCTGTGGGATTCGAACCCACGCCCTTTCGGACTGGTGCCTAAAACCAGCGCCTTAGACCGCTCGGCCAAGCTGCCTTGATGTCTACTTGGGACGCATTGCACGGGCAGTGGATGAGGAATACTCCTTCGAGAATAACACCTCCAAGGGCAAAAGCGAAAGGAAGAAGAACAGAACTGAACCGGATCTATAATAGAACGTAGTGTACGCACTATTGTACGTGTCCAGAATTGGGAAAATAGACAGGTTTCGCAACCCGAACGAACTTCGAAGTATAAAATGACAGTGGCGTCATGCGAATCTCATTGTTCGACATCTTGATCAGGAGCTCGAACAACGGGATAGGCGTTCGCGTGGGCGTTTCGGGGGCTTTGCGAAATCTCCCGATTGCCTTTTGCCGGGCACTACTCACAGACTAGCGAAAGCCTTCCCGACACTGTGAAATGCGTTGACGCCAAACGTCCGTATGTCGTTCTCCTGTAGGTTGAGAGTCCCCAAGTTCGGAAACGAGATGGTCGAGTTAGCCGCATTCGGATCCATGACGGGGAAGTGCTGGAGTTCGTTGTAAGCCAGGTTGATGAGCTGTATGATTCGGTTGTCGACGAAGGCTCCTTCTTCAATCTGGGATATTTTGTTGCGAGAAAGATCACTACAAAATTGTAACAGAGAGGTTTCGATCAATCGCAAATTTGTAGGGTAACTGTTTAAGTGTACCTAGGTAAAATTCGTCTGCGCAATACGTCACCCCCCCCCCCCCCCCACCCCCACCCCCACCCCACCCCCTGCAAGTATATCATCAAAAATGACCTTAATTGCAAAAAAGAGCATCGTTACGATGCAGAGACTGATTATACGTTGATTCGTGGAATTTTTTGGGAATTGGATTGTTCAGGAGATATGATTGTCTTCGGCCCCTTACGGCCCAGGCAGAATCGCTTTAGAAAGTTTAGAATTAGAAACATCATCGTCTTTTCAAAGCCACGTGTTTCTTGCCCATTTTCCCTATGATTCCTCCTACGACAGCAATTGAAGACAATTAAGATTCTCAAGAACAGGGATACCAGAGTGATAAGCTGGTGTTTGCTGAAAATATTGATGCAATTGTACTGAGTAATTGGTCTAATTAAAAGGTAAATGTACCTACAGGAACATTAAGGCCTTGGCCTTTCCGAGGAATCCCGCTGGAATCTTTGTGAGGCTATTATACTGGATCCTGAGCGACTGGAGATTGGTGAAATTGGTCAAGGAATCCAGCGGCAGTTCCTCGAGGTTGTTGTAAGAGAGATCGCTGAAAATGATTGAAAGACTCTTGACATCGACGCATTTTCACCCTGTGGGGCCAGCAGCAACCTCTCCGAGGCTTCCCCACCTTTTCGAAGGAACCCCTTTTCTCCGAGGGTCCCCCACCTCTCCGAGTCAGGGTGAAATAAATGCGCATGAGAATGTTGTTAATGTTTATAACATTATATCCAACCCGAACAGAGGTGTCCCGATTCGTAACAATGCGTTTTCTGTCACGTGCCTCTGGGCCTCCTAGCGGGATTCGACGCAGTTTGAAGGAATACTCACAGCTCGACGGGGTTGACAACACCAAGGGCTTTCGGGAAGTCGAACAACTGGTTGTGATGGATGTACACAATTTGGGACGTCAGTCCAACGAACGTCTCGTCGAGCAAGGAGATCAGTTTGTTGTGGTTGAGACGAAGGTATTGCACGTTTGAGCCTTTCGTAAACATCTGGCCCCGTATACCAAGTAATCCATTGTTGGAAAGGTCTCTGGATAGAAAATAGAAAATAATTCGAAGTGACCAATTGTTGTTAAGTTCCCTGAACAAAATGAAATTCGGAGTAACCCATCATTGGAAAGGTTCCTGAATAAAACAAAATCGTAGTACATTGTTAATAAGTCCCTGAGTGATATAGAATTCGGAGTAATTTCTTTGTTGGTGAGAGGTCATTGAAAAAAAAAATCGGATTGATTTATTCTTGAAAATTTTTGTAAACTTTGTAGCGTTTTCGTGAACTTACAGATTCATTGCCGTTACCGGCGAGAAGGCAAACTCTTCAATGTAGGCGATCTTGTTCATGGAGAGGTCCAGTGTGGTTGCCACACGTACATTGTGGAAGGTGTGCGACTGGAGATTTGACAGGAACATGCCTCGGAGATTCCTGAAACGATAGCCTTACTCTACTCTAAACCACTAAATCTTTCGCAGGGAGTTTTCGCAAATACCCCGAAATGCCTCTCCCATTGTTCGAGCTCCTGATCATGACATCGAACCATGGAACAGGCGTTCGCCCTTGGCGTTTCGGGGATTGCGAAAACTCCCTACGCCAAAATATAACAGCGAAATTTCTGCTGATGCAGCAACAACCACCAAAGATGGGAAAAGTGTAGTTGACTTATTCACATTTAAGACAACGAATGTATTTATGTAATATTGTTTAGAAATACGCACATGGTATTACATCGTACGTTTACAAAGGAGTACTCTTCGAGCTCGTGGAGTGGGTTACTGCCGAGACCGATGTTTCCTGAACCGCTGGCGATGTCAACAAATGCGTACGATTCAACCTTCCGTAGCCGGTTATTATTAAGCAACCTGAATAAAGAAAAAAAGTCAAAAAAGAGTGTCAAGCGAGCTGCGACTTGCGATTATAATCGCTGCTATGAGTGACAAAAAGATCACTTGTCTGCGGGTAGAACAGGTAATCATTTGTTTGATATTGATCGCAGGTCGACGAAAAGCAGCCATCGGGATGGGGGAGTATTCTGGGTAACTTAATTGGTATTGTCCAATCAAGAGCGCCGAAGCCTTTACCCCGGTGTGCTCATTTGGAATGAACCAATCAGCGGGCTCTTTTTTAAGGTTCGTGAGGCAAAAGTTGCTTTCGGAAAATAACGATGTATTTGATTTGACAGTGCATCAGGTCCAAAATCTTATTGATAGGAAATCGTCAAAAGGATTGATTCTGGTCTATATAATTGTTCTTTACTCACAAACTTGCGCCGAGGAATGTCAGCTTGATGTTCTTGAAAGCGCCGCTCTCGATCGTGTGGATGTGATTATGGCTGAGGTCAAGGCCGTAGGTCACGGAAAGATCATGGAAGTCCTTGCCCATCGGGAGCCTCGTCAAGCGGTTATGGCTAAAGGAGCTAAAACATAAATGTGCATGGCGGTTAAATGGGTGAGTCGAGACTGATGAAAACAGAAGTCGGTCCAAAGTGTTGCCCGTAAGCAATGCCTTGCCATGAATAAAATTGCGAATGCGAATGCGAATGTACAATGAACATCATTCTATATTCTATTTGACCCGTAATTGGTTGTTGCCATTCTATTTGACTTCTATCTGGCCACCTCTCTATCATAGACAGTACTTGTCAGTCCCGAGGGTGTCCTTCATAGAGAGGTCCTACTGTACTTACAAGTAACTAACACTAGTTATGTGTGCCAGCGTCCCGTCTTCAATATAGTTAATCCGGTTATTAGTAACGGTAAATCTGTAGCTGAATCTGCCATCCTTGAAGGTGGTCTTCATCAGGCGGCCTAGTTTGTTGTTAGCAAGATTTCTGTCGAAAACGAGAAAGTCGTAGTGAGGTTTCGCAAATCTTACAAGTAAAGTTTCGCCAGTCCTACGAGTGAGGTTTCGCAAATCTTACGAGTGAGGTTTCGCAGACTTGTACTAAGTAAGCCTACGGCTCTTGCGTTGTTTATTGAAGCTTTCGATGATCCAGTTTGGAAAAGTCACGGCCCATGGAAGCCGTTTTCGTATGAAGACCAACACATTTGGATCGAGAAGGCACGGTCCTGCGGGAGGCCATTTTCGAATGAAGAACCAACATCGCAAGCCAAAGTTGCCCTTTCAACTTACAGAGAGTCGAGTGCCTTGCAGTTGTAGAAGGCGATGTCGGGTATTTCCGTGATTTCGTTGTCCTGGAGGCTGAGTGTCACCAGCTTCGTCTTGTTAAAGAATGGACCTTCGTGGGTGAATTTGTATTTGTTGCCGTTGAGGTACCTACGAACAAAATGAAGAGGCGGTCATTGGAGATCATCGCCAGCCAAAGGATGTGTAAAAGTTTCAACCGAAGAACTGTTTACAGTTAATTATATTCTTTAGGACGGTGTAACGTTTTTGGCTGTTTGTTATTTTCGAGCGGTTCCATACAATCCAGGCAGATTTTCCAATAGGGGAAACCGAGAAAAACGTGTCAATTTGTCTTTAAGCAAAAAATCAGCTCCAAGGCTGCATTCGACTCCCTGTCCACGAACAAAAAGAGCGATGTTCTTCAACGAGTCAAACCCGCGCGAACACGAACTTGCTTCCTAATCTCACACCTCGCCGATGTGTGGCGTGACCAGAGCAGACCGGGAACAAACATGGCGGACGAGCTCGGTAGGGTAATCGAAAGTGTCGCTTCTTTGCCAATTCCAAGTGATTCTTGTTTCAGACAATGTCATTGCGATTTTGACTGAACCATTTGCAGAAACAAGGGAGAGTTGGTACGAAAATTGAGCATTTCTGAGTAATAAGCAAACGGTTTAAATTCCCCGCCATGCCGCAGCTTGTTGGCCCGTCCACACGGAACAGAGAACAGGAATTTTGCTTTCGAGACTCAAGAACGCGTGTCCACGTTCTTGGCATGTTCGTGAGCAGTGGGGAACGGGGAGTCGAATACAACCCAAGATGAGAGAGGGCGACAGCCTACCAATTTCACCACCAGGCGGTACTTACACTTCTAAAATGTTATCATGGAATGTGTCGTTCTCTACTGCAATGATTTTGTTGTAGGCTAAAACACTGTAAATAAACAACATTTAGCGACTTAGAGTCAGCAAGTTCACGTTTTGCGGGCATGGAAGAGGGAACAGATAGCATTGCATTCCGATTTCGCTTGAGGCAAAGGTCAGTGGTATCATTTTAACATCGCCGGTGTAGAAGTAGAATATGTCCCCCTAGAAGAGTGTCCGGCCCTATTGTATTCTGACGGATTATGGTATATGATTGTAGAGGATATGACTGTCAATACCCCGGAGATTTCAGGCTTTGAACAACTGGATACAGATGATTTTTCAACGAATTTCCGCCGCGTCACATTTATCATTCTCGTGGTTGGATGCACACAACGAACATTATGTTATTTACACTTCTTTTAGGGACTGGAGGTTGTGGAAAGTCCCTGACTTGACGTAGGTCAGCGAGTTGCTATGAAGATGGATGAACTCTATGACAGGAAGTGACGTTGGCGTTGTAATGGCCTCTGGAATGACCTTGAACCTATTGCCACCCATTTTTCTGAAATAAAAAGGAAATATTTTACAAAAATAGAATGAGGTGAAAAATGTTGGAAAGGTGACATGACGCAACAGTGTTTCACTTCAGTATCTCAACTGAGAATCTTATAGGAATCTTATCTAACTTCTTTGCTTGGGTAAGCATATTTTGAAGTTCACATGAAGTCGCCGAGAGTAAAAAGGTAAGCAATGACGACTTACAGCACCCTCAAGTCCTTCACACAGTCAAACGCCTTGGCGGGAAGTGTAGTCTCGTCGAGGAGGTTGGAGTTCAGTTGCAGTACCCTGAGTCGCTTCAGGGCACAGAACTCATCCGGGGTCACTAGCTTGATCAAGTTGTTTGCAAAGTTCCTGGAGACAAAGTAAGTTTAAAAAGAATTGGAAGCTCAGAGTAAAGTGTCAGTTAGAGACATACATTTTTCATTTTTTGTCAGAAATATAAAAAGGTGCACAATTTTTCGGTTAATGTTCATGTACTTACAGTTCGTTGATGTCGGGCGTCGT
The DNA here is from genome assembly GCF_910592395.1 of Lineus longissimus. Classification (NCBI taxonomy): domain Eukaryota; kingdom Metazoa; phylum Nemertea; class Pilidiophora; order Heteronemertea; family Lineidae; genus Lineus; species Lineus longissimus. The sequence continues at coordinate 18,946,098 of NC_088315.1, forward strand.
CACCCATTTCTTATGTTGCCTCATTCGGATCACTCCCGCCGTGGCCATCAGGGGAGGGTACGCCTCTAGGCCGTACTCGGTCGGGTTGCGAATGCGATTGTTGTCCACATGGCTAGAAAACAAGGCAGCTTGATTGATCTGATGAAAAACAACGGCCTATGGAACATCAACCGTACGGATGGGCCTAGGCTGCACTCTAAAACTAGGAGTGCTTCGAGGCACGCCTAGTGTCATAGCTCGCCGCTCACACGGTACCCCGCACAACACCCCTAAACAGGGTGCTGATACAGCACCCCATTATAAAGGGTGCCGTGGGTTAGGGTGCTATGAATAGGGGCGCCATAGCAAATAGGGTGCTATAACTCAGGGTGTGGTCGGAGCTGGGGGCGCCTTTGGGCCCTCCCCAAAAGAATTTAAGGGCCAAATATGCATTTTCCTGGCACCTGGACTTTGTGTCAACATCGTTGATTTCATCTATACTTACACAGATTTCAGATTGGGCCATTCCTCATTTGACAAGGCTGGGTGTGGGAAAGTTTTCAGGGCATTTGTCCCCAGGTATCTGAAAGAAAGGTTAACGCACCGTGAAGAGGAAAGAAAGCGCTGCAAATCTACGTGTATGACGATGACAATGAGGACAGTGATTATGGGCGCAGGGATCCAGTCGATGATGTCAGGCCGGTTGTTAATTGTTTTCCATGATCTTAGTCTAATTAGAATGATCAAATGTATTAGAGAAGATGTTTGAACAATTTACGACTTAAGTAAGAGGTATTTGAAACTGCTGATGTTGAAGAATCACCCCCATCCCCAATTTCAGATGTATTCCACAACGTTTTTTTGCGCCATCCCTTACAGAGTCGTCAATTTCTTCATGTTTGCCATGGAGCCCGACATGACGGCTGCCATCTTGGGAACTTGACTGTGTAGGATCAGAGTCCGAAGCTCGGGGTTGTTCTCGAAGCTTCTCCGTATTAGAGTCTGCATTCGATTACCGTGGAGATCTCTACAAATAAAACAATATGGAAGTATGAGCTTCGCATAAGCCGAGTCTTTCAAAACAATTTATTTGAAAGACTCTGGCATAAGCTAATCGAGAAAAAATTATGTCATTTTTAAAATAGTTGCAACGACTCCGGTGCAGTTGCGTACGTCGTTATTAAAGATAGCGATTGATCAGCCAGATACCAGAGTTCTTCAATGTACATTATGGATCACTTTATGTCCAGGGTTAAGCGTGTGTTTTCTGTGGGTTGTGGCCAGTGAGGCTGATAGATCGCTATAGAGTTGTCGATTCGGATATCATCACCAGCCTGTACCGCATCCGGGACCTCATGTCGTAATGGACGTCTATACTGGCAGAGAGAATATCCTTCGATCTGCTTGGAGAGTGTCGATAGGGCAGACACATGTATTCATCCACCATCGGAAATGTGGCGCAGTCAAATAGAGCTTATCAAATGTCATGTTGTGATAAATACATGGCTGGGGTGGATCAAAGTGGAATTAATTCTCAATCTGTGGTTTATTCCAAATCAACAGAGTCAGGCCATCACAGAAATATGCTTTTTGATAAATATGTTTCAGAAAATGTTGTCTGACTGGTCTGTTTAGAACCTGTAGGGCCATATCAATGCGCGAGTGTCGATTTGACGGATATGCTGTACAGAAAGTCATTGTTTCTCAGACAATTGGTATTGAAATGTTGTAAAATGTTATTATGATATTGGTAAAGGGTTCTTCTTAACACAAATACAATTTGGTGATGATTGATCGGCCCTGGGGGTACTTTTTCAACGAAAACTTATGTGCAGCAATGTACACGTAATGTACACAGTCTCTAATACAGAGCTCTGGCCTATAGAGACTGACAGCAGCGTATCGTTTACCGTAGGCCAAGAGGGAAGGTAAACCGGTGTACGGATGGACACATCACTTACAGGTGAACCAGCTGCGGCAGGTTACTGAATGCTCCAGGGGCGATGTACTGAAGCCTGTTGTCATGAAGCTCCCTGAAACGAGAAGAAGCATTTTAAAAGAGGTTCGTTTGACCACTGGCGTAAAGACCAGCGCCTTCTGTGTTTTTTGTGTCACAGGTGGATAGAAATAAACTCTGGCTATAACGCCTGTAGATCAGCAGTGCATTTCGTCTCTATTCCCAGTAGTGATGGATAAGTAAGGGTCACTTTTGGTTCATGGACAATGTGATGGACAGCACAAAAGTTTTCAGTAAAAAACAATCTTTTTTGCAACTGGGAAATACATGGTAACACATTCCAAGATGGCAGAAAAACTAGTTTTTTCTTCTGAGATATACAGATCCAACTTTGTTTACGCCATTGTACGTCTCAAAGGTACATGTACACCAAAAGCGGGCCTACCAATTTCACTGAAGAAAAACCAAGGACACGTAAAAGATAAACATTGCCAAGCAGCTTCGCCTGTACTTACAGTATCTTGAGGTATTTCAACTGCGAGAATGCACCCGGTTGCACATAATTAATCAGGTTACGACTGAGGTTGCTGAAACGGAGACAGAGATTTTGTGACGGCCACTTAATAAAGTTTTAAGCCGTTTTCCCCTAAAAACGGTGCTTTCTACATGCTCATAACTTTTTCCGATACGTAATCCGGGAGGAACGCTTTCAAAGCCAAATAGACATATCCTAGCCTGTCAAACCATGACATTTTCGTTGTACGTAATGCATGATAATTTCAGGGTTTGGGGGATGATTTTTGACGTATTTTAACCCGCGAGTCAGCTTTTTCAACACGACGGGTTGAATGGAGCCTCAAAACCACATAAGTAAGCCAATTGGACTGAAACTTCATCATTTTCTTCATTCTAAACACACCTTATTCTCAATTTTAGAAAAGTTATATCTTAAATGGAAAATACCATTCAACTGGTACGGTGAAACCACGCATTGATCTCAAACTGAACTATTTTCGTGCGTGACCTGACGTTATGCTTAAAAGGCTTTTAGACTTGGTCTACGTGAAGTTCACGTCGTCACTCGTAAGAAGCTCCAAGGTAGAGCAGATAAAGTTATACATCAAGGCGCCAAACGGCGTCTCCCCTCACAGGGCATCGAAACTACTAGTTATAATCAAGATTGTTAGCGAAATTAAATCATCGCTTGACAAACACAACCCAGGTTGTTCAAAAGCAAAATAGTTGCGTTATCCCTAACGGTTACGTTAAGTAACCCTTGACGTTATCTCTTTCAGTTGACCCATTAAAAATTTCACGTTAAGACTGAACGACTCGGTTATAAACTAAGCTGGTTTTGACAACCCAGGCCTCTAATCGTGTATATAATACATACTCACAAGTGCATTAGCTGACTTCGATCCCCGGACAAGCCCCTCAGATGCGGTATCGATATGGACTTCAATTTGTTTCTCTCAATATTTCTGGAACAAAGAAAAACATTTTTTTCAATATTACACATAGTTTAGTAACCATTTCGTCACCTAAGAGCCGAAACTGAATGATGTCGAGTTGTAATTGAATGTATTTTATGAAAAATCAAAAATGGCGGTTTTTACTCATTGAAGAGTTAGGGGTGGAATATAGCAGCAAAAAACAGCCCTGAGTCGTTGTACTAACATGACCGCTAAACCCATTTACCGTACTCACAAAAACTTCAACTTCTTCATGTCTTGTACTGCATCTGATGGAAACTGGAAGAACTCGTTGATTGCCAAACTCCTGAGAGATTAGAAAGTGCATAGATACGATCAGTTCGCCTGGATATACGGATCCGAATCGGTAAAGCTACTGCTGAAACCTATCTGATTGAGATCAAGGTAATTAGCGACAACACTAATCGAGGCATGTTCAACTCCAATGGAAAATTCGTCCTGTTTTATGCTGGCGAAGCACCAAGAAATGTCCGCGCAAACTGTTTAGTTTTGTAACTCGTGTGCACATCCTCACATCAGATGGAATGATCAAGGATCAGAGAAGAACTCGACAAGAGAGGATAGAAATCCAGGTGCTGAACATGCAGGAAATGGAGACGAGTTGGTCGCGCTCTGAGAACACCAGGGGCCAGCATTGCGAGCCAGGCTCTCAGACGGAACCCACAAGGGGAGCGATAGGTAAGCAGATCCTACAGCACATGGAGGCGATCCTTAATAGATGAAGTCCCTGTCGCGTTCATGGAGGCACACTGAGGCAGCCGCAGAAGACCGTAAGGGTCGGAGGACGACGTATGCTCCGATTGGAGCCAGCGGGTGTAAGCCAAGTGAGTAGAGATTGTCAGGGTCAATTTGAGAAACGTTTAAGATGGTCAACAAATATGATGCTTAATGGAGGAGCCCAAAAAAATTGAATTGAGATACTAATGGGTTTATAAAGCCATTAGAGCTCTCATCTCGCGCGTATACAGTAAGTGAGGAATTCATCGTTACTTACAGATACTCCACGTTGGTTCCTGTGAAGTACTTGTGAGGCAACCAGTAGAGTTTGTTCTGGACCAAGGATCTGAAAGATAAACAGGATCTCAATTACTGATCATTCCCAAGAAATTCAGGACGGAAACGACACATGGACACAATGGAGTGAAATGTATGAAGAAAGAAAAAGGTAATATTAAAAATGACTATAAAATGTATCGGAAGAATACGTACATTTCCTTAAGTGTGGATGGCCACGTGTAACCCGCGTGTAGAGTGTTCATCGACAGTTTGCAATCATGAAGCATTCTGGAGAAAGAAAAATATATCAAAATAAACATTTAACCTCAAAATACTTGCAGAGGGGATACCAGCAGGAGAAGGGGGCCACTTGGTGGACTCCAGGCGCTTATGAGTACCATTCTCCGCGCAGATCGATTGATATTCTCTCTCTGCCAACACTGATCGCCATCACGCCGCGTGGTCACATGTGCGTGACGAGACCTGAATCAATCAACCAATCAGCGATCGGTCATCCCCAACAAAGCTTAGACAGAAAACACTCGCACAAGACAAGACATCAAAGGGTGGAATGTGTTTTGTAGGTTGTGAGTGTCAATTATTACGAGGTATGTCACTCTGGTATGCTCAGGCACCCATGATTCTCTCCAAGAATCTTGGAGTGGTGGGTCCAAAATGGTCGCCCGTGTTAGCAGTCACGGAACGACGTCATCTGTTCAATAAATCTAGTTCAGGGGAAAGGAAAACTACGCTCTACTTACACTTTTGCCACCTTTGTCTTGGAGAGATTTGGGATACCAGTCTTGATAGATGTCTTCCACATTTCACTGAATTCAAAGAAGAAGGTGATATAATGTATGACATACCGGTGTTACCTCTCTGGTTGTTCCCTATAGTTTAATGTTACACTCAAGAGTTAAAATTTTAATAACCCCCTTTAAAAAGTGATGATTTAAGGCATGGTTCTTTAAATTACATTGGCGAGGAAGCAACCTGCCGGTGCACACGACGGCTGCCGAGAAAAAAAGGAGACCCGTCCATCAGCACTGATCATGTGCTGCGCGTGCCTTCATGGCAACCGTCCCGCGGAGACATCGGGTTCCCACACCACACTGTGCCGCGGAAAAACATCAGAATTTGACCTCAATGGCATTCGTCAATCCTTAGCTTTGAAAAGGTATTGACTTACAGAACAGCCAAGTTTGGTGCTTTATCGAATGCATCGGTGGTGATGTTCTCCAGGCTTCTGACATTGTAAACAGTCCTAGAAACACAAGAATCAGGGCGACGTCACTAAAAATGCTGAATGTTATTAGAACTTAGAAAAAAGGGTTACAGAGGGGTGCTATGGCGGTTCAAAGACCCCCAAGGTGCTCATTGGAACCCTCGGAGAAGGAAGCCTAGGGTGCCCTGGGGTGCTAATTTTAAATGAAAAATTATCAGAGAAATCACACATTTGTTGACAAATAACTCCGTTCAGTTGATGCATGCGCCGGTCACCGATCCAAAGGTTGACCGCGCTCAACGTTGCTTAACTTCCACTCTGGGGCCAACGCGCCAACCACTGGGCCATAAAGGAATTCCCTCATGGCCGGCGGGTTAAGCCGTGCCACATACCTGGGGATACTATACAATGCACATGTTTCAGTCTTGTCAGAATGTCGATGCAAAATGAATGTTTTATGAATTTGGAAACATATATAAAGGTGTTAACACAAGATAAGGGGTGCAACATAGCACCCTACAACACCCTTCTGGAGGAGTGCTACCACGGCGACAAAATGAGTCTCCAAAACAGTTTTGTTCCTTCACTATTGGTTTTATTGTGTAACTGAAGAACCCCGCTGCTGAAGAGTAGGCGAGTCTGCAAACGTTCGTCCTGAGGATTTGTCGTGAAAGATACCAGGAACCCTGCCAAACTCAGTAAAATACGCGTTCTTGAAAGCTACTTACATGGATCTGACACCTGCAGTTAGCGTTTCATTGGTGATGTTCGGAAAAGAGATGTGACTGAGTTGTCTGCAATTAAAATAAGGCCGGGTCTATTTGGCAAGCCGCTCGCCGAACAGGCATCTTTTTTGTCCTGTTTGGAGAGCCGCTTGCCATTAGCACCAAAAAGCCACCCTGTTCGGCCAGCCGGGCTTGCCAAACAGGTAAAAAATCTACCCTGTTTGGCGAGCTGAAGACTTTACTTTAATATTAATGAGTTCGGCTCTCCATTCAGGACAAGAAAAAGTCGCTGTTTTGGTAAGCCGGGCTTGCCAAGTAGTCACTTCCTTAAAATAATGGGGAGGTTAAGAAACATCACGAGAATGAGAACGATCTGTAAAATTCATATTGCGTTAGAGTGGTCCGAGGAGATTTCAAAACAAACAAACCCATATTGAATTGCGACTATGATTTACGAAGACGATTTATTTGTATTCGCGTACCTTTGATCCATTCGATTGCAAGAATTCGTAATCATTATTCATAACCGTTGTTTGTAAGGGATGCGGAAACCGGCCGATATTGGTGGGCAGAGCTGATACTCCACGTTCAATATACACAAAGTCAAATTAGCAAAATTTGAAGGATGACGGTACTCACAGTTGTCCCGCCGAGCAGCCTTTGATGATACCCTTGGCCCTGTCGTAGCAGCCTCCTTCGTACATGAAGTTGATCACGGGATTGCCTTCCGATAGCATATACGGCGCTGCCACCCACGAGCTTGGGAACGACCACATCCCGTAGAACATGTTGCCCGCTTGAACATAAGAGAAGCTGTGTTTACATTTAGTAACGCCTCGAGGTAGATGCCATTTTGGATTTTCGGAGGTCACATTTTTGCTACAGATTTCTGCCAATAATTTCTTTCTCCCATATTGTTTTTGGATGGCAATTCCTCGAGCCACGAGAAAGATGTGAACATAACGTGTTTGTTTGTAATTTTGGCGAATAATTGCTTTCGAAAGGCTTGCAATGCGTCTGGACTTAACAGTATGCAGCATGCTCCCAAAACAAAGTTGTACTCTAAAATGTATACACATGGGTAGAAAGAATAGAAAAAGGGTCGTACCTCCATCCGGGTATTTGATTCCCTGGGGTCTGTACAAACTATTCCAATAGGAGGCGCCACTGCACATGCAATGAGATGGCGCTCCGTACCATCGCTGCATGCAAAGCAGACATCAACACAAGCGTCGCCACGTCAAGATATTCCATCATGTTCAAACAATTTCGCCGAATCCGGGTTATTTATCAAGTTTGTAGACTTTTTGAAAACAAAATTTTACTCGCCGAGATAACGGCGTGAGCTGATCAGCGAATTAATTCCAAGAAAGCACTTCAAAAAAATATATGAAAACGGGTTCCAGAATAATTCATACAAGCTACAGTTCATTTTGAGATGATCACATACGTTTAGCGAACATGACAGTTAGCTTAATTGTACCGTACTGCATGATGTATTCATTTGTTTTTAAAAACGTGAAAAATAAGATATACACAAGTAGGAAATAGTTTCTCGGGAAAAAAATCAAAAGTTTTAGCCTCGAAAACTGTCTAATCTATAGTCGATAAGATTTAAAACGTCGATATTACGTCGTTATCGGTGATAAATTATGATATGAACCCGTTCCTAAAAGTTTTTCTCGGTGCGCTATCGATCGGCATTTTTTGAATAACTGTCGCGTCGTGACCATATTCATGCACAACGGATGTCCAAATAGTGTGCCATTTTACCGTGGCGAAATAATGCCTCCTCTTGCAAAAAAAGACTAAAATGTTTGGGGGCAGTGAAGTATTTCGTATAAAAAAACTTTTTTCTTGCTAAAAATGACTAAAATGGCCGGGAAAAGTTACAAAGACTATTCATTGCGCTTCAGACGGCTTGTTTCTCACACACGATTCCTTTACAAATTGATTGGAAGTTCTCCCATTAAAAAGTGGCGATATAACGCATAATGTTCTCACTACGTGGCGATACAATATCGCGCAACGTTACTTACCTCCATCCGGGTAGTTTATTCCCTGGGGCTTGTACAAACTATTCCACCAGGAGGCGCCACTGCAGCGACAATCAGCTGACCCGTGCCACCAGTAATTCTGGCCGAAAGCAGGCAAAGCACAAACGAGCACGATGGTCACCAAAACAAGATATCCCATTTTGGCTTTACGGGCTCTAAAAGAATTTTTAAATAAATGGTACATGTACGTCACTAAACAAATTTAAACGCTTCCTCCAGTATAAAGTTATTTCCAAGCGAACTTAGGCGATCCAGTTTCGACTACAAGTCACGTGAACTGTTCATTATTTTGTAGACGATTTCTTGAGATAAGTGGTTTTGATGATGATGTGTCGACGCTATTTAGCCGGCTGTTGCACACGGCATATATCATTTAAGTTAGGCCTTTTGTACAGGTGCCCCTCAACCGCTCAATAGAGTCGACACAGTAGTTTTGACACGTTTATATCAAAAGTAGTTTGTTAGAACTTTTCACTTTCTCACACAAGGTGGATGCTATCATACGATGGTACTCTCTGATAATTTTTTTATCCTTCTTATTGACACAAATCCATAGAATGGATACTTCCTTCAAGGGGTTGAAGCACTAAGGAATGAGAAGACGAATATACAGCCACCAACTTCAACGGCCTGACCGCAAATTAGATCCAGATTCCAACGAGGCGATATGTCGTCCTTTTAGCCGGGAAATCACGAAGAAATCTATCCATTTTATAAAAAAACTCAAAATAACTAAAAACGCGTTAAGATGCCGTATTGTATCACTCGAAGAGCCAAATTACTGTCTTTTATTTACATAATCATTTCAACTTAGAAATTGTATATATATATATAGATGGGTCCATAAAACTATCGGTAATCCACTCCTGCAATGTACAAGCATTTGATGAAAGTAATTTTGTTGCTTACTCCAACATGAAATGTATCACAACCTCAACTACGAAATATTCCAGACAATATCGTTTATTAAGATATAATCTGCACTTAAATTCATAGCAATCTTTGTTGTAAATGCTCTGATTTCATTGCTCTAAGACCTGTTGTGAATATTCAATTCAAAGATAGATATCATGTACACATGATCGTTTGATTCCATTCAAAATGTCCAATTTGGATAGATAATGGGTTGGTAACACCAAGCTGTCCGATGGTCATGACGTCATAGTCCTGCCTCGCCTTCGTTTCGATTTCCTAGTCACTAATGAAGTGGTCTTATATCAGAAGAACTAGAGTGTTACCATTACGTTTCTTTATGCAAATCCAATTGTTGCTTTTGATGAGCAAACTGTAGAAAGCAACATCTTTGCGCATTTAATTTTTGCTATTCGCAAAAATTTCAGAAAAAAAATTAAATTTCACGATCATTATTTTGGCGGCGGATAACGATATTTCTTCCCGTTTTTCGTATTAAAAATTATTTTCGCGATTTTTATTTTCGCGAATCAAGATCCGCGAAAATTAAATGCTCGAGAAAATGTGGCGGTTTACAGTATTGTATAAATGTACAGTCTAATGTGTGGCCAAGGAGTGGTACAAAACCCTTTAATTTCACAAAACATGTTTATTCATATTCACGTAGGCTTACATTAAGTTTACTAGACAATAGGCACTTTTCAAATTTAAGTACAATTAAATGAAAGTTGTGCCTCTGGCGTACCTCGCCCCGTGAAAAGGAGTTAAGATCTGAAATGCATTGATAAATCCAAAATCGACAATTGGATGATTTTCTACAAAAAGGTTGTAATGATAATCCTTATCTCCCTGGAATGGTGGCCAAACATTTGTGTCATTATCAGCTTGAAGCATCTCAGAACAGGACTTGCTAGTCACAGCAGAAATATTAACTGGAGACAAGACCACCATTGATTTTTTAAGCCTTTTAGCAGTTAAATTGTCAATGTTTGACCGCGACGCATCAAATACTGCGCGGGGTTGTGAATCTGAAATTTTGATATGATATTCCGGACAGTCGGGCAAGTAAATGGTGAAAAATAAACTGGTAGTTGATCACGGAAATTTTTGATAATCGACACATTAGACAGACATTGATATTTCCACTCTTTTCAGCCAACTGGCAGAAAAAACTCAAAACACGCCCCCTATTACCAAATTAGCAAAATTCGAAATTAATTTTTTCATCAAATAATTTCTTTATATCTGTAGACTTGCCACAACAAATCTTTTTTCAATACCTCTCCAAATATGTACTTGAGAGTTAAAAACATGCACTCGTCTAATTGATAGGCCCTCGACCCTCCAACCTATGAATATTCATTAGTGGTATTGTCTCACTGTATATATTGTATCAAGAGGCCGCCATCATGGGCTAGCCATATTTCCGAGGAATATATCGAGGGACTCGAAATTCGGCTAGGGAGTTTTCGCAAATCCCCCGAAACGCCAACACGAACGCCTATCCCATTGTTAAACCTCGTGAACGAAGTCGAACAATGCGATAGGCGTTCACATGGACGTTTCGGGAGCTTTGCGAAAACTCCCTACAAAGCCCCCGAAACGCCAAAACAACGCCTGTCGATCCCATTGTTCGATATCGTGTTCAGTAGCTCGCGTTCGCGCTGGCGTTTCGGCGGCTTGCAAAAACTCCTTAATACGAGATGACTCGGAAACTGGATTTGGCCGGTAGTTCCCATCTGAACTAGTATGTATTGATATTGCTCAGCTAACAGACAACGCGCGTCAGTATAAAATTTCAGTATGGTTACTCCCGCATTTCGGATTCGATTCTCCCCGGATGCAGAAGGGATGCGGCGTTGTTAATAGACAGTCACATCAAGCAGCAACAACAGTTTTGATTTGTCATTGTGACTTTATGCTTTTGTGCCTCTTGAATTTATCATCGAATTCATTTATCGATTCATCAATGAAAGGCCCTTAACCGCCAGATGTCGCCCCATATTTACATGCATGTATGATAGTGAATTAATATGTGACCCACTTCAGCACTATCTCCTTTGTAAATGTTGTAGAATTTCTGTCGATCTGCTGTGTATGACATTGTATGCGATCACATTGCGTACATGTTCAGTTCGTGTTTGTATATACCAGTCTAAACGCTTATAATTCAAGAATAGGGCCTATACTAATTCAGCGAAAGCATTGGTCTTTACATGGATTTGTTCCTTCCTGTCCTGACGGTGGATAGGCCTATGCTGGCCAACTACTGCAATATAGGCTTCCTCACATGCTTGGACGTTCTTCGTCACACTGACCTCAGAAGGCTGTACCATTCCGAGTTACCATCAATTTTGCTGGAGTCCGTTTGACTTCTCGTAGAGATTTCCAGAGAGACTTTCTTTGGTCGGACACTCTTTGCTGATCCTTGAGAACACGCGAAAGAGAAAGGGCCAAGCTACCATCAATTTTTCTGGAGACCTATATGCTACTGAAAGATTGACAGGGGCAGCTCTTTTTGGCCGGACACTTGTAGCCGGTCCTGAGACGACAGAGGAGTCCGTGGCGCGGCAGTGGTCATGTTTGCTGACGGTGGGGCGGAGGATCCCTGGGGAAGGAGCGGAGACCCCTGGGCGAAGCGAGAGGCATCGCGGCGAAGAACTCTCAAACGATACTATGACAAACGAAACAGGTAGGTATAGACACATTCACATATGCCCTTAGGCTTTATTTTTTTCTTGCAAACGCACTTGTTGGTCTAAAAATTGGTCCGAATAATGGACCGAACAAAAGACCATGAGGGTGACGTAAAAAGACAAAACAAACTTGATATGTCGGGTCTATTGTTAGCCGAGGTATAGGTAGGTCTCTTGCAGTGAATTGAAATTGTATAAAGCGTATAACATTGCGTATAGGCCTATAATTTGTGTCAAAATATTCCCCTTATCTGTATATTAACCATAAATAAATATCAATCATTATGATGTACATGTAAGTTGTCGATAAGGTATCGAGTCGAGGTGTGCCTTGTAATCACACTCACTGTAACGTTCAATTCTAAATAAGAGGAGTAGAGGTTTTGCCATTTTTGTAATTGCACCATTGGAGAAATGCAAAGAGGCCAGATCCCTGTTAATGCAAAACAGCCTACCAATCATGTTATTCTTTCAAATCCAGAGATGAAGATGATGATGGTCCAACAGAATCAGAAATCCGCAAACCCGTAGTAAGTGTGCGAAATGACAGCCACCATACTCTCAAAGTACACTCTTGTAGAAAGTAGTCTTAATGTTGTATTGAAAAGAAAATCTTGCCAAAAAGTCAAAATCACACTTTTCACAAAAGTGATACACTATCACATGCAATCTGATACCTCTTTTTTCAGCCGAGGCCGGAACGCGTGTACGACGACGCTAAGAAGGCCGAGGCAATGAAGGAAGCCTTCTATCAACTTGCTGGCGAAGACAAAGTGATTGACGCTTATGAGCTCAAGGCCATTCTCAATGCAGCATTTAAAAAAGGCAAGATCAGGAACAATTCCTTCTTGGAAGATGCTTGAAATAGGCAATATAAAAAATGGCCCTTCACGCAAAACAAGGGTACCAAAACAAGCCTAACATGTGTCAGTAGGCCTATTCCACTTTAACACAGCTCGTCCTTGGTCATGTATTGCCCGAGATTCGGCTAAGTAATGAGACTGTGGGTGACAACGTGAAACCCGTGTAAATACAACTTAAAGTGAATTTTGCACGATCAACGAAAATACCTTCTCCTTTCACGTTTAGATCACCAGCGCAGGTCATGTTTTGTAATAGATTCGCCCTGATTCAGCAACGCGCCTACGGGGATTCGACAGATAACTCGACGCATCGACAGCTTTTAAACCGACAGAGGCGGCCAGGGGAGGGATCGATTGTGTTGCGCCTGCGCAATTCACTTTAACTGGCATTCTCTTCGTTACAGACTTTCCGTTCGACGGCTTCAGTAATGAGCACTGTCGGAGTTTGGTCGCCTTGATGGACGTGGACGAATCTGGTGCTTTGGATGTGGACGAGTTTATAGCGCTCTGGGACCATCTCAAGAAGTGGAAGGTGGGGACAGAAAAGAAGAGAGGGGTCCATAGGCCCACTCGTAGAAGTAACACAAATATGCGCCCGTGAGGTTTATTGGTGAAGTGGAAAAAGAAGAAATGGGACAGGCGTTGGCGATGTGGGGCTTTACGAAACTCCCTTTTAAAGAAAATCCTGTACGGGACGCATTTCTGCGTTGGCCAAAAGACCACTCTTTAAAATTTTCAAAAGTTCAAAAAGTGCAGTTTGGGGTTCAGGTTGCTAACGACCTCGTTTGGGGAAAATCTTGAAAATTCATATTGCGTTAGAGTGGTCTGATGAGAGTTCAAAACAAACAAACCCATATTGAATTGAGACTGGTGAAAAAAGCAGTATTGCCGGCGTCTATTCCACTTGTATTGCATATACACTGTACACTGTACGCAATGAAAAATGCTCTGAACAAATTTCGTAAACGAGGCGATTTACTAGAAAATAGTGAGGTTTCGCAACCACCCGGTTAGGCCCTTCGACGACGTTTATCTATTGTTCAGGTAAACTCACACAATAGATAAACGTCGTCGTAGGGCCTAAACGGGTGGTTGCGAAACCTCACTAATCTTCCGAGTCTGCCGGGAAAAGTCCTTCAGCTGAAACTTTTCTCAAAACTGACCATGAATATTGCCCTTGAAAACGGTCGTAGATAAAGTATAGGCTACTTGTGGCATACCTCGTAGCTTTTCGTAAGGGTTGCGAAACCAGCCTATTTACGTACTCGGTACGTCGAAGTTCGTTGCTCTTCGTAGAGTGATGCGAATCCTCTCTACTGACACTTGGTTCCGTTTCTTCCAGGGGTATTTCGAGGTCTATGATATCGACAGCAGTGGCAATATGAGTGCGTATGAATTGAAGAATGCTTTACGTGACCTTGGTAAGTGTTAAAGGCGGACATTGGGGTGGTTTCGATGAGGTACGATTAGCGAACATGCTGTACGATTGCAGAAAAGAAATTAGGCGTCAATACCTTGTACATTAATTATGTCACGACATAATAATGATTTGGAAAAACTAACGCAAGAGATATATTCCTGCAAACATTCGTTTTTCGTGGATTCTGATTTTCGGAAATAATTATCGTGAGCAGTTATTATTAATTGGAAAACCGAAAGGAATTAGTAGTCCGCTCCATCAGAAATTTTCCCCTCGGCAAAAATTAAAGAGGCGCGAATATTTAGCTCTTCACGGTTCTCTGAAACAAACCAATCGGAACCGTGCATTTTACTTGCTTTTTGAGCCCACAATGCAACAAAAAAACTTCCATCGAACAAATTAACACTTCACATATCCCATCAGAATTAAGGTGCTTGGTGTATCGTACGCGCCGGTCACCGATCCGAAGGTTGACCGCGCTCAACGTTGCTTAACTTCCGCTCTGGGGCCAACGCGCCAACCACTGGGCCATAAAGGAATTCCCTCATGGCCGGCGGGTTAAGCAGTGCCATATACCTGGGGGTACTATACACTTGGAATTGGAAAACAGGGCGTACGCCGTGTTCTTGGCGAAAGTAGTTAATCGCTGATACGACGGAAGTGGTTCTCCTTTCATAAAACTGTGACACTGAACTGCAGTCCGTATTTTACAGATTATAATGTTCTTTTCAGGTTTTTATCTCAGTGGTCATATATTAAAGTTGATAATCATGAGATATCGGCGACGGAACAGCAACGTCGAGTTTGATGACTTTATTCTCCTCTGCTGCAGATTGCAATCAACATTTGGTGAGTTTTCAGCCAAATAAGAGACCCCCATATCTTCCTCTGGTATCCCAACTAATCTAGCAAGTATCCACCTTCGCTAATGTGGGCGACACCGCTCTCAAAACTCCGCGATTCGATTCTGCCGTGGCCGGAGATACCGCTGCTAGACTGGGGAGTTCCTCGAAAATTATGCCCACACTTCGTTGAATCTACAGCATTTTGCACAATTATGTAAAGTGTGCGATCATTCTGGTGTCCTTACCAGACTGATAGTCGCTTTCATTTTCTTCCTACGCTATGCAAACTATCCTATAGTCCACTATAGTTCAGTGATGCATTTATTGAATGAGTTAACCCAAACAAATCCAGGAACTGCGTCAATTAATGATAATTATTAAGCTTTCCGCTTTTTTATTCATTTTATTTACAGACATTATATCCGTGTGATTTGCGACAATGTATTTGGCAAAATGCATCTCTTTTCAGACACAATAGAAGCCATGAAAAATGCAGAGGGGAAAGTTGAAATGGACTACGATCTGGTAAGAATTGAGGATCAACAAAATAATTTTGTGTTATATCATGAATTTTAAAACCGTAAATTCCAAAATGGCCCGGCCTTGATTCTAGGTTTATGCGCGATTTGGATTGATAATAGGGAATTTTCGAAAATCCTCTGAAACGCCAACGTCACCTTGAGCGCCTATCGGACCTTTCGAAGAACGATGACACACAATGGGATAGCCGTTACGTTGACGTTTACGGGGCTTCACGATAACTCCCTAATAATGATAACGTCTGTTTTCGCATGACCATCGCCAATCTCAATCCCTGATTGGGCAAACAACGTCACGTGACCGGTCCATGAAAACATATGCTGCCCGAGATAGAGGGATTGCCGTGACTTTTGTCGCAATGACAACTGCACCTTGAACAACTTACACAATTTTCGTTCTGACTTTTGCCTTTACTTTCCAGTTTATGAAAACAGCGCTGTTCATGTGAAGACATCCCACCATTGCCGAGGATCAAGACGACGTTTCAGTATTATGAAAATAAGTTATTAGAAATATATTTTTGTATTATCCGTCACACCGTCCAAATGTTTCGTACGGCAATACTCCACCTGAGAGTTCACGCCTTGGTGTGTGCTCCTCCACAGGCATCGGACGTGTTCATATAAACAATGATACTGTTAAACTATTGGCTCAAGTCAAATGCCTGTGGAAATCGACAGCAGGTTGCATAACACGATTTAGTAGTGTAGATAGATGTACATCGTAGTGAGGCAGTCACCCAATCAGCAGACTCGGAAGATTATTTAGTAAATCGCCTCGTTTTCGAAATTTGTTCCGAGCATTTTTCATTGCATACAGTGTACAGTGTATATGCATTACACGTGGAAACGACGCCGGCAATACTGTCCGAGAGAATATACTTCTTTCACCAGTCTCCTTCATTCACTCCCGCGGTTGGGGTCGAGGTTACCTGGACTATGCTTCCCGAAATTGGTGGCTTGCATTGGAACTAACTTTTTCCCCTTGTCCGTCATTAAAGGCATTCAAGTGTATTTGTCAACCATGACTATCTCCTTTGTCCCTCCACCATAAGGCCTAGTTTCCCCTTATGACATCACTATTTCGGACACTCAGCGCCCCATTTCTGGAAAGGTGTATAGCCTCGAAAAATCCAGCCGACGATTCGAATGAAGCATCATCCGGAGTGTCCAGATCGCTCGTTCCTGGAACGAAATCAGGAATTGGGACCCGGTTTAGGCCTGGTGCCCGGTGTTAGTGCCCAGGGTTCTGTATCATGATAGTGAGGGTGCCTGGTTCTATGTGTCCCAGTGGTAGGGGGCTGGTGTTTGACACTCTCTCATATCTTACGGCACTTTCGGAAAGCCTACTCCTAACCTAACCGGTGCCTACAGCTGGGATCCACGTACAAAACTGTGACACGATTGATGATCCATACGTGTTGCACTGTATCTTCATCCGCGGGCAAAGAAGTAAAAAACGCAGACTTGAAGTTGCGGTTATTTGCTATTTATTCATGCATCAAGTACGCGGTAATTGAAATTTGGAATGCTTTGCTAAACTACTGGAAACTAGATCCACATATGCTTTCGCGGCAAGATCTATTTGCTCCCGAAGATATTTTCAGACGTCAAGTCTTCGTCCCAGACCGGGTAAGGCGTGTACGATGGACACGGGTTGGTCCTGCTGAAGTAACTCACGCTCCAGTTGTCGTTCCTGCTGTCGCAGCTCCACGGATTCTCGTAGCCGCTGGCGCTGAAGTAGACTGGGTTGGGGGCATAGCTCGGGCATGGGTTGTTGCCTGCGAAGGTATGGGTGCTGGTGTCATGGGAACGACTATCGCAACTCCACATGTTGTAACCGCTAAAAGTAGACGAAATTATGAAATGATTTTGAGAAAATTATGAAATTAATTACAAAAGTTCTACGTGTACATGTATATACATAATGAACATTTTTAAATTAATAAGAAAATGATTTAATTGCGCATTAAGTAGAAACATGAAATTGAACTGGAAAATTTGTTAACACTTTCAGTTCCGGAGTTGTTTTGGTCACGTTATACACTCTTAGAAATAAAAAAAAATCAGCTATTTAGAAAAATATTTAATGGTTTTTCGGCAAAACCACAATATGCCCCTGTAGAGATTTTTCAGCAAGTGAAAAACAGTTCCAGGCGCTCGCCGCGATGCGGTACCACCTCCCAGTCCCAAGCCACAGACGTTTCCGGCTAATGTCATGTTTGTGGTTGAAAAAGCTAAATTTCGACTTAAGGAATTGAACCCGAGGCGGAGGACATTGGTTGAGTTACCAAGACACTCGAGGGTGGAGCTAAAATACAGTCCAAACCCGAGCCGACGAAATTTTAGCTCCACCCTCGAGTGTCTTGGTACCTCAACCAAGGTCCGAA
Organism: Lineus longissimus; assembly: GCF_910592395.1. Classification (NCBI taxonomy): domain Eukaryota; kingdom Metazoa; phylum Nemertea; class Pilidiophora; order Heteronemertea; family Lineidae; genus Lineus; species Lineus longissimus. The sequence goes on from NC_088315.1 coordinate 18,964,195, forward strand.
GCCGAGGGTTCAATTTCTATTCTAAAATACCTCAAACTTAAAAAGATAGGCCACGAAAATAACTTCAATATGTGCGAATTTGGCAAATTCCATCCATCGCCGGCCCGGCCGGAGCGCCGGTAGCGCCGTTGTTTACATTATGTTACGGCAACGTTACAGAAAATGAGGCATGTACATTTTGTACAGCGCGCATATAGGAAGTCCGCATCGGCTCGCTCTAGTGATGCTAAAATCCGCGCAAATGGGCTATTTGGAGCGTTTTTCTCGGCAAATATGTGTAGTGCTCATTAAAAAACTTAGGGTGGTTGATGCTTCCTTGACTGATTTGTGTTTGAAGCAGTGTTTTGAGAGCCTCAAACTTCTGAAGTGAGCTGAAATTCCATTGACGTGACGTGTGCATGGTTTCCACATTTTAGTGCAACCCGAGGGAACTTTGGTAGAGCATCTTGGTTGCGTGTCCAAAACACTCCGCTCTCAGAACGAGGCTTATGCATTTTCCATTTACAAGTTGACTTTACGGTACCAAGGTATTTTAGAATTTCCTCTATCATTCAAATCGACGAAGAATATTTTTATTAGCCGTTTTTCACCAAGACTCCCGTTGTTTCGTGACGGCATCGACACACGTCTAGTTTTTAAAGCGCAACTGACCCAAATCGGTGAAACTTGGAATTTGTGGTATTTGGACACCTGTCTACACAATGGCATGGTCGAAATTCATATTCGGTGTTTAAATTAACGTTAGTCGACATTTTCAAATGTGATTCGTGTTCAATTTTAAGATTTTTGAACGGACGGATTTAGTCATCAATAGCTTGCCGAATAGATGGGTAAAGATGTGATGACATGTATTGATAGTTTTTTTCCTCAAATTACCAATAACTGGGTATACAGTTTCGTTAATTTTGTGATATATCTGGTTTGTGGGATCGTTTGCACACTTACCTGCACTCGGCGACCAGGATCACCGCGAGGGCCGCGAATATCGAGATTTTCCAAAGTGCCATAGTTGATTCGGGCAGTTGCTGCGAAAGTTTGTTCTGACAATTAGATTCAAGCTCGACGTAAGAGTGCCCGGCCGAGGTCCTGTGGTGCCTTATAAACAAAACCTATTCACTCTCTGTCTTTTAAATGGCGTGTGTGCACATCTGCATCCAACTTTTGAGATTTGATAAGGCTGTTTAAGCATCAATACAGTTTGTCAACAATTTATTTACTTGTACGGACCTGTGCCAACAGAGCCGTCGCTCTATTTTGCCACCCCCTCGGTAGTTTTTGGGAGAGCTTTGGATTTAGTGATTGAGGGCCGTTTACACACGCAAGCAAAAACCCAATGAGATCCGATCGAATCCGAATGCGGTTTAAATTTTCCTCGTGTAAACGCCAAGTATTGGGGACTCATGGGTCGCATGTGGTCTGATTGGGTCTCAAAGTAGACCATCATTTAGATGGTAGCATCGAGTCTCATCGGGTCTGGTCCTCATCGATCCTGATCAATTGGTCGTGTGAACGCGATCAGGTCTGATGTTGTCCAATGGGGACCACGGGGCGGATCTGATCGAATTCGAATGCGGTTTTGGGGGCACGTGTAAACGGCCCTTACTCATCAGCGGACAACGAGGCGTTTCACTGGCTTGATTGCGAGATTTCTCGTCTGACACGCAAACATCACGTTTTGTTATGATAACGACTGTATTTGTTAAGTGGATAAAAGAATAACTGGCCGGGATAACAATTATCTTATTTTTTCCTCAATATACAAAAATGTACATTGTATTGACATTGCTCAGTTTCCAGACAACACGCGCATCGGCAGAGCTTACGGAGTGTCTGAGCAGAAGGTCCGTCATATATGTATAGTACCCCCAGGTATATGGCACGGCTTAACACGCCGGCCATGAGGGAATTCCTTTATGGCCCAGTGGTTGGCGCATTGGCCCCAGAGTGGAAGTTAAGCACCGTTGATCGGTGACCGGCGCGTACAATACATCTGGCAGACCTTCCCACGCGATGCGAGCTCTGGATTTGTAGTTCGGTACTGAGACGCATGAAGCGCTAATTAGGATCGAGGACGATCCATCTCTGTCCGAAGGGGGAATGATGTATAGTACCCCCAGGTATATGGCACGGCTTAACCCGCCGGCCATGAGGGAATTCCTTTATGGCCCAGTGGTTGGCGCGTTGGCCCCAGAGTGGAAGTTAAGCATCGTTGAGCGCGGTCAACCTTTGGGTCGGTGACCGGCGCGTACAAGACAATATACATCCGCGGGTGGTGTAGGTGATCCATTTGGGCCGACCGTGTTGGCACATCCTAAAGAAATCCGGAGTTAAAGGCCTACGCCATTCGTTAAATATTTTAAACTGATAATCTAAAAAAGTTTCAAATTGTGTAAATACATACTAAATAATGCCGTGCTGTAAACAGATATACAGATGCTATAAATACTAAGATTCAGCGAATTTGTATGCATAATAACTTCACTACGGCATTGTGTATAAATGCATTTCTATTTTCCTGGACCACCAGTAATTACGAACGGTGTGCACTATTAGTGTTTATTGCTTTCATCCCTGTCCAGTACAAGGCCGGATACGAACATTAACCCCTGATGACGTTTCGATCATTTTTTTTTTGATTTCAAGCATCCATGAAATTGCTTCATTTGAATTTATTTACAGTGACCCAAAAGGACTGTGACATTTACTTCTGAAACCGACTATAGGTAGGTGACACGAAAAATATTAGGTATTTTGATCTTTAATGACTTCCAAACTGTATCTTTAATTTTTACCAAATTTCTTCCAGATGTAGCTGACACCAATAATTGTGTGTCCAGGTAGTTTGATTTCAGTATTTGCATCCGTATTTGCGCAATAAGCATTTATATTTTTCAGTCCTTTTTGAACCCAAACAGGTTTTATTGAAAGACCACAGTCTGTGATAAACTACCCATGATTATCGTGATACCCTTAGGGTATTGTAACATTGATTTTTGCTCCTTTTTGTAAGATAATCAAAGCCCTTTATGATAGACCAGCTAAATGAGTTGAATAATTGATCTATATCGATTGCTAGATAATTAATCAATATATATATGGTATTGAAACACAATCATATTCTGTCCACGATACTTCGAGTGTAACCTTGAACGGGGATTGCTCGTTCGTGGTGTCTATGGCAGTGTCATCAATCAATATCGCCGTTTTGCGAGTTAGCCGATTCCGGCGAGAACCCTCTCAAAACTCCCCGATTCGACTATGCAACGGAGATACGACCGCAATTGCGGTGCCGACAAGTGGTCGAATACACAGCATGTAAAAAATATCCGAGCGATATCTCGTTTAATCTCGCGTACCGATTTTCAAGTGGTGCATGTGACGTTGTCACCAGTCAGGCAATAATCCCGGTTTCGCGAGTTGTCGCCAATTCGCCGGTTGGGTGTCCTTCAAAGAGATCAACAAGGACATGCGCAGACGTGCCTTTTTGCGCAACTCAATTTTCAGAAAAGACGCAGCTGAATCTTGGGGCAACTCGTAAATCTAGCTTCGGCGGACGTGACTTGGACAATAGTGGCACAGCAGCAAATAAGCGACGATAGCCAGAAGTTGCGACAACGTTCGATCTGCTAATGAACAGGGATTCTTCCTCCTCCAAGGAGGGTTCGAGTTTGACGTGCCACTACGGTTAGGCGTCACTTGTTTATTTTCTTTCCTATTGAGTGTCATCGACTAGACGTGGAGTCCACGCTGACTACTCATGTTTCTCACGTTGATGTGCATTTTACTTTCCCTGCTATAGACGTAGACAAATACGAAGGATGGACCTCGGTTTTACGTCTCATTCGAAGGACTGTAAAGAGCTAGTATCTCTAGACCCTTGAAAGCAAGGCCAAATTATCCAGAAATACAATCCCGGGATCTTCGCGGGATCGAACCTGCACCATATTGCTTTGTAGCCAGCTGCACTTTCAACCACTAGGCTATGATGCGCCTTACTCCGTGGTTCACTACTATTGTACGATTCTGGCAAAGCAGAATCTTTTGAATCTGGGCAAAGTAGGTAGTTTTAGATACTTCATACTTGGACGTTTTAGATGGAATATAACCTGTTAAACAACTGGTTCGATCATTGTGTAAAATCTCCAATATTCTGCGAGCCAGTTTCTCGTGAAATGAACTATAGTCTCGTGAATTCAATCAGCGCCAAACTGCAGTGGCACAAAAGTAGACAACGAACACAGGAATTAAAGAAGGGATTTTAGGTTTAATGATATATTACCTTTTGAGGTTAGCAACCGTATCTGCTGTCGATTCCAGAGAATCGACCAAGGCCCGGTTGTTCAAAACTTGACTTGGCGTGAGTTTTAAATGGTCGTCATCGCCTGCAGTTCCGGCCTTCAGACTTAAAGAGTCAGTGGCAGGTTTTCAGGAAACAGGCAATTAATTCTGTAACCATTCAAGCCTCCCAAGACCATTTTCCATGACAAGGGTCAATGGCGGCTTATAGAATAGACACCGTGTTTTTGCTACTTAAAATTTGTGATGGTCGAATCTCTGATGGTCGATATATTTGGCTGTTGATTTCATGGCATCGTGAGGAAGGCAGGGGTTAATATTGAAATTCAAGATGCGGCCGCTAGGGGACGATTTTCAGATGTCACCCATCTTGGAATTAATGAGTATACTTTTACGATAAAGTACATGTGTACACAATTTGGTGCTTTTATATCATTTTTTCAGGATTTTATCTCTTATCGCCTGGACTGCTAGATCCCTTCAGAAATTATACGCTCTAATTGCTTATATTTACAACCATGTACCTATGGGTAAAGCAAGAGCACGCCATTCGTATCTCATCGCAGTTCAGGAAAATAGAAATGCATTTTTAAACTTGAAGTCATGCACGTCACGGCTGGCGCGTAATCGTCCCGAGTACACCACGGAGCAAGTCAATTATTGAATGTACGTAATGTACTACATAGCCAAGTATTTAAGGTATTTGTGCATTACTTATCATTCTTTCAATTTGTGAAAATGACGCCGGTGCAAAAGGAATGGACGTCCTAGGAATGCAGGACCCCATACAATAGCTGTGTATTGTCAACGAATGTGGTTAATGGTTTGGTTAGGGTTAAATACATACCTGCGATTTAAATCGCATGCGACGATAATCGCTCGTTTGCGGTGGTCATCGCGACCTGCAATCAATATCTTACCCAACAATTACAGGTTTTACCTGCAGACGCGAAGAGTTTTTTGCCGCACATAGGAGCAATTATAATCGCAGGTCGCCGCGATTGAAACTGCTCGTTTGCGCGATAATTAAAACCTTCGTGACGTATGCGATTTATTCCACCTTGTCGATTGAATTCAGTGTTATTTCATCAAAGGAAACGAAATATGGAGTTTCTTGCTCTTTATGCCCTCAACCATTACTCTACAATCAAATAAAGTTGAAATGTTGCAGTTCAGGTACACAACCTTCCTCGTCTTCCTAGCAGAAAAGGCCCTTCTCGCAAGAGATCAGACGAAGCATGTGACGTCATTCTTGGCATGCGCAATAATGTGCATGCACATTGAGGATTGTCAAACATTTAACCCGATGTGGGACGGCGATGCATACATGTGCCAAATAAGTCAAACACGAGTGAGTTGTATGAAGCAAGAGCGCGGTTACTTTGACTGCGAAAATAGCAAGATATACAAGAAAAAGGTACAGTATAGGCCTACATTATCATATCCCACTGCAACTTCTGAAAAGCTGACTATTAGCTTATAGTCACCTACACAACATGTATACTCTACATTATCATATCCCACTGCAACATCTGAAAAGTTGACTATTAGCTTATAGTCACCTACACAACATGTATACTCTACAGTATCATATCCCACTGCAACATCTGAAAAGCTGACTATTAGCTTATAGTCACCTACACAACATGTATACTCTACATTATCATATCCCACTGCAACATCTGAAAAGCTGACTATAAGCTTATAGTCACCTACACAACATGTACACTCTACATTATCATATTCCACTGCAACATCTGAAAAGCTGACTATTAGCGTATAGTCACCTACACAACATGTATACTCTACATTATCATATTCCACTGCAACATCTGAAAAGCTGACTATTAGCGTATAGTCACCTACACAACATGTATACTCTACATTATCACATTCCACTGCAACATCTGAAAAGCTGACTATTAGCGTATAGTCACCTACACAACATGTATACTCTAAGCTCTTAGTCAAATCTGTCAGACTGGAGATGGGCCCTGAACACGTTGCACGCGGAGATGTCACGAAATCTGGCTGTGCGTGAACACCATCTTGATCACCGAGGTTTTGCATCTTATTAGGATTTTGGCATAAATTAAAATACAGGGACCCTTGAACCTGTTATCTGCTCTGGAACAATGCATTCCATACACAACAATAGACTGCTAATGTAATAGTCTTGCAAACATCTCCCGCTGGACTGGTAAAATTGATCCATAAACTGTACAACATTTACCTTGTGGGGAATAACCCTGGGTCCTATATCTTTTTGCCTGGCCGAGAGAAGATCATAATCTCAAACTCTGCGAAGAATTTTTTTATCAGATGAATAAGGAAGATTTGTCGTTGGAAACTTGGCCAATATGCATAGCTATTTCAGATTTGGCTGGGATGGGAATTTACATGTGGTACTGGCTGCCTGTGCACTGTCACACAAAGTCTGGCCTGAAACTGAAATTAAACAAAAACCGAACACGACTACGGAATCAATCATGGGTACCCCGACTACGTTTAAAGGGAGTGTGATAAGACCGTGAGGTTCAGGAGGCGTGTACAACGGCAGAGAGAGAAGGGGTCTTTTTATGTTCTCAAAATGTGCTGGTAAGTGGTGGAGGCAGGGAAGGGAATGAAGTTGTAGCTTAATAAACTTGAGCGTTATTCTTCATTATTCTCAGGATGTGATTTTGAATTTGAACTACCGGTTAAAACGTAAGTTTTCCGTCCTGCCACCAATTCGTTCAGAAAGGCACGGCCTCGTCACCATAAACGACCAACGCATTATATATTTTTACACTAACCATCCAATACCCTACAGTTACCTGATTACATACCTAACCGACAACTCTAAACTGCAGTTCCGACTGGCCTACAATACGTCATTCTACCGGTCTAACATTTTTGGAGGTTCAATTTTTAAATCGTACATGATTTTCCTGAAGTACGGTCCAAAACCTTTTAAACTCATTCTCTTCGACTTTATAAAACGTAGGGTCACAAAAACCACAATACCAAAGTCCGAAAAATGCCTCTACACATCCGCATGGTTCTCGGTTTTCGTAACTGTTCAGCAAAAGCTTGCCATCATTTGTGAAGTGCCGTATCAACGGTTATCTTTGACCATATATGATCATGGTTTCATGAGGGATGCTAAGGAATGGCGTTGGTGGAACAAAAGGGTGATCATTCTTCGTACTGGATCAGCTGCCGGCAATGTCAGAGCTGGTGCTCAAATTACCATCCGCTTCCTGTACAAGAATGACTTGGTTATGATGATGAACCATCGCAATAAATATACACACTTTAGAATATTCCTCGAGTCAAACGGCTACCGAGTGTCGGCGGAGAAGTACCAGTTGCCACGATTTATAACAAACCACTTCTGCGATTGTGGTATCAACACGTCTCGGCGTTTGTGTATGGTCCAATCTGAGTATAGAGTTATTGGCGCTCTGGAAATCAAACTTGAAAACAAATGCCGGAGAAAAGCCACTACAGATTTACAATACCGTATCCAAGTTTATCGTGTTACCATGGGTCTTCGCGCCAGGGAACCCTGGGATTTGAATATGACTGTATTCATCCGCGAAAGCAAAGACTTGGTACATTTGGTGTCAGACCTGAATAAAACAGAAACTGTGCGGTTTGTCCATGTTTATTCAGTCAGTGATTCGACATTCTGACTTCTTCTTCAGCGTTCGCTCCGCACTATGAGGTGATTTTCTCCAGGGAGTATTCCTCCTCCAAGGCGGGGGAGCGTTCTTGCGTGCCACTACGGTTATGCGCCTATTGGTTTTATTGGCGTCGTGACTCCGACTTCGGCGAGAGGTTGAGTCCACGCAAGCTAATCATGTTTATCACTTGGTGGGGCTTTAACCTGCCCTGGCATAGATACCAGATACAGCGAACCTTGATTTAAGTCTCTTCGAAGGACTCTGAAGAGCCAGGAATTTTAGTGACCACTGTCACCGCCCTGAGACCTTTTCATTTCACTTTAATAAAGCAATCGACCTGCATGCATGTTAGGGTAGGTTTCCACGGACGCGAGTTTGCTTGAATCGCACAGCGCGTGTGCCAATCGCAGAACCGAATCTTTTGTATGGGAGCTTGGGTGTGCAGTGGGGCCAGGCCATCGCGTGCGTTGTCACAATCGCACTCAGTGGAAATCTACCCGAAGGCGGGAGACTTAAAGTAGGTTCGCACTCAACGCGATTTCACTTGAATCGCACAGCGCGCGCGTAATCGCAGAGAACCAAATCATTTGTTTGGGCGCGTGGGTGTGCAGAGGCGTAAAGTTACAAGGCCATAACGCGAATGTTGTCACAATCGCATGCAGTGGCAACCTACCCTTACAAGCAAATCTCTTTTGCTTTTGAAACAGGAGCGAAAATCAATGACTTTTAGATCAGAGGACGCGTATTTTAATCCTCCAATTCGACTGTTGAAAATAGGATCAGATGATTTTGATTCGCTCTGGCAACCTGGGCTAATATTCGTGGGTTTACACACTGATGATGATCCACGGTATACAATGATTGTTTATTCATATGATGAAGAGCACAATAAATTTCATATCGTTTCCAATGGAAAGTTTTACAAAAAAATTAGCGCTCTGTATTGGTTTTACGCATCCTGCATCATGATTGAGGCAGTGCACGATAGAGGGCGCGCTGTGGAATACTGGCTGTACAACATATGGACGAAAGAACTGACGAAAACGTTTTCATACACAGACCCTTGTTCCTCTTATAATGGCTATGTCGTGAATGCAATGAAATTCGGCGATGGGGTCTGTAACATTTGCTGTGCACACAAATCGCCTCGGACGCGCGCCAGGAAAAACTATATCGTCGATGTTTATGTGAAAAATCCTGGTGGAACGGTCAACATAATACTAGTTAATGTCACCGTCATTCCATTAACAAGTGTCTGTGGTGGCACATTTATACGGGGAGGTGATATGATTGCGGTCGTGCAAACTAGCAGAGGAAAATCAAACTGCTTTTCGGCTGTTTTATACAGAAGAATTGACAAGTATAACAAACCCATTTACTATCCTTTACAAGAGCCAAGATGGATAAGTTTAGTTATTGCCTTATGGAACCGTTATGATGACTTCATTACTTTCTTATACTTCGCGGGAAGCCGCCGAGCGATTAGAGAAGGGAGGCGGGGGTTTCTCAGGGGCGTCCGACTGGTCTGCTCGCAGGGGAAAGGTACGAAAGTATTTGAACCCTTAAATATAAAACTTGTTAGAGGCTCAATCCAAAGGGAACACAAAAATGATTTTTCAATTACAAGGGATGGTAGGATACTCCTAATTATCAAGGATCAAGCTTATAGCAAAACCTATCGACCAAAATCAGTGAGAGTTTACAAGCGTTTATGAAATTGTAGGCCTGCATATACACTGAAACTTACAAAAACAGGCGGTAACCCCGATTGCCCATCAAAAAATGCCTCGATCCGCTGCGCTGTACACAGGGCCCATCTGCGGCCTCGAAAGAGGCCAGGAATTTCAGCCATACGCAATTTAGCCTACTGCGCAGCTTCTGCGCAGACGGAGGCCCCGGTTCTGTTTTGCATTCACTATGTTATGCCGTGCCCGTGCGTGGAGCTGTTTTTTAGGATAGCTGTTTGGAGTATGGCCAGACTATCACAGCGCTATTTTTATGAATGACCAGACGTTCACTAGGTGCACGCCCTATGCTACTTTCGAATCGGTCAATCACTCTGCGTTTGGCGATTTGTGATGTTAACAATGTGGAAATAATTCATGTGATAAAGTTGTTTCCTTTCGGCTTGGCGAATGAAACGCCACCATTCGAGGCCAATTGCAACGGTTACCTATTTCGTCGACGACTGCAAGAATCCGGCAATGTTAGGTAGTAACCTATAAGGTTACGCGCTACAATAATACCCCCGGTACAGAAAAAAGCATTTGCGTGCAATTCTAAAAGACCTTAGTCACAGTATATCATTGTTTCTAATACAAAATACATTACGCCTCGTTTTGATCGGAGCGGTCTTGGTATCGTAACCAATGACCGCCTGGGTAGGTATAAAATTCTGAATTTTAGCAGACGAATTATTTTCACCAAGAAGCAACGACTCAGCCCCACAAAACAATGTCAAGAACACGAGATTTTGAAGTATTCCCCGATATATTGGGATTTGTGAAGTAGGGAGGATACCCGAGGACTCTTTCGAGGTCGTCAGTCAGGATTCAGAAGAGGTCAAATTACGTCCAAAACCGTCGGGGAAGCGCCTCGGGTTTTGGACTGCATTTTCGGTCTACCCGAGCGGTCTTGATTATACAACCAATGACCGCCAGCTCGGTATTAATTCCTTAAACATCATACTGCTGTAGCTTTATGATTGGAATACTAATGACATTATCCCTGTGTTGCACAGTTGCAGTTCGATTTCGTATTTCTCAGTCGGTATCAAAACCTTTGATGCATCATCATGTAGCTACACTCCGGACGCAGTGGACCGGCCTCGTTCCTCACCCTAACCATAAGGAGATGAAATTCGGATGACGCAATGGGCTGCCCACGGAGTCTAAATCCAGCTTACTGATCTGCGCCAGGCTTTTAAACAGGAAATGAGAAGGCACATTTCACCGTCCCGTGGAAATGTAAAAGGCAAGTTGAATCGCTGGTCATGCGAAATCCCCATTAGTGGTGGGTTGTTAGGCCTATGTTTTTTGCACACAATAAATGTTTGTTCTTAATTTGTGTTTCTGTTTCTCGTAGAACACATATTGGGAAAAACACGAGATAAGTGTTTTAATGTCACGGAGAAATAGGTAACACCACGTAAATGCGACTATATTGTTGTCACGTCTGTCCCGTGCATGTCGTAACTCGAAGGAGTTCCCGTAAATATGATTGGCTGATACACGAGGCCAGTCTCCCAATGAGAGGACTCGCCTCCATTTCCTCTCAGAAGTGACCAACCGGAAGAGGCCAAATGGACGTGAGTCAGTTAACAGTGCTAGTATCACTAAGGAACCGTTACCTATGGCGCGGCGAGGAGATTGACACCAGACATGACTGTGCGGTATTTCACGGCCAGGCGGTCGCCATTTCGCCTATTCGCCTGGCCTGAATGTTCTTTTGCCCGCTCTCTCTTTCTCCCCTACCGCTGGCTGCGCTCTGCCTGGGAATGCTTCTGACAAATTCAAGATTGGACCTTCGTCACCGTATTACTCGAGTCTTCATCACACACGCTTGTGGAGTACAGTGTCGATGGCCCTTTTGAAATCCAGGAACTCCCATGGCCACTTGGCATGTCATTTCCTCAGAAAGAAAGTATCTTTTAGTATTGTGGTATACTGTAACTCTAACCTCAACGACAAGATCAGACTCTTGCACAGTGGATCCCCCTATTGTCAGATGTGGGGTAATGGAGGAGCCACTGTCGAAGAATGAGATCAAGTGTGCTCTTGCCAATGCGCAGTCCCCGCTACGCCTTGCAATATGGCGTCATTCTTTTGCAGGGATATATTTCCGACCTTTTGAGGATTCATGTAGGTTTGTCCATGTGACAGAGGTTGAGAATTGATGCCATTCTCCAAGCATCGTCAATGGTGATCATCGTTGCCAAGTCTCACTCGACCTACTGCGATAGTTTCAACGGGTAGATGTAAAATTCGACATTACGAAACGGAAGACCGGGAGACTGAATTGATGCCTTTAAAGATCCCGCCTTCTTGTAGAAGCCGTTTTTAAAAGCGTTCGTACCCTGATATACTTTTCCGTTCTGCCACTGACCTATTGGGGATTCTAACAAGTCAGGATCAAAACCTATCAACCGGTGGAAGACTATCAGGACAAAAGTAACACTTTTTGATGTAAAAATAACAATTTATATTTGATCCAAAGTCATTGTCCATGTTGCTTACAATTGAGTTTTCGTAGTCATGTGGTGGCGATGTCTAAAACTATGTGTCCATGGTGTCTCTTTTATTTGTTCTGACTGGCGACTGGTGAGGGGTTGCGTAATAGCATGGTTGCTCCGCGGCATAGGTGGAAATCTGTTCTGCCATTGTTTACCACCTCCAACAAGAACAACAAACCAGTACCAAAAACCCCTGCGAACAAAATGGTGCTCCTAAAACATATATCACTTTGGCGCGTTCGATTACTGGCGCTGCTTAACCCGAAGTTACCCACCCCGCTCACTTCGCTCACTTCGCTCACTTCGGCCTGGCGCGCAATGAGGCGCCAGTGCCGGAAGGACTGTGGCGCCTACTCGCGCAAGCGCCGCGCTAGTAATCGAGCGCGCTAAAAGCAATAGTGCGAGTTATCCTGAACATTGCTGTGATTGGGTCGGCGACGGGGTTGGAATAGGGCAAGGTATGTCCTAGTTTTCGCCATCTACAATCCACCAGAGAGGCGTGCGACTGCCTGATGCTGGACCAAAACAATTAAAAATCGCACGCATTGTGAAATTCGTTCGAAATCGCGTCGCCGCACATTAGTGGAACCTATTCTGTCCACAGACAGACTGGCGCGTGTGTATAGCCAGTCACATGTCAATTGCAAAGATTTTAGGTCATTTATAAAAGAATCCAAAAGGTCAAGGGTCGCTAGTTGCTGTAGCATTTTCACAAAAAAATGCTTTCAGTGAATTTTACAAACGTTTTCGTTAACATCGTCGAAACCGCTTCTTGAAGGTCGTCAGATCGGACCAATCGCATTTCAACATCACTCATTCAAGCCTTCAGCATCGTTCCTTGTATTCAGTTGATGTCGAAACTAGTATCATTTTATAATTCTGGAAAATAACATGGAACAAATATATTTTGCTTCCGATCATCCGTCACAACATTAACATATATCGTCACGTGACATGGACGTGGTTTCCCTAGAAGTTTTTCCTGTCGCGTCGGTTCATCAGGTACAAGTACATTCGGATCAAATCGTCAAAACACTCCATGTCCTCCGAAGCCTTCTCGCCAGGGGGGCACGGCCGCCATTGCTCGGCCGATGACGGCCGGTCTAAGGTTCGCTTGGCTGTCTGGAATCGATCTGAAAAAAAGATGAAAGTACGTGTAACAGTGACAATTCATACCGAACCGGAGGATGGTTATCTCACCAAAACCGCGACGGAAGAGCTAAAATGTAGCCCGGCAAGGTTTTGGCCAGTATTTTAGCTCCACTCGAGCGGTTTTGGTGAGACAATCCAACTCTTCAATCAAATTATCTATTAATGAGAATAAATACCGCGAAAGCCACTGATATCGGCGGCTGTATTGGCCTTTTGCTACCTTTGTTTCCCAGTGGTTATACGGCAATCAGAAACCTGCTTTTACATACTCCCGCGCAGCCCCGAAACTAGACTTGGTGATGATGTCGTTCTGTTACTGTCAATACAGGCCGCCTTTTTGTTTCACCGCCCTTTTAGATTATGGTGTCAGTTGAGCACAGGCGCTTGAAAATACGAATCATAGTGTAATATGGATACACACAACCACGATGTCCGATCAAAGACAAAATGTTTTATTTGTACGCGCTGTCACTCGAACAATTAGGGAATGATCGATCGCTAAGTGATTAATTAATCCTGATATTTTCAACCACCTGTGGCCACAAGGAGTTATGGAAATTTCTGTTGGCAGAGAGAGAATATCCTATTGGTATATACTTGGAGAGTGGCCAACTTACTGTTTCCCTGATAAGGTGCCGCGCATGTATACAAGAGCAGACAGGAGAAGATGAGGCAGACGGCAGAAAAGAAGGACGCCCTGGTAACCATAGCAGCAATGGGGAGTTCTGTAAAATAACGAAATAGATTAAAAATGTTGGTGAAACCGAAAAATAAAATAAAACATATTAAAAATGTTATGGTGTAACTGAAAATGCTATGGACTATTTTTCTTTAAAAACACTATTTGATAAGATCAGGCGTTTCTCCACATAAGCTACCACATTTCACGCAGCATTTCTCATGAACAAAGCTCTAAAAAAAACACAACTTTTTAAAGAGTGTACCGTAATCGGTCAGAATTCAATAGGGCAGGACACCTTTTCCAGGGTACATATTCCACTTCTACACCGAGTTCGTAGGTTTGGCTTCGAATCGAACTGTTAACTAATGCAGTGTCCTTGAGTAAGGCACTTAATCTTGCAACTGCTCATCTCAACCCAGGAGTGCCATAAACGGGTACCAGTCGGAAATAAATCAATAATGTGAGTTCCCCTTAAAAGTTTGAAGAGGGACTGGCAGGTAGATATCACGCTAATTGCTCTGGATATCAGACTTGAAACTACAACCTTTACCCTTTTTACCCATTTTTACTCATTTTACCATTTTTGCCCTTTTTACCCTTTTTACCTACCGAGTCATGTTTCCATGAAGTGGACTCAAGACGAATGATGTGTGAAGCTGCACATCTCGCATATCAGTAGCAAAGTAGTACACTTGACTAGCCCTACTTGGAACTATTTCTTAAAAGTTAGATCGGAGTCGACTTAGGCAAATTTGGTTGCGTTTATTTCAGTTTCTCTCGTTTGATGGGATAGCTTTCAGACATCGATCAAAGCGCGGTATTTTAATTGGACACGCATGGTATCGTGCATTGGCTCCTATACGTTTTGACAGGCTCTTCTCGTGGTTTGAAATATCTACGAAGAGTCATGATTATTGCCAATCTACCAATGAGAGGATAGCTAGCATTTGCCCCGGAGCAAAAGTACACTAGTAAACAGTGCCAGTATCACGAAGTGACCGTTAGCAATGACGAGGCTAGGAGATTGGATTCTTGCGTATGACGCGAATCATTAACGATACTCTCCCCAAGTTTACTCAAAATCATCTTGACCAAGTTTTGTAATAATTAGCTAATGCAGTGGATTAGTCTTTATGATGTGGCCACTGCACATATGATCCCAAAATGATCCAAAGCCGATTAAAGGGACAACTTAGGTATGAGATTTGTTTGTTTTTCATCCAAAAACGGCTTCCAGCAGGACCGTGATATCTCCGAACACTAAATAGGATCACTGAAAATCTTTAAACTACAATAAGTACTTAAGCATTTTAAAAAGAAGAATGATAGAGGTTTTGCCACCATGGAGATACGGATCACGTCGAAATAGAGGCAACAGAGATCTGGTGCTTGGTCTGCAGTCGATATCTGTGACATCATGATAAATATTGGAAATCCCCAAACAAGCTTGCTGTAAGTGTAAGTAATAGATACAGTAATACAAGCGAAAAACGACTGTAGCCGGGTCATTGAAATCAACAGTGACGTCACGTTGCCAACGATAATTCAACTTCCGGTTAGGCATTTGGAACAGGAAGAACAATTCCGATTGACGCCAAGATGGATTCGACGATGGATTTGGTAATTAACCTGATCACCCATTGAGCAGGTTTGGTCTTTGAGCCAACAATTGCATTTAACCGACGTGGACAGTTCGCAAATTTAGTAGGCTGTTTTTTAGACATCGGAAGCAGAAATCACGACGCAGGTTTCAGGTTTTCATACCAGCAGCGGACAACTTGGTTATGATGGCCTTAAAGGGGGATAACTTAATGCCATACGTTGATTTTTACTACAAAATGGCTTCCACCAGGACCGTGACTTCTCCACACAGGGTAATTGAAAATCATTAACTGCAATAAACAAAACGTTAGGATTGGGTGTAACCATAGACCTGTCTGAAATTTACAAGCCATGTCAGAAATCGCCTCGCGACACTGCCGAAATCTTGATCAGGGATCAACATAAGTGTGATAGTGCCCGTGAAAGTAGACCACCATGCAGTCCTCTTCGTCAACCTGATTAGTCTTTTACCGGGCGACAGGACGAGGCCAGTCCTCTTTGTCCTGAGTGTACGTCCCTTTAATTTAGAACGAAGAAACTTTAGAATTCCAGGCCAGTCGGATGAGCTCTGCTCAGCTGAGGATTAAGTGTATAAATTAAAAATCTGAGAACTGGTATTTTCTAGAAAAACACAACTGAATGGAAGAGCAGTGAGTGTTTTTCGAGGGGATTTTGAGTATTACAAAACATTCGCAGTTTTGCAACAATTGGTACCGCGATTAGTACGATAAACGAATATTAAAGGTCATAACTGTGCTATGATTAGGTCGGGGAAAAGCGATTCCATGGTTTCTCGTCAGCCACTTTTAGGATGGGTAAGGTTTCCTTCAACTTTTTATCAGTAAAATCATGATTTTCCTGGTGAAAACACAAATTCATTGTATGCTTTGCATGCTGTTTGACAGGATTTACCGTCCAGCCATGTCGATCAGCACGGTAGCATGGCCGAGCGGTCTAAGGCGCTGGTTTAAGGCACCAGTCTCTTCGGAGGCGTGGGTTCGAATCCCACTGCTGCCAAATTCTTTATTTTAAATAATGAAGAGGCATTGGAAAAGTGTCATCAGCAGGGGCTCAAACCCCACAGAAGAACCTCCCTTGGCGGTGACCTCTGTTCGCAGGACACCCTCTCTATTGGGGACACTGCTTTTGGTCCATACTGGTGGTTTCCATTCACTTTCACCTCTGTAGTCCGGACACCTCTCTATAAAGGACTTGCCAGTCCCCAAAGCGGTAATCAGAACCATAGTATCGATGTTTAGTGTCCTTATAAAGATAATAAGGTAAATTTCGCAAAAAACACAGAATTCAACTAGTCCCTGGATCTTAAGTGATTGGCGCGACCACATCGGCCAGGACTTTGTTTCATTATTTTCTCGCATTTGATAATCCTAAGTTTTTTATGACAAGACGTTCGTATATTAAAGGTCGCCTATAGAGAGGAGCTTAGGGCTAAACCGTCATCTTCAGGTGACTAATATGAACAGTTAAGGGAATTAGTCGTGTTGTATTAATCATTAAACATATTCCCCAGGCGTGGATTTCGATACTCTACGATGGGAGAGGCCACTTGGCAACTTCGAGCATCTTAATCTGACGCGCCTACTTGCTGCCGAAAGCAAGGTTCGCAAATCAATGTTTTTCGATTTTTCGTCTGTAGACCTAAAGACTGAATGGGAAATGACTTGATCATGTTGCTATTGTCATCCAGATTTTGCCAAGGAATTCTGCTCTTCAAGATTTGGGTGAAGCATAGGCCACTGAACCAAGGGTCAGTAAGGGGTTAAAAATTGTAAAATGTCCATGAAGGGTTGAGGTAGAAGTAGGAGAAGGAATCCACAGAGGTCCCGTAAGGGGCCGAAAGGTAAGAAACTTCAGCATTTTTATCACTTCACAGTTTCGCGATCCTGTACTTCAATGCACTACACGATGTACAAGGGGTGAACTTGTGGAGTGGGACTTTCCTACCATTCGGTCTCTTCTAGACCTCTTTGGATTTCTTGGTCCTTCTTCCGCCTGAACCCGTTTACAATGTTTTAACCCCTTACTGACACTTTGATTCAGTGGCCTGTGGTTGAAGGTACACGCTTAGAAATACTAAAGAGTTCTTGAGAAAACCTCATTGGTTTTTCGGCCAACACAGATATGCACCCCGTAGAAGTTTTTTGGTAACGGAAATGTTAAGACTATTGCTTTACGAACTTTGCTTGTGATACAATACGTTCATTTTCCCTTGCCGGAGGTCCTATCGACTATCATGGAAGTTGTTTCGTGGGGGTCGGTGCTATCAAGAACGTAGAACTATGGGAACTTCCGCATTAGGCGCGCGCGGGCTTTGCTTAAAGACAACGATAGGCCGTCTATAGGCCTGAATTCTGTTCAATGCGAGGCGAGGACCAGCAAAAAAAGTAATGTTTAGTCAGCTTTGGGCTACAAGAAATCCATTTGATCAACCTGGCTATTCAAATAGCTATCTGGGTAATAAGAACAAGGTGTTAGCTCAGGTACTACGCAAGTAACCCAGTGAGTTGCGGGCGCCGAAACCGAGATTGTTGAACTTGCCCCAACGAACTACCGAATTGATAAGAATTATTGCCCTTTTACCGCTCATTGTGTCAGATTGGACAAGAACGAAAAAAAGGATAGTTAGCAATAGAAGTCGTTGCTGGCTTTAAGTCTGGGCGCTGATAGCTCAAGAGGTGCCCGCGAGATCATCGTACAGATGTCTTAAAATCTAACTTTTTTGTTCGTCCCACACAAAAGCGAGCCGCCAAAGAGCGATTTAAATCGCAAGTAATCGCTGCATGCTTGTGCAACAAATGATCTCTCGTCTGCAGGTAAAACCGGTAATCGCCTAGTTCTGTCGCCCGCTCACGACTGTAACGTAGAGACGATGAGGATGACGAAATGGACTGCCCCAGGAGTCTGGTTGAACTGAAAATTCTTACCTGGAAAACGGGCGAAATGTCTGATCCCGGAGCAACCCGCCAACCCAAGAGATCTATAGAAACAGCACACAAATACAGCCTGGAGATGATTTTGATATGTCCGCCGTAAATTACTAGTAAGACCTGCATGTCGGATTGGCCGTCAATAGCTCAGAGATGAAAGCGCACAGCAGAAGATTTGTCCCCGGACATGCTATCCTAGGACATTTCAAACTTTCACACCGGAAACACACTTGCCCCCCTACGGCCACGCCTGTATAGTTCCCTCTCATTCATAACGCCAATAAAAGTGACTGGTCATTCAAATGCGAAAATACACCTACCTCCGCTTACGAACAAGTCCGTTAAATCCAAGTCCCGTTTTGAAAATGTCACCAGATTTCTCGGATCCTAACTTTATAAGAACCTCTTTCCTCGCGCGGGTGATTATAAAAGATGGATTCTACTGGCGTTCCCCGGGGCCGAGTGAATTGCCTGGTAACTAATCGGCTCCGTAACTATCCGTACAATTATGTCCTACTTTCGGCCAGCGGGAAAAGCGGTAGTTTTCCGCGTGTTTGGTACTTTTGTCACGGATTTTCACAACTGCATCGACCTCGTCCCAAGTTACTTGTAACCATGTCGACAAGTAGACGAGGGTGATTCGATGGAGGAGTCATTGCAAGAGTGACGGGTGCCCTTAAGAGTTATATATCGTTATTACTATAGTCTCCAAACAGATACGCGTTCCGTCTCTTTGATGCATAGTACCCATACTCCATACCGACTTACCAGCGGTGAACATCAATCCTAAAGTCTCCACCTTTCATGAAGGATGAATACGCACGACACTGGTAAATCGACATGCCATGCGCGCAGTAATAGTAGTGTGTCGAGGCGGTTTTACTTGGAGATGAATACGCGCGCTTGACTATCATGCCTGCTTTGGAGCCTGGACAGAATCCAGCCCCATACTGATAAAGAGGCTGGGGGCCTCATTACTGACAACGAGGCTGTGGGTCTCATTACTGACAACGAGGCTGGGGGCCTCATTACTGATAACGAGGCTGTGGGCCCAGGCAAATGTGAACAGGCCCACGCTCTACGGTATTTGTCCATTGGCTGCTCCGGCGATATATTTACAATATATGTACCCAAACTCAATGCGTGACGGGATAATGCCCTCAGCCCTTCATTACTTTTAAGAGTCCCTCTAGTAAAGGATGTAATTTTCTGTGTGAAACTTGAAACCCGCCACTCTCTGCTCAAGTTTTTGTCAACAAAGAAATTGGGATCCAATTTGCATCTATTTTGCTAAGGGTATCATAATCATCTTCAGGAGGAGGGGCCTGATTGGCCCGCAATGAGGTGACGGATGCGGCAAGACCGGATGTCCGCAGTCCGTCATGATTGTCCGTCATGATTGGTTGTTGGCCAAGACACTCGGACGTACACCCAGGACACAGAGGACTGGCCTCGTCCTGTCGCCCCGCGGTAAAAGACTAATCAGGTTGACGAAGAGGACTGCATGGTGGTCTACTTTCACGGGCACTCTGACAACGGGATAT
Organism: Lineus longissimus; assembly: GCF_910592395.1. NCBI lineage: Eukaryota > Metazoa > Nemertea > Pilidiophora > Heteronemertea > Lineidae > Lineus > Lineus longissimus. Next base: position 18,984,318 of record NC_088315.1, read on the forward strand.
CGAGTTCTGTGACCAAATTAACAGTACAACTGAAATAGATCCTCGGAGTTAATAATTTTAATTTGTGGCGATAGCTCCCGCCACCGGAAAAGCAAAATGACATTTCCGGTGGCGGCAAACTAGGCTGCTGGGGTTTTTACGTCACCAGTGATGACGTCCGCAATACACCTCCTCTGAGTTTTTGAGACCCAAATGAAAGCTACTTCGTCGTAAGGGTTGTGAAACCCGCCTTTCATGATTTTAGCCAACTTCATGCCCTGCAACGGTGATGTTGATGATTGCTTTTGCGATCCTGACTACCTTACGTTGTTGTAGCTGGGATGTACCCAATCGGATGTGAGTTAATGATACGAAGATTACCCGTATCCTTCCTGCCCCTCCAGAACACCTCGCAGCCGAACAGATTGTTCCGCAGTTTCCGAAGCGACTATTGGTTTAGCCTTGAAGGGACAACCAGGGCATGAGCGATGTTGGTTTTTCATTACAGAAATGGCTTCCAGCAGGACCGTGACTTCTCCAAACAGGATAACTGAAAGACCATCATACTCCGGCGCACTGATAGTAGTGTGATGATGCGGCCCTACTGTATTACTGTATAATATGCCCGAAAGTTATGTCTGCTTGGAGAATGAAAAACCACCTGGCAGAAAGGCAGGATCCAGTATGTGGTAGAGAAGAGCCTCAATGAATCAGCAGATTACACAAATTCTAACTGACTGTCTGCTTGGCAAAGCAGATTACCGGTATTTATGGAAGCGCAGGTCAGTTATAGTCAGTGTCAGAATAACATCACTCGGAAGGAACATGATCCATGGAATATGCAGCTGCACTGGTTATATTAGTAACTTTCTCCCGTTACTGGCTGTCATCAAAAATTTGCTTGGAGGTGAGGAGGTGGACCCGTTCATCATGAAATACCACCATACGGTCTTGCAGTGCTGGACACTTATAGATGTAACACCCGCTCATGAATATACGTCGATGTGTCATGCCGTCATCAAAGGGCAGGCCACGGTAACACCGAGGTGTTCCTTAAAACCTGGTTAAGTTTCACGTTGTTTTCCAGACTTCAATTAAAAGGAAACAAGTTATTAGTCTTCATCACTTCCGTTCTTAATTTGAATCGAGAGTAGCTATTAGAGTAGTGGCTGCGAGACATTCCATCGCAATTGACTCGCTATTACTATAATCAGCAGTAGATTACTGTTTAATCTGCTGCTGTTACTATTGCCCGAGAGCCAAGAAGTCTAATTATTTTATAAGTATGCGCATCTTTAGATGAGACATTTAAGGACCCCAAGACAATGAATAATGAAGGGAAGGCAGTCTCCTCCAACTCTAAGACTATAAATAGGCGACAGTCTCTCCAGGTCCCAGGTCAATACAAGTGAAGACAGGCTCCACCAACTCCCGAGTCTGTAAAAAAGGCAGTCTCCACCGACTCTAAGACTGCAAGAGTGGCGACAGTCTCTCCAGGTTCCAGGTCAGTACAAGTGAAGGCAGGCTCCACCAACTCCCGAGTCTGTAAAAAAGGCAGTCTCCACCGACTCTAAGACTGCAAGAGTGGCGACAGTCTCTCCAGGTTCCAGGTCAGTACAAGTGAAGGCAGGCTCCACCAACTCCCGAGTCTGTAAAAAAGGCAGTCTCCTCCAACTCTAAGACTGTAAAAAGGCGACAGTCTCTCCAGGTTCCAGGTCAGTACAAGTGAAGACAGGCTCCACCAACTCCCGAGTCTGTAAAAAAGGCAGTCTCCTCCAACTCTAAGACTGTAAATAGGCGACAGTCTCTCCAGGTTCCAGGTCAGTACAAGTGAAGACAGGCTCCACCAACTCCCGAGTCTGTAAAAAAGGCAGTCTCCTCCAACTCTAAGACTGTAAATAGGCGACAGTCTCTCCAGGTCCCAGGTCAGTACAAGTGAAGACAGGCTCCACCAACTCCCGAGTCTGTAAAAAAGGCTGTCTCCTCCAACTCTAAGACTGTAAATAGGCGACAGTCTCTCCAGGTCCCAGGTCAGTACAAGTGAAGACAAGCTCCACCAACTCCCGAGTCTGTAAAAAAGGCAGTCTCCTCCAACTCTAAGACTGCAAGAGTGGCGACAGAGTCTCCAGGTCCCAGGTCAGTACAAGTGAAGACAAGCTCCACCAACTCCCGAGTCTGTAAAAAAGGCAGTCTCCTCCAACTCTAAGACTGCAAAAGTGACGACAGTCTCTTCAGTGGTGACAGTTTCTTCAGCTCCTAAAGCAGTACGACCGAGGACAGTCTCCTCCCACTTCCGAGAAAGTAAAAAGAAGACGTTATCCTCCCAACTCTCTCTACAGCTCCGAATACAATACAAGTGAAGAAAGTCCCCTCCAACTCTTCGTTAGACAAGTGAGGACAGTCTCCTCCAACCCCCAGAGACGGTGAAGACAGTTACATCCAACTCTCATGACTGTGAAGAGTTAACTCCTGCTGCCAAAAATGTGTGCACAAGGATAGCTTGAAGCCTCCTCTGGTTACCAAGAATGCAAAATGAGGACAGCCTACAACATCCAGCTTTCAAGACTGAAAGTTAACGGACTGCCTCCCCTTGCTCCGAGGACTGCAGATATGAGGACAGCCTCTTTGCAAGAACAAATGTGAGAACAGCCACGTATAGATAGCCCTGAAGACATTAAGAGTAATGATGGCGCGTCCTCAATGAGACAATCTCCTTCAGAATGTGCCAAGTAGAAATCCATTCGGGAGACAATCTTCAGGATGTGCCAAGTCTCCTACAGGATGTGCCAACAAGGACAGGATGTGCCTTCCTTCATTTCTCACCTTTCTGCTGAGGGGTGGACCAAAGTCAACAAAATACTAAAGCCAAACTACTTATATTGCAAATGAAACAACTGGAGTATTTAATTCATCAATTCTTATATTTACAAAACATTACATGAGGTTATACTTTATGCAGCACTGGTGAATGTCCAAAAATATTTTTATTCTCCCAATGTTAATTTCAAATGGGCAAAGGGCAATGGGTTGTGGACATGTCAATGTCAATGAGCCCCCCCCCCCCCCCCCCCACACCACAAACTCCTTTCCAATGTAAGATCTGGGGTTTCATGAAAACATTCGAGGACACCCTGTACACATATGGGAAGCACCTTGGCTGGGAGGCAACCGATGGTTACCAAGGCAACAAACAACATCTGGAGTTATGAAGGGAAATATTTCAATCATTAAATCTTTATTCCAATACTGAATTCTTTCAAACTCCTTATACAAAATGCAAGTACGTGTACTAATTTCAGATTGTAGTTATCAATTTATAAATCTATTCTCAAAACCTATGTAAATCTTTTGCTTAGTTACAAGCAATTTCCATAATGGCAACCAATCTCAATAATGGCAACCAATCTCAATAATGGCAACCAATCTCAATATTGGCAACCAATCTCAATAATGGCAACCAATCTTAATAATGGCAACCAAACTCTGAATTCACCATGGTAAACTCTGAATTCACCATGGTAAACTCTGAATTTACCATGGTAAACTCTGAATTCACCATGATAAACTCTGAATTCACCATAGTAAACTCTGAATTCACCATGCTAAACTCTGAATTCACCATGGCAAACTCTAAATTCACCATGGTAAACTCTGAATTCACCATGGTAAACTCTGAATTCACCATGGTAAACCCTGAATTCACCATGGTAAACCCTGAATTCACCACGGTAAACCCTGAATTCACCACGGTAAACCCTGAATTCACCACGGTAAACCCTGAATTCACCACGGTAAACCCTGAATTCACCATGGTAAACAGGTGTAAATGTACATGAGGATTTCAGCATAAAAGCACTCACTGGTCTTCATTCATATCACCCATTATAACTCCAGTAACTTCAAATGGCACGAGCAGACATTTTTACAAAACATATTATGCTGGTGATAGATATGCACAATAGATCTGGTGAAAAATACAAAATCATCGAAAACTTATAATAATGATACAGGTCTCTGTCAATCTCAATTACATCACTTCTAATTAGGCTTGAATCCAAGGGGAGGTAAAACAGGCACATGCTGTGTACATTGGGTAGGACAATGACCACATTAACATATGGGACTTGCGATCAATGCAATTTTTGCTAAAAATCACAAAATGCTATAAAACATTTGGACGGATTGATAACAAAACACATGGTACAAAATAAACACCATCATCATATGTGGAAGACTTTCTATGCACAGTATATATCTAGGTTGGAAGGAGGTCAGGAATGAATGGGTTAAGTTCTGGGCGGATTGCTTTCTAAATATTCGAACCATAACAATATCAACAGGGACGGAACCAACAAATTTCTTGGCAAAACATTTCTGACGGAATGTCTTCTTAACTCAGGGCACACCAGTCCCAAATAAGTCGAACAACCGACTCCCCTATCACCAGTACATCTTCACAGAACACATCCATCAACAGACATGGAAGAACTCCTTTGCCAACGATGGCTGTCTAACAGGCCATTACCATACTTGGTTTTCAATATGAAAACTGAAATCGGACTGTAGATCAAAAGATTCAGTAGCCACACTGAATCACTAGCTGGGGCCTTTGCCCTTTTGATCACTTCCTTTTTGGTGTCATGGGCCAGACTAGGGCCTTTGCCCTTTGGATCACTTCCTTTTTGGTGTCATGGGCCAGACTAGGGCCTTTGCCCTTTGGATCACTTCCTTTTTGGTGTCATGGGCCAGACTAGGACCTTTGCCCTTTGGATCACTTCCTTTTTGGTGTCATGGGCCAGACTAGGGCCTTTGCCCTTTGGATCACTTCCTTTTTGGTGTCATGGGCCAGACTAGGGCCTTTGCCCTTTGGATCACTTCCTTTTTGGTGTCATGGGCCAGACTAGGGCCTTTGCCCTTTTGATCACTTCCTTTTTGGTGTCATGGGCCAGACTAGGGCCTTTGCCCTTTTGATCACTTCCTTTTTGGTGTCATGGGCCAGACTAGGGCCTTTGCCCTTTGGATCACTTCCTTTTTGGTGTCATGGGCCAGACTAGGGCCTTTGCCCTTTTGATCACTTCCTTTTTGGTATCATGGGCCACACTAGGGTCTTTGCCATTTCGATCATTTCTTTTTCGGTATCCGTAATAATGGAGGTCTGGAGCGCGTGAGAGGTAAGAACTTGGATCGCTGGTATGGATCATGGTGGCCTTGCGTCATCATCAGAGATATCTTGGTCGGTGATGTGAGCTCTGAAAACAACAAAATACAATTTTAGATGAAAACACATCAAAATATCACAAATCAGTCTAAATCTTTGGTATGTCAGGAAGAAGTTTGGTAAATTTTCACAGCCCACGAAAAAATTTAACTTCATGGAGTATTTGAATGGTGAGATCAAGACCCTTAAACTGCTTCACGTAACCCTTCACGCAGAGGGATGTTCATATCATGCCTACGGAAACTAATTTTAGCTCAGCTGGTTTCAAAATCAATGCTCCGCAAGAAGCGAGGGGAGTCTACTGACCTTGGGGTGTACGCGGGCCTTTGGATGAGCGAGCACGCACTTGACGCAAGGGACTCTGCAATGAGATTCAGAACAAATAAACAAGGCCATTTAGACTGGCATTATTCGGAATCAATCAGGTTTCTTTCGAAGTAAGGATGAACTACATGTAAATGGGCTCTTTCATAATCTATGGAGTGTTCACACTAAAACTAGAAGTGGAAGAAACCTAGGAGGTGAAAATTGGCTAGGAGGAGTTCCAAGTGAAAGAACTTGATACTCACTTAACTTGAGTTTTTGTGGAAAGGGAGTTTATAGGCAGAAGACATGTCAGGCCTGAAGGCCAGATTAAGTTCTGCAAATCGCTGATAGGTGCCTTCATTTCCCTTACTGTTCATGCAGGCCAAAGTGTCTCTGCATGGATCTATGATGGTGATTAATCATCAATGTTCCATCAATGGGCCATCCATTGAGAATCCCCCTCATAGATCTATGGATGGAACCCATGGTCATATCAACCATGGGCCCATCATTGATCTATGGATGGAACCCATGGTCATATCAACCATGGGCCCATAATTGATCCATGGATGGAACCCATGGTCGTATCAACCATGGGTCCATCATTGATCCATGGATGGAACCCATGGTCATATCAACCATGGGCCCATAATTGATCCATGGATGGAACCCATGGTCATATCAACCATGGGCCCATCATTGATCCATGGATGAAACCCATGGTCATATCAACCATGGGCCCATAATTGATCAATGGATGGAACCCATGGTCATATCAACCATGAGCCCATAATTCATTAATTGATCCATGGATGGAACCCATGGTCATATTAACCATGGGCCCATCATTGATCCATGGATGGAATCCATTACAAATGATTTGACCGACCATCAAAGAAATGGTGAACCGATCTTTTTTTTCAGAATTCTGACATCTGTTACTCAATCGGGTTTGTACTTTGCTGCATACCTTCATTTTTATGGGACACACCGTCATCCGTTTGTAAAACTTGGTTTGGGATGATCATCATGGATCCATCCATAGGCCTCATCAATGATCAATGCATGGACAATTTTGCCCGTGTAGTCACCAAGAAACGACTACAGTGGACCCTCCCTTAGCGGACACCTCTCTATTAGGGATAACCTCTCTATTAAGGACACTAGTTTTGGTCCCAAATAAGTTGTTTCCATTCAATTTGACCTCTCTAATCAGGACACCTCTCTATTAAGGACAGCACTAGTCAGTCCCAAGGGTGTCCTTAATAGAGAGGTTCTACTGTAGTTAAATACCCAAGCCGAACGGATTTAGAGGGTTAACGAATTGAAAGTTTTCTGAAATGTTGATTGGTGTCTGAGCTGGCAAAGTGCGGAAAAACATGTGCAGGTGAACATCCTGGTGAAATGAACACAGGTTAACAAACAAACCATAAGATATGCAATCAATTTTTGTTTGTACAGGTTGTCTCGGAAAAAGACTACAATGAGTTAAAAATGATCTCATCCCGGCTTCTCCAAACCTGAAACACACAATTGATTATTTTACAGAATTAGAGTGAAAACTAGGACACCCTCTCTTTTAAGGACACCCCATCTATCAGGAACACTAGCTTTAGTCCCAATTTTTCCTTGTTTCCATTTAACTTGACCTCTCTAATAAGGACAACTCTCTATTAAGGACTGTAGTGGAATTGTCATCCTCAGCGATGTCTTTGATAGAGAGGTTCTACTGATCTACAAACTCTCTTACAAATTTACAGATTTTCAATTTGACCGATTATAAAAATTCTTTAGATTTTCCCATCAAAATTTTTTTCGAGGGTCCTAAATTAAAATTGCAAACATCTGCGTGTTTTATTCATATCATTTCACAGAAATGAAAAAAATATTCGCCTCCAGAAAATAGAACTTTTTTAGATCTTGCAAGATATTCAGCAAACAAGGTTGGTTCAATTTGTGCTATTCTTAGTGGAGTCGGCGACCGACGGCAGAGCTATTTTCAAGAAGAATGACAAACATTACTTCTTTCCTCAAAAATGTCACCACTTCAAAGGGCCGTCAATGTTTATATCCTGCTTGTTCATGTCAAAATGTATTTCGTTGAAATACCATGCGACTCATCTCAACAATGTGTGACATTTGATTTTGAAAATGACTCATGAAAATACGAATAGAGAAATCCAAATATGGCCAAGGGACTGTGTAAGAAGTCTTAAAGGGACAACTTGGGCATGAGATTGTTTGTTTTTCATACAAAAATGGCTTTCAGTAGGACAATGTTTTCTCCAAAACAGGTTGTAAACATAAACATGCATGAAATTCACAAGTCATATGCAAAATTGCCTCGCAACACTTGCTAAAAATCATTTTTGAGATCAGCACTAGTGTGATACTACGCATAGCGGCGCATGGTGGCAGGCAGGGGCATTATCCACCAGGCCAGGTAAATCCCACATCCAAGTTGTCCCTTTAAGCTGTGGCCAGGGGGAGAGGAAAGGAACCTGTCTTTTTTTGTATTAAGTCGAGAACACCTGAGCCAACTTGGCTCAATATTGGCTCTTCAGACGATTATTGGTCGATTAGGCAGTAGTAGGAGGAAACCTACGCTGGCAAAGAGTCGCTCTCCCTCTCACATGAGTACAGGGGCAGACAGGGAATCAAACCTGGGATCTCAGAGGTGACAGGTGCCAATGTTCCCATTGCATCATTCCAACAGTCTGTACCGATGTCCCCGTGCATTTTGGGGAAAGCAGCGCTTTTGCCACCTCTGCGGCTGGACCTTTAGGGATTTAATAGTCGAGTCACAGACACAAACAGGAGTTCTCTGCTCATCCTAATCAATTATCTCTCACTTTGTGTCATTTTTTCTGCGTCAGCCTCGACAGATTTGCATTCATGACAGGAGAGACGCCAGGAAGTCTATCTTAGCGTCCTCGGAACAAACTTATAACGAGTTTGTTTATGCCAAGCAGACCAGCGGGGACGGGATGACTTCCTGGCTGGTGCTAACAGTGATACACCCTGCAAAATCAGCACCACACTTTCCGAGGGTATTCCTGGAGTTGGCACCACATTTTCCGAGGGTACTCCTGGAGTCGGCACCACATTTTCCGAGGGTACTCCTGGAGTTGGCACCACATTTTCCGAGGGAACTCCTTGGTTTAAATAGGATTCCTTGAAATGTCATCCATTTTCCCGAGGTTGTCTTGCTAACAAGCCTAGTTTACTTAAATCTTGCACCACAAGGTGGTTAGATTCCTTCAGCTGAATGCAAGATGAGGTGTAGGTATGACTTGCAATAACTTCCATAGCAGTGAAAATGCATCAATTTGAGACTTTTTCACCCGTCTACCCTTTGATACCAAATGAGGCACGGGAAATGAAGCTGCATTGTATTGAGCAGGTTATTTTCACAAAACTTTTATCAATCCCTCAATCTCAACAAATATTTTTAATACTACATTGTACTATATGTTGTGTAGGTTAGGGACATCTACGTGTCGCTTTCAAATTTGAAAGTTGAGACACACCAACATCAAAGACTCGCAACCATGTTGCATTTTTGTCGGAAGAGCCAAAGATATCTTGGTTTTTGTTCTATCCTATTCTTGGGACCAACAGCGGAAACTTCGTGTATAAATATAGCAATGCCCCCTTCTGATTTTAGGAGAATTCTGATAAGAATTTGCAACCAGGTTACAAATAGAGCAAGATACCTTTGTCGGAAATTTTCAAAAATGATCGGGTGACTCACATGATCTGAGGGAGATTTTTGAAAGCGCAAATTTACAAATTACGAATGCAACCTAAAAATCTGATTTGTACAATCTGATCTTGACAATTATGTAGCTCATGTAAGAACACACTTCATAGAACATGTAATGACGTCAGTGGCATGGTTCGAGTGCCGGGATCATGATAAGGTGGTTGTGGGATTGACTCTCAGAAGTCGCCTGCTACTTAGTCATTGTGTTGTCTCAACAAAACAATGCCGATATCGAAATACCTGGAAGTATTATCCTGAGATTACTCGGGTAGAAAACTCCAACACTTATTAAAAGGGTATCGTTTCCAAATCTGCTTGTTAAAAAGGATGAAAAAAAAGTTTTAATGGGTAATTGGAAGAAACAACAAAGGATACACTGCCAAAACCACTATTTAGATTTTTTTTAAATATTTTCAAAACTCACCATTTTTTAGTCACCAAAACTAACTAAAGAATCTTTGCGAAACCAGTCCCAACAGAATGTCATCAGGTTTTTTGGCATCCTATATTAAATGGTCCTACGAACTCATATTTTAATTGACAAATGTCTTTGTGAGTAGCTTATCAGTATAAGGGCTATTGAGTCAATAAAGACCAAAGGGCTGCCTGAGGTGGGAAGTGGCAGTTGAGTGCCCTCAATCAAGGCCAGCCTAGCAAAATGATCATTCAATTTGCCTTACCAACACCCCAGAGGAATTTGTCCTAGTTCTGACTCCTTGGTTGAACTGCCAATGCAAAGGAGGCCAAATTCAAGATGGCTGCCAAGGTGGCCATATTGAATGTGGGATCACTGCTGCATTGTCAAATGTTGCTTGAGTCACCAAAGGTGTAGGCATCATGTGACAGTGTGGGAAATTTGAATTTGAAAAACCGGCTTGCAGGCTGAAAGAATCACTGTCAATAGTGGTTTGGCGATGTACAATCTTCAAATTTCAGGAGTGACATACCTCACAAACAGTCACATGCAGTGGATTGGTGAATTTCACAAAATAATACTCCCAAGGTATTTCTCTGCAAAATTAAACGGCCATTTAGTCAAATTTAAAAATTATCTAATGGTTATTTGAGTGCCTGGGTATTAAAACTGCTAAATTAATGAATCTGTTTACACAAATGCATGCAATTAACAATTTTAGGGTAAAACAGATAATTAGAAAACAACATTTTGTCAGACCATCACCATGTTATCATTGTTACGAGCACCAGTCTTCTTGGATTGCAGATAGCATCCATCACCAGTTCTTGCCACTCTCGTCCAATAGACAGACAGAGCCCATAGATAGACAGAGCCTATAGATAGACAGAGCCCAAAGATAGACAGAGTCCATAGATAGACAGAGCCCATAGATAAACAGAGCTCATAGTTAGAGAGAGTCCATAGATAGATAGAGCCCAAAGATAGACAGAGCCCATAGATAGACTGAGTCCATAGATAGACAGAGCCCATAGATAAACAGAGCTCATAGTTAGACAGAGTCCATAGATAGATAGAGCCCATAGAGCGACGGAGCCCATAGATAGACACAAATTTAGACAGAGCCCATAAAAAGACTGAGCCCATTTATAGACCGAGTCCATAGATAGACAGAGCCCATAGATAGACAGAGTCCATAGATAGACATAGCCAATAGAGCGACGGAGCCCATAGATAGACACAAATTTAGACAGAGCCCATAAAAAGACTGAGCCTATTTATAGACCGAGTCCATAGATTGACAGAGCCACAACCCATAGTATTATTGACAGATAACCGACCCTTCCCCAGTCTGACGCAGACGTACCTCAATGACACCCCACATATCCCACCGAAACTGGACAGATCCCTACGAAATGAAAATCAAGACGATACAGTACAGAATGTCTCGAAAAAATGGGATGGACTATGATTCTGCTTTTTTTTAGATGTATTGCAATATTTAGAGGTGGCTTTTTAATTACCAAGACCAGATTTACTCAGAGAGGTGGGAGACCCTCAGAGAGGTGGGAGACCCTCGGAAAAGTGGGAAACCCTCAAGGAGCTTGTCGCTAATTCCCAAGGGTTCTCAGTGCAAAACAAGTTTTCAGTTCTGCTGCAACATTCAAGGAACTTAAAACGAACAAAGTTCATATCAATAATGGCATCGGTGCTACACTCAACTATTTCATATCAATAATGGTATCGGTGCTACACTCAACTATTTCATATCAATAATGGTAACGGTGCTACACTCAACTATTTCATATCAATAATGGTATCGATGCTACACTCAACTATTTCATATCAATAATGGTATCGGTGCTACACTCAACTATTTCATATCAATGATGGTATCGGTGCTACACTCAACTATTTCATATCAATAATGGTATCGGTGCTACACTCAACTATTTCATATCAATAATGGTATCGGTGCTACACTCAACTATTTCATATCAATAATGGTATCGGTGCTACACTCAACTATTTCATATCAATAATGGTATCGGTGCTACACTCAACTATTTCTTATCAATAATGTTATCGGTGCTACACTCAACTATTTCATATCAATAATGGTATCGGTGCTACACTCAACTATTTCATATCAATAATGGTATCGGTGCTACACTCAACTATTTCATATCAATAATGGTATTGGTGCTACACTCAACTATTTCATATCAATAATGGTATCGGTGCTACACTCAACTATTTCATATCAATAATGGTATCGGTGCTACACTCAACTATTTCATATCAATAATGGTATCGGTGCTACACTCAACTATTTCATATCAATAATGGTATCGGTGCTACACTCAACTATTTCAAATCAATAATGGTATCGGTGCTACACTCAACTGAGTCAATCAGTAAAAGACAACGTTAGGTGCGATTGTGTTTTCCAAAAGAAAATATGGGGGGATGGATTATAGCAAGGATGTCAAGGGGTGTTCAAACACAGGGAGGGCGCCAGAAACAAGTACAAATCTTTTAAAAAGGTTTAAAATTTTTAGTAATTTTTTTCAAAATATGTCAATTTTCACAATCATTTTACTGCCATTCTTCACAGCAGAAATGTTTGAAAATTGTAGGCCGCATGAAAGGACTTAAATGTGACCTCTTAACTCGACCATAACGTTGCGGCTGAATTTCACCCCTGCTCAAAAATAACATGACCACTAGCGCCATCCCAGTAACCAATCATTACGGATCAGAAACGCTGATATCCTTACTGTGCGGGGGGCGTGCCGGGTTTGATTCGTCGGAAGGGGATACGATAAGGACCTCGACTCCACGAGGGGATATAGCTCGGTACGTTTGGCATGTTGTTGAAGAACTGAGGGGAGAGAAAGCGTGGTAAAGTTACGAGCAAAGCAAGGCGAAGCAGTGAGCATGATCTTGAGTAATAATTGGACAAAATTAAAGGACTTGGAGCATAATCAAAGGCATCTTTGGGAAAATTAAAGGACTTAGAGCATAATTGAAAATAATCATGGGACAAAATTTCAGGGCTTGGAGCACACACGACATAAAGTGCATTTATTTGTGAAAATATTGAGTTGCTGACATGAGCATACGGACAGTGCTGCCACCTATCATGAGAATCATGCATTAAAAATGTACTTTTATCCACTTAATACTCTAATAATTCTGAAACACCTTTGTAACAATGTTTCATTTTTTCAGAATGGACTGTAGTGTACAAGTAATGGGCTCCTTTGATCAGACAACTATAACCTCTTGAGTTGGTATAAAATCAAAACATATCGAGTTTGTGACGTCACAGGATAGAAATTGACACCTCACTGTCGGTACTGGTTGTCTTGCCAAACACGGCCCGGGTAGAGCTACTATTTTGCCCAAAACCTCATTTGCCGCCAACTCGACTCTGGCCCAGATTTTAGCTGCACCCTTGAAGTGTTATGTGAGACAACCATTACCTGTTTGGCATCAATTCCTTAAACCAACAAGCCATTTTAAGCGCACAGGAATCTTTAAGACTAGGTGATCACATTTACAGCTCAATTCAAAATTTCTCAACACTTCAAATTTCTTTCTTGCACGAGCGGACAATTTTAGCATCATGTCGCTATCATTGAGCATCATGTCGCTTTCGCCGTCGGCATTCAATTTCATACTGACAACAACTCTCGTCAAATGATGATGTCGGTTGCGTAATTACTAACAAACAGGAAAGTGATCGTCAAGATGACATTGGGCAAAAACCTCGGGCGAGCGTTGCAGTATGCTAACAATAGCGTAATATCACACAATTAGAGAGAATCTACATCTTGAATCTTAGAAGCTGTTTTTTGGTACCGTTAACCCCCAATTTTTTTTTTTTTTTTTTTTTTTGCGGATTTCACGTATAACTTGATTTGCGCAAATGTTTATCAGGAAAATTTTGTTTCTGTGAACAACAGAAGAAATCAAAACAAAAAATGCCCAAATGAAAATTATGAAAACAGAAATTGCGAAAATAAAATTTTAGAAATTTTGCAAATCGAAGAAGAAAAAAAAATGTTTTTCAGAAATTTTTGCAAATCGGGAAAGTAAAGAGCAACAACAAATATGGTGGTTAACAGTGATTAATTCGACTTTGATTTCAAAGAAAAACATTTTGAGGTGGCCTAAATTAAGGTGACTTTATAGCCCTGGACTTTTTTCACTCAATTTAACTCACTGCCTTGCCGAACTACATGTGTAGCAGGGTTTCCACCAGGATTAAATTTGAGGGGGGCAAAAAAAAAAAATTTTTCTGAAAATTTTTTTTTTTCTAAACTTTTATTTTTCTTAGAAAGGGTATATGACCCCTCCTGAGACGTTTTTTGGCCCTAAAACCGCTACAATAGGCTCCCAAATGCTCTTATTATTTACTTATCAAATCATGAAAATTACTCATTTGACAGTAAAACAAACTTTAGTGCTCAAAATTAAGGGGGGATATCCCCCCTTGAAATATTTTAGGGGGGGATGAATCCCCCCCATCCCCCCTCTGGCGGAAACCCTGTGTAGAGGAAACCCTTAACCAGGGAATATTTACAACGTATATTGACTGTGAATTGACCTTCACCGGTGAGAACAGACCCTGCCTTGTTGGTGGGTAAACAAGATACTTTACAGAAAGCCACCACCAGGTGAAGGGGCAAGGGATTTGACTTTGAGGACCAAACCAACAAAAAAAGATAAGCTACTAAAAACTTACAAAATTAAATGCAAAAATTAACTGACTACAAATTAATTCCTATGCTTAGTTGCATTTTCAATCAAGCAGATAGAAGCAAAACCGTGTCATTATTAAAATTTTCATTTTTGCAAAATTTTCTGATTTAAAAAAAAGTGACTCCTACCTCTCCTTGTCTCTGTTCCGAGACCGGCTTCCCGTCCCGATCGCTGAAACTGCCCGTACTATCCCGCCTCTGCTCCCCGGGCCACCGAGGAGTCTCAACCTCGTCCCAGGACCCCTGTCCCTGCTCAGCGCGCGCGTTATTCCACAGTCTAGTCCGTTCCTCGTCCCCTGCGTTACCCAAATCAGCATCGTTGAAAAAACAACTCGATTTACTCCGCACTGATTGGCTATCGTCAATTATCAAAGAATCCGTAGCACGCGTTTTTAAAACGCGTGTCGCTCCGTTGACGTGTTTTAACTTGCCACTCGCTTTATTCAAATTAAGGTCGAGGTTACGTCTCTGCTCATTCATCACGTTTTCAAAGCGGACCTGACCTTTGCTGGTAACGACGATACGCTCCATTGGCTCGATCTGATGCGTTAACGAATTCCCGTTCGAATAATTGTCCAGGGTGCGTCGCACCGGCCCAGGTGGGGGTAAACTCCCCGCCGCGTTCCAAACACCCGAATTCTGAGAAAGCGACCCCCTCGACTCATCATACTGTTCAGAGGCGTGACTTTTATGCGTCTGTCTGTCCGAATATCTGCTAGCACTGCTGTTCGTTGACACCTGGTCACTTTGTCCGTCCTCAACAACCTGGCCAGAATCTGTCTTTTTATCATTTGTCCGTCCGTTACGATGTACGTCGTCTGAATTTTCCTGAGCTGAATTTGCCTGCAAAAGATATAGATATTACAGTAGGACATCTCTAGTAAGGACACCCTCAGGACTTACAATTGCTGTACTCAATAGAGAGGTGTCCTGATTAGAGAGGTCAAATTGAATGGAAACAAGCAATTTGGGACCAAAAGTAGTGTCTTTAACAGAGAGGGTGTCCTTAATAGAGAGGTTGTCCTTGATAGAGAGGTGTCCGCTTAGGGAGGTTCCACTGTTGTTCCAGGATGTTGTTTTTTACATACCTCACTTGAGCCCTCTAGTTCCGCAGCAATACAGTTAACCTCCTCGTCAATCTCTCGCACGTTGTCAACAATGTACTGCCTGCAAAATAAACGAGAAAGAATTCGGAAAAAAATACTTTCAAATGCAAGATTATATTCTGAGGCGAAGTTACAACTCTAGTTTCACTGATATAAGACAAAGGAATGTCAAAATGGTATCATCATACACCAAAATTCATGACCAGGGTGCTTTAAGAAATCTACAGAATGTTTTTTGCAGAAAATTTCAGAACTACTTCAGGGATATGACTAATGATGTAACCGGTGGACAAACAGGGGATTAGTAGCTATTGGGTTAAATCAGGGCATATTTAGAATCTTTAGATTTTTGAATTTTTTTAAATGGTCAAATTGTGAACCTAAAATGGTGCAAAATGTCATCCAAGTTTGAGCATTCAACAAACTGAGTGTGAACTGAACATAACGGCCCAAAACATGAAGGAGATTTGTTGGTGACGTGCCGAGCACGTCATGCTTCATGTCCTCTCATGTGCGTATGACGTGCATGATACGTCATATAAAAATAAAGTATCAATTTCCTTAGAAAAAAGGTCTCCAATCATGGAAATCAACAGTGCATTGCAGGGCCCAGTTGCTCAGACCGTTTTAGAGGTATAACCTAGTTTAAGCTCAATTAAGCGTTATTTTCTACAGAAAATTTCATTTACAATAGTAGCGTTAAGATTTAACGCCCACAATATCGCTAACGCTGACTGGGCAGCCGGGTCCTGGATTCCCCACAACGCAAAACCAAAATTTCAGTGAAGTTGAATCCACACTTTCCTACCCTTGGCAGACATCATCTGTGCGTTGTAAGGAGAAAGTGATGGGTCCTAACTAACCTGAAAACGTCAAATTTGTGATGGTGAAATTGTCATTCATGCTTGCACACTAAGTGAGATTGATATCGTGGCGTTGTGAATTTAGATGTAGCCTTGAGTAAACAGTGTTCTCCAACTCATTGGAAATTTCACAGTTTGACTTCGTGGGGCAGCATACCTTCTTTTATTTTGAGAAGAAGTCAGCTCCAACAAGCCTCAAACATGATTTTAGTGCACTCTAGATGCATTTCAAATGCTTTCTAGGGGCTAAAAAGCATTAAAGGGAAGGACCGGTGGTTTTTTACCATGCAATTATTGCTTGTATTTGATGCTTTGTACAGTAAACAACTCTCTCAAACACTTCGCCCCTTGTTTATCAAATTATTTTAACCCAAATAACGGGACTTTAGACACTGCAAAACTGGCTGAAAACATCGTCTGCTAAGAGTGAGACTGCAGCGCCACCATCGGACAAGTGACGTCACGGCATGTATCCATTGTATCCAGAGCGTCCATTTTATGTTAACAAAGCAGTGATATTGATATCTGGGTCGCGACAATTTTGCTATTGTGTGCCGATATTCTATTCAAAATCGTGAATGCAGGAGTTTAGTGAGAGGCCGAAGAGGCAGAGGAGAGATGGGGGAACTCGCTGTGCCGCTTGGGGCTGCGATAAATCGAAATTAAAGGATGGTGTTGGAGTGTTCGAGTTTCCTGCCCGTGAGAAGTCGCCGGAAAGATTCGATTTTTGGTGCAAAGCAGTTCGGAGGACTCGCCAGGATTTCAAGTTCGTCAAAGGCACATCACGGCTTTGTGGCGACCATTTCGATCGGGACCAAATCGATAACTGGATGCAAATCAGGATTATGTTGGAGGATAAGGGTCTAGAGGCGGCTCGAAAAATCTCGTGGAGGTTAGTGCCCAAGGCCAAGCCAAATCCGGACCTCTTCCCCAAAAGGCCAACCCATGGCACCCCTAGTCCTAACGTTAGGCCTTCTGTTTCTTCCTCTTCCTTCGCCGGTGGTTCAACCCCAAGACGACCCCCAACTTCTAGACCTTGGGCAACCAAAAAAGACAGGAGAAAGGTACGTGCATCATCATACATTATTCTATATTTCATTGTATTTATTTCATGATTTAGTCTAGTTCGCCAACTTTAACTTACTTTAACTTAGCATAGCTCTAGCAATAGCATAGCCTAGCTAGGCCTAGGCCCTAGCCTACTACTTGTACTTAGACTAAAGTCATTGTCAGACAAGTAAACACACGTCATGTGAGTGTGTGGAATGGGAGGAGGGGGGGGGGGGGGGGGATATTTGCATTATCCCCAACCATTGAGTGTGAAATGTATTAGAATTTATGTATGGGAAAAATATAGGCAACTAACCCTAACCCTTACCCATATTGGGGGGATAATGCAGTTGAGTTAAGCCAATAAATTTATTATTTATGACCTTACCCCTGATAAAAATATTGTTCCATTTCAGAGGGTCAAAGAAGCCATGGAAGTATTACTTCCAAGTTCTGGAATTACTGAGTCAGCTGATTCCACTACAGCACCATCATCACCAGTACCAGGGCCATCATCATGTGAGGCAGACTCAGAGGCGATGGAGATAGAATGCAATGATACAAACATGACAAAGTTGGTAAGAAACATGGCCATCCCACTCATTTCTTTTTTTCCCGAGAGTTGTCTCAATCAAATACTGCCATCATCACACATTGACATCACTTTCAGGAAAAGAATGATATCAAGTAATTGCAGTCTGACATTTGTCTGATTGGTGTCAATAACAGCTATACTTGAATTTGTGGAGCATTGTTGTCATGTCATGTTCAGTGCAGTACACATCATGTAGGCCAGCACATGGTATATTTTGTGTCTGAAATGATATTCCTCATTCTAATCTCAAATTTTTGTATTTCAGCCAGAGCTTGTGGATCAATACGTGCAGACTAAGAGAACGTCTTATCGTTCCTTTCACGTACAAGTTATGCCAAACACTTTTTCACAAGGTAATTTTAAGATTTCTTTGCAATATATGAAACATGCACAATGGATGAAAAAAATCTTGCCCCTCCAAAACCACAGCTGAGCTGTAAGTGTAAAGTCTTTGTAAATTTCATGAATTCACAAGTGGTTAATATACATGTATTTGCCAATCACAATGTCAATTATCTGGGTTTTTTTGTTATAATCAATTCCTGTGGAGGTTGTTGTCATAACTGAAGCAGTTAAGTGCCAATCCGCTGTGCACAGTGAACTGAGTTAATCTTGGGATTTAGTACTAGCAAAGCAACTGTCTTGGACAACATGGACATGAGGATGTATGGACATGAGGATGTATTCTGGTATAGATGGTGCAATTCTTCAATTATGGCATTATGCATGTAGGCTTAATATAATGTTGCCCCTGTGTTTTCAGGAACTCAAACTGATACATGTAAATGTATGTGCAATTGTCCCCAGGGCTGTGACTTGCCAGATCCACCACTGGAGCCAGATGTTTGTAGTGGTACTGCCATGCCTGTTGAAACTGATGACGACTCGGTCATCGAGACAGAGGATGAAATGCATGATTCTGTTGATCCAGATTATGAACCAAATTCAGCTGATGAATCTGATGATTGTGATGAAAGGGAATTCGAAGATTGGCAGAATGAAGTAAAGTAAGTGCTGCTGACTAATTCCTTTGAAAGTTAAGAATAATAACAAAGATTTCATGTTGAACTAAAGCAAATGGGTTTTCTCAGATTCTACTACTGAACAGCTACATGTATTTTGTTTTGGCAGGAATACCAGATTGAGGACGATTTTGTTTCAGATGTGCTAGTATCAAATTGTCAGTTGTCTGTTTGTCCTTCATGTGTTGTAATTTTCATTTCCAGCAAAGACCCAGTCTCGGAGGAAAAGTATTTCGTTTTTCATTCTTGTCTGATGACTTTGTTTGCATCATGTCCAGTGTGTTCATCAGAATCATCGGGGCATATCAAAAGGATTGGAACTTTCATATCGATTGAGCAGCACTGCAGTAACAGTCAATGTGGATTTTCACGGTACGGTATAGTTTTCATTTGAGTCAAATAAGCCTATTTTTATGTCTCTTCATATGGACTGATAATTATCATTTCCTCATTACTGGTACATAAGCATTGTGGATTAAAATATTATTCGAGGAGTGATATTCCATTGTATATGCATTGTAAGGTCATTTCTTCTTCCAGGGTTTGGCACAGCCAACCGATGTGTGGCAAGGTACCAGCAGGGAACATCCTCTTGTCAGGTTCCATACTGTTTTCGGGCAGCATACCAGCCAAAATTCTTCGTTTTCTAAAGTTGTTTGGTTGCCAGGCCTTCTCCAGGACAACGTACTTTAATCACCAGCGCATGTACCTTAGCCCAGCCGTGACAGAAGTATGGAGCAAAGAACAACATGCACTACTAGTTGACGTTAAGGAGAGTGATGCCCCTCTTGTCGTTGGTGGTGATGGCAGGTCGGATACACCTGGCCATTCAGCCAAGTATGGATCGTATTCCCTCATGGACCTTGACAATAAAAAGATCATAGCCATGGAGCTTGTCCAAGTAAGTTTTTTTCACCTCTATACCAAGTTATTATTGATATTGAAAAGTTTTTCTGTGGTTTTCCTCACAAACAATGAGAAACAAGGCATTAGGGCTGTTTGTAAATACTTTTGAGCCAGTGGTCTCAAGTAAATTAAAACCTTGCCTAAATAAGTAGAACTCACAGAAGTCGAATTTTGCCAAAGTCAAAGAAAAATCATAGGTCCAAAACATGGCACATGAAAGTTGTATTTACCGGTACCATGACATTTCCATTCCAGAGTACAGAGGTCAAATCTTCAGTTCATATGGAGAAAGAAGGGCTGATCCGCTGTGTACGCATCCTTGATGAAAATGATGTATCGATTAACAAGATAATCACTGACAGACATTGTCAAATACAGAAATGGCTCAGAGAAAACCTTGGGGGAACTTCACATTTCTTTGATGCATGGCATCTTGCCAAAAGTAAGTACATGAAGCCTACATGTTTTCATACGGATGTAAAAAAATTAAATCACTAAATATTGATTTCAGGCCACTCTACAATAATCTTTCACCTCCTGCACGGAGTGCTTAATGAAATTCCATCTCAGCTTGTAGGCCTATTGTATATGTAGACATTGTCAAATATTGTTTACCAGTACATGTAATGTGCATATACTGCTAGTGCTAGCCCTCGATTGTGTGAATCCATGACTTGGTACTTGGGTGTCATATGAATGTCTTATTTCCTTCTTGAGTTCAGCAAAAGACATGCAGAATTGTTCATTCAATCAATGGTTAATTGGGATTACTTTTTTCCAGATGTGAAGAAGAAGGTTCTGAAAATTGCGAAGCTGAAAGGGTGCGAAATAGCTGCGGAGTGGTGTAAGGCCATCACCAACCACCTCTATTATGTGGCATCGAACACCCCTGAGGGTCAATCTGATCTGATAATTGCCAAATGGAAGTCATTGGATAATCACCTTCACAACATCCACAAAGGTCATGGCAACCTGTTCCCCAAGTGTGGCCACGGTAGACTTCGAAAGCGACGACGCAACAGCAAAAAGTGGCTTACTGCAGGTATTGTATTTTAATGAATATTTTCCTGGGGGGGGGGGGGGGGGGGGTTCCATGTTATGGTAAGAGCAAACTTGTGAATTGTTCATGCTGTATGGGTAAGTTTTGTTTTCATTTTCAGGAACAAGGGTGTCCAATGAATTGACCAAAATCATCACTGCCCCAAGATTAGTCAAAGATATTGGAAAGATATCCTGTAGTCAACAAACATCCGGAATTGAGGCGTTTCACAGTGTGGTGAACCATTTCGCACCAAAACAGATCCATTTCTTCCCTGATGGCATGGAAAGCAGGTAGGACAGTTTTTGAATCATTTAAATAATCAGTGCAGTGATGCTGAACAGTTGGGCAGTGCATGGGGGTGCAATAATGAAAACTGATATCCCCTAGCTACTGAATTCAATCTTCATGTACATGTTTACCAGTACGTACTTAACTTTAAACTTATTTTGTTGACATGAATGGCACTATAACTATTATTGGCTTTAAGATGCCTATGGTTCACGAGTGGTCAATATGTTTGTTCCAGTGTACTTTCAATGCCACATACTGTAAATGCTCAAGTAAGCCAGCCAGCCACTGCCCAGTCACTGGCTTACTTCAGCTGTTACAGGCCTACGCTGTCACAGGCCTACGATGCATTTTCATTTTTTTTCTGTTTGATTTCAGACTATGTATTGCTGCCTTACATTATAATGAAAATGGCAAGAAGGAGCAGGCAGTCAACAAAGATGGGAAGGAGAGGTGGGACGTCTTCTTTCCAAAAGTGAAGAAGGGGGGTCATTCTGTTCGACCAGTGAGGAAAGAGAGCACATATGGTAAGTTCATGTACTTAACTCTGATCAGACCCATTACCACTCAAACAGTCCCAGCACTGCTATTAAACATAATTCTCCACAATAAAATACTGTGCTGTCATCTACAAGTGTCATGAATGTACAGAGTGTCAATGACTCTCACCAGAGTTTCAAGTAGGTACCCAAAGGAAGGGTCATTATAGACAGGAGCTGATACACCCCTTACCCCTCTTGCAATGATTGCTTACTTTTCCACATTATGAATTATTTCTTGCATGATTTTTCAAAGGAGCGAACATATTAGACTTCAGATTGAAAAAGAATTACTTTTGTTTCAGTATTATGAAAACTTTAATATTATTATTATTTAAACATATTTCTTTACATAAATTACAATGTCTATTTTTAGGCTATGCAAAGAGACTGATGGATGAAGCTCATCATAGATGTAAGAACAGCATGAAGATTACAAACAAACGAAAACATGACTTTCTGAGTAGCAAATATGTACATCCTGATAAACGTGAAGCAGTAGAAGGCTACTTGGCGAGGTACAAGCGTTTCAAGAAATTATAAAGACCAGTCTGTTTGAACATTGAACAGTGTCACTGACTATTATTCCGCCTTTTTCTCTTAGTGCCTTTGTTCTTGAGTGGTGGATACTTAAAGCCCACAATTTCGCCTTCTGGAGGAAAAGTCTTACGGATTAAATGAACAGCACAGGCTGGTAATGGCACACGATTCCCTTCTCCAAGATATCTCCAACACCATCGGATTAGTTGCCGATATGCAACATATCTGTATTTCCTGAAATGAAGAAATGGATTCTGTCATAGATGGCATAATTCAGGCCTGCGTGTACTGGTCAGAGCTGGTAAGGCTTGAATTCTAATGGAGCAGAAAATATGCTTGACCATTAGATAAAAATTATCTTTGTGGTTTAAAAAGGTTTACTGGTACAATGATACACAACAAATTTGATGCCATATTGTTCTTCTTTTGTAAAAGTGTACACACTAATACAGTGAATAATTATAATTTAATAAAAAAATAAAAATAGAAGAAGTCTTCTTACAAGTTTATTGCTCCTGGCACTTCCTTCTTATGAAAGAGCCTGTATGCAAGCTGCAGGGACCAGACATCGAGGCAATTGCTGTGGAAAGCAGGATGGTCCGTTATGCATGCGATCTCTGGCTTGAAGTCACAGTTGTACTCCTCGAGTACTCCATCAATTGGGGCCTTCTCCCGGCAGCAGGCATTCTCCTCTGGTATCAGTGAGTTAACACATTTCTTGTCACATTCGCACCTAAAAAATAATGAACATAATTATAATGTGTGTGGAGTGATGATTAGATTTTTTGAGGAAATAACATTTGATAGAAACAACCACAACCAACCAACTCGCTATGCAACTTAATATGCAACTTAATATGCCACAGACTATATATCGCCAGAGACTGTAAATACAACGACCTTTTATAAGGGTTTCTCGATTCTAGCGGGAGGAATTCACGAACGAACCACTACCAGTGGTCTATCATTATTCACATCCTGAGGTATTAAACATTGTTACTTAAACAGGACTAAGACATAGGCCCTATATAGTAGCTACAGTCAATATTGACTTCCCAACACTGACTGGAGATGAGTGCATTCACCTGTCATGCATGTAGTAGTTGTGTATATTTTTAGTGCGTCCATGTATGTAATGTAGGCTAGTGGATTTGTACATTGGGTGAACTGGTATCTTTGAACATGTTTAATTATGGCCAAATTCGACAATGATTCAACGAAAGATTTGAGAAACGATGACTGGCAACCCAGGACATTGAAAGGAAAAACTAATTACCATTTCGTTGTGGTCATTCGTTCCCTCCACTTGGCCATATTTGCGTCTTCCTCCGCGGATTCTGAAGACGAATTTGAAGAAAATTCAGAACTGCCATCTTCATCGCCGTGCGGCTCGAATTGGTATCCTTTCACCGCCCCACCGGCACCAATCTGTTCTTCGAACTCTTCCTCGTCAAGATCAATAGATTCGGAGTCCCTACTCTCATCGCTATCGTTGAAATTATCGCTTATATCGGACAGACTTGAAGAATCATCACTCGAAGCCATCATTTTGCGTGGATCTGAACAGCTGATCGTAAATTGTATACATGCCGTGACGTCACGTACGTGTGGTGGCGCTGATGTCAAGTTTTTAGCAGACGACGAATTAAACCAAATTCAAGCCAAACAAATCGTAGAATTGTGATCAAATTAACAGTGCATTTCGATTAAAATGAATTGAAATTGATTTTTAAGACCCCAAAGCATATTTATTCATGAAGTTGTGGGTGAGGATTTGTCCTTCCCTTTAAGGTTAGTTTTAATAAGCTTTTTTACCACAAATCTTGAGCTATAGACAAAATCATTACTAGATTTTGACTTGTTGCCAGAATATTTCGACTTTAAGGCCCTGTTTGAAATTTGACTTGGTTAGATCAAAATTTGACTTGGTAAGATCAAAATTTGACTTGGTCAGATCAAAATTTGACTTGGTCAGATCAAAATTTGACTTGGTCAGATCAAAATTTGACTTGGTTAGATCAAAATTTGACTTGGTAAGATCAAAATTTGACTTGGTTAGATCAAAATTTGACTTGGTTAGATCAAAATTTGACTTGGTAAGATCAAAATTTGACTTGGTCAGATCAAAATTTGACTTGGTTAGATCAAAATTTGACTTGGTCAGATCAAAATTTGACTTGGTTAGATCAAAATTTGACTTGGTTAGATCAAAATTTGACTTGCTTTGATCAAAATTTGACTTGCTTTGATCAAAATTTGACTTGGTTAGATCAAAATTTGACTTGGTTAGATCAAAATTTGACTTGGTGGGATCAGACTTGACCTGGTCAGATCAAAATTTGACTTGGTTAGATCAAAATTTGACTTGGTCAGATCAAAATTTGACTTGGTTAGATCAAAATTTGACTTGGTCAGATCAAAATTTGACTTGGTTAGATCAAAATTTGACTTGGTGGGATCAGACTTTGACTTGCTTAGATCAAAATTTGACTTGGTG